>NC_091980.1:265429534-265740667 GCF_044704955.1 Pristiophorus japonicus
AAGTTTGTGCTGCTGGAGTGCTTGTCATTAAGGCTTTGAAAATGGTGTAAATGCAAGTGGAGCTTCCCTCCCCCATACTTCCAGTGGTTGCTCCTGAAATGTAAAGCAAGTATAAACCTGGCACACATCCAAAGTCACTTGGTGACCTTAAACATGTGTTTCCATTGATTTTCTGAGTGACAGTGAAATACTTTTGTTAAATGCATTTTGATTGGCTGTTGCTGCATTCAGTTAGTTGCATTGTTTTGTTTTTACAGTTGGGAATTTTAATTTAACAACGTACTTTTTTATATCTTTTTCTCCACTTAATTTATTCACCACCCACCATTCGATGTAGTTTTTCTGTTCATTGCAACAGCCTCCACTGGTAGCATGGGATGCCTTTGGTAATTCTAAGGCAGGCTGTGCTGACTCACCATTATCAAAGCATGCGGGTCCATACACTCCAGAGGAGATGTGCCACCTACACTCCACCAGAGAGAACTTTCTGCAGGGCAGATTGGACCCTTGTTATACTAACTTATACAAGCAGGAAAATAGCCTTGAGATGCTAGAAGTCAAAGGATAGGCATGTTTTCAATCGACACACTACACTGGATGTCAGTAAGCGAATGTGCATAATGCAGCTAGGTTGGCCTAAGCTGTTAACTCTTGGAAAATGAGTGTATCCTAAGGTTTTCAACTGATTATACATCTTGAAGGTATACCCTATTGTAATGTATTTGCTTCAAGGGTTCTTTACTTAAGAATTCATAGCAACACATTGCTATTAAGAACTAGTTGGTTTATTAGCAAAGGTTTAAGAATCACACTACACATTAGCAGTTCATCCACCAGGCTCACAACCACCTGCTTCACCGTGGATCCCTCGAACCCAATTGGCTGAGGTTTTATTGAGTCTTGTGAACGTCATGTGACTGACTAAGCCACTCACAACTCACACGTGCATACATTACACCTATTGAGGTTCAGATTTAAATCGAAAGAACTGTAAGTTTCTATGGCAGCTTGATATGTGACCAGTAAATGTGGAACAGTTTGATAGGCAACATTTTGTGACATAGTCTACCCAATACATAGCACTATCAGGTATTTTACCGTACCAAATTCCTTAAAGTATGCCATCTTGTTATGCATCTTTTCGCAAGACCTGCAGCTAGTGCCTTCAATCAGATCACCACTTGCTGCCAGGAATGATGCACTGTTGTTCTCTGGGGAGAGGGCTCTGAACTGCTAATAAAGAGCAATTCTCCTGATACTCACCTTATGCAGCCACACTCAAACAGTGGGTTGGATGCTGTACTGCTTTATTACTTGTGCACAGAATCAGTTTTGTGCCTCTTCTTTAGGTTTCCTTTAACTTCATTTTCACCTGACACTTAGCCCCAGTCCTCGCCCTTCATCTCCTCCTCCTCAGCCTTGGTAAAGTTTAACAAAAATATACAAATCATCAAGAAGGTGGACCTTTTTATGATTTGCCTTCTCCATCAACATTCTAATTTATGTACTTCACACCTGAACTGATGCAGTGAATGCTATTTATAGTGTTTACTATTAATGGGAGTTATTGAATAGCCAATCAGAAAAGCTGCAATAATGATTCGGCACTACGACTTTAGTTTAATTTGTTTGGCTGCTCATTTGTACATTAGTTGTAATGCAATTTAATGCAGCTGAGCTCCAAAAATGTGCTAATATAAACGCGTGTGTTCCTAGCAGTATGCTAACAAAATGGAAGAAAAAATAGCTGCTGTTTAATGCAGAGGAGCAAATAAAAGCTCTTTACTGTCCCAGTGCTATTCACTTTATCTGTAGCCTACATAAACTGTAAACAAAGAAAACATTTTCTTCCAACAAATTGGTTTCCTAGTCTTTCATCGAAGTGAAAGGAACACCAAATATAGTTCACATTGGGAAGGCTTCCTAATTTCCTCTTGTGGGAATTCAGGAAAAATATTTTCCCTTTAACAACAACAACAGCAACTTGTATTTATATAGCGTCTTTAACATAGTGAAACATTCCAAGGTGCTTCACAGGAGTATCATGCGATATAAATTTGACACCGAGCCGCATAAGTAGAAAGTAGCGCAGGCTTGGTCAAATAGGTATTTTTTAAGGAGCGTCTTGAAGGAAGAAACTGAGGTAGTGAGGCGGAGAGGTTTAGGCAGGGAATTCCAGAGCTTGGGGCCTCGGCAACAGAAGGCACGGCCACCAATGGTTGAGCGATTACAATCAGGGATGCTCAGGAGGACAGAATTAGAGGAACGCAGGCATCTCAGGGGATTGTGAGGCTGGAGGAGATTACAGAGATAGTGAGGGGTGAGGCCAAGGAGGGATTTGAAAATAAAAATGAGAATTTTGAAATCGAGGCATTGCTAAACCGGAAGCCAATGTAGGTCAGTGAGCAGGACTTGGTGCGAGTTAGGACACGGGCAGCCGAATTTTGGATCATCTCTCGTTTACGTAGGGTGGAATGTGGGAGGCTAGCCAGAAGTGCTTTTGAATAGTTAAGTATAGAGGTAACAAAGGCATGGATGAGGGCTTCAGCAGCGGATTAGTTGAAGCAAGGCCGGAGTCAGGCGATGTTACGGAGGTGGACATAGGCGGTCTTAGCGCATATGTGGTCGAAAGCTAATTTCAGGGTCAAATATGACACAAAGATTGCAAACAGTCTGGTTCAGCCTCAGACAGGAGGTGGGGAGAGGGTTGGAGGTGTCTATGTAACGGACCGAAAACAATTGCTTCCGTCTTCCCAATGTTCAATTGGAGAAAATTTCTGCTCAGCCAGAACTGGATGTTGGACAGAGAGTCTGACAATTTAGAGACTATGGAGGGGTCGAGAGAAGTGGTGGTGAGGTAGAGCTGGGTGTCATCAGCGTACATGTGGAAATTGACACTGTGTTTCTGGATGATGTCACCAAGGGACAACATGTAGATGAGAAATAGGAGGGGGCCAACGATAGATCCTTTACTTACATATCACTCTAAACTGAATCATTCTAAACTTCAGGTTCAATGTTCTTCAACATGCCAAAGCCTATTCCACAATAATGCACCTGCGAATATTTTCCATTTGAGTTGCAGTGCTGGTATAAAGGCCTTTAAAAATCTTACACCGCCTGTCGCTGCACTTATGAGCAGGAAGATATGAAGTCCAAAGTCAGAATTTATCTGAACTGGGGGGATTCAGGGGGAAAAACCTTTCGATTTAAATTTGAACTTCTGAAATACTGTGAAATTTGCTTTTACCTTGGAATACTGTGTGAGCAGATGCAGAACTTGACTAGACCAACAATCTCATCAAATAGGAAAGCAGTCCACAAAGCAAAGCAACAATGAATGACTTAATAGCAGTCAGCATGGATTTAGAAGGGATAGATCTCCTTCACCTCTTTGAGGACGTGACAACCCAAGTAGACTGAAGGGAGTCCTGGGAATCAGGTTTACTAATAGAATTTTCGAAGAGATGCATTTCTTTTAAAAGTATAAGAATAATACTGTGGTAAAAACCGTAACCTAGACTCTACAGTTCTGGGGGCGGTGGGACCAGTACAATCCGGACGGTCTGCACCTGGGCAGAATCGGAACCAATGTCCTCGGGGGAGTGTTTGCTAGTGCTGTTGGGGAGGAGTTAAACTAATATGGCAGGGGGATGGGAACCAATGCAGGGAGATAGAGGGAAACAAAAAGGAGGCAAAAGCAAAAGACAGAAAGGAGATGAGGAAAAGTGGAGGGCAGAGAAACCCAAGGCAAAGAACAAAAAGGGCCATTGTACAGCAAAATTCTAAAAGGACAGAGGGTGTTAAAAAAGCAAGCCTGAAGGCTTTGTGTCTTAATGCAAGGAGTATCCGCAATAAGGTGGATGAATTAACTGTGCAAATAGATGTTAACAAATATGATGTGATTGGGATTACGGAGACGTGGCTCCAGGATGATCAGGGCTGGGAACTCAACATCCAGGGGTATTCAACATTCAGGAAGGATAGAATAAAAGGAAAAGGAGGTGGGGTAGCATTGCTGGTTAAGGAGGAGATTAAGGCAATAGTTAGGAAGGACATTAGCTTGGATGATGTGGAATCTATATGGGTAGAGCTGCAGAACACAAAAGGGCAAAAAACGTTAGTGGGAGTTGTGTACAGACCTCCAAACAGTAGTAGTGATGTTCGGGAGGGCATCAAACAGGAAATTAGGTGTGCATGCAATAAAGGTGCAGCAGTTATAATGGGTGACTTTAATATGCACATAGATTGGGCTAACCAAACTGGAAGCAATACGGTGGAGGAGGATTTCCTGGAGTGCATAAGGGATGGTTTTTTAGACCAATATGTCGAGGAACCAACTAGGGGGGAGACCATCTTAGACTGGGTGTTATGTAATGAGAGAGGATTAATTAGCAATCTCGTTGTACGAGGCCCCTTGGGGAAGAGTGACCATAATATGGTGGAATTCTGCATTAGGATGGAGAATGAAACAGTTAATTCAGAGACCATGGTCCAGAACTTAAAGAAGGCTAACTTTGAAGGTATGAGGCGTGAATTGGCTGGGATGGATTGGCGAATGATACTTAAGGGGTTGACTGTGGATGGGCAATGGCAGACATTTAGAGACCGCATGGATGAACTACAACAATTGTACATTCCTGTCTGGCATAAAAATAAAAAAGGGAAGGTGGCTCAACCGTGGCTATCAAGGGAAATCAGGGATAATATTAAAGCCAAGGAAGTGGCATACAAATTGGCCAGAAATAGCAGTGAACCTGGGGACTGGGAGAAATTTAGAACTCAGCAGAGGAGGACAAAGGGTTTGATTAGGGCAGGGAAAATGGAGTATGAGAAGAAGCTTGCAGGGAACATTAAGACGGATTGCAAAACTTTCTATAGATATGTAAAGAGAAAAAGGTTAGTAAAAACAAACGTAGGTCCCCTGCAGTCAGAATCAGGGGAAGTCATAACGGGGAACAAAGAAATGGCGGACCAATTGAACAAGTACTTTGGTTCGGTATTCACGAAGGACACAAACAACCTTCCGGTTATAAAAGGGGTCGGGGGGTCTAGTAAGGAGGAGGAACTGAGGAAAATCCTTATTAGCCGGGAAATTGTGTTGGGGAAATTGATGGGATTGAAGGCCGATAAATCCCCAGGGCCTGATGGACTGCATCCCAGAGTACTTAAGGAGGTGGCCTTGGAAATAGTGGATGCATTGACAGTCATTTTCCAACATTCCATTGACTCTGGATCAGTTCCTATAGAGTGGAGGGTAGCCAATGTAACCCCACTTTTTAAAAAAGGAGGGAGAGAAAAAACAGGGAATTATAGACCGGTCAGCCTGACATCGGTAGTGGGTAAAATGATGGAATCAATTATTAAGAATGTCATAGCAGTGCATTTGGAAAGAGGTGACATGATAGGTCCAAGTCAGCATGGATTTGTGAAAGGGAAATCATGCTTGACAAATCTTCTGGAATTTTTTGAGGATGTTTCCAGTAGAGTGGACAAGGGAGAACCAGTTGATGTGGTATATTTGGACTTTCAGAAGGCGTTCGACAAGGTCCCACACAAGAGATTGATGTGCAAAGTTAGAGCACATGGGATTGGGGGTAGTGTGCTGACATGGATTGAGAACTGGTTGTCAGACAGGAAGCAAAGAGTAGGAGTAAATGGGTACTTTTCAGAATGGCAGGCAGTGACTAGTGGGGTACCGCAAGGTTCTGTGCTGGGGCCCCAGCTGTTTACACTGTACATTAATGATTTAGATGAGGGGATTAAATGTAGTATTTGTGGATGACCATGAGCTTGGTGCCGAGTTTGAAGTCCTGGTCTTCAAACACCCTCTTCCTCAGGGCGACCAAAGGCTGCACTCACACACTGAAGGTGGTGTTAGACTTCGTCTGCCCTTGTTGACAGTAGGCTCCCGAGGTATGGGAAATGGTCCACGTTGTCCAAGGCCTCGTCATGGATCTTGATAATCGGGGGGGCAGTATTGTGTGGTGGGAGCAGGTTGATAGAGAACCTTTGTCTTACGGATGTTTAGTGTAAGGCCCATACTTTCGTACGCTTCGGTGTTGACAATGGTTTGGAGTTCAATCTCCGAATGTGCGCAAGCGCAAACGCAAGTTTCATCTGCATACTGTAATTCAAGACGGAGGATGGGATGACCTTGGATCTGGACAGGAAGCGACGGAGGTTGAACAGTTTCCCATTTGTTCTGTAGATTAGCTCCACTCCAGCGGGGAGCTTACTGAGGGTGAGCCACTCAAAGACACTCAAGGACCCTACTAAGAAAGCCCTATTCAGCCAGTACCTCACAACCAACCTGACAACTTCCAGTGAACTGGATACACAGAGTGGCCACAGTACCTGGTCTGCCCTCAAGGCCTCCATAATTAGCACCTGTGAAGGCTCGCCTGGTCACTCCCCCAGGTAACATCAAGATTGGTTCGACGAAAATGACCAGGAGATCCCGGAGCTGATATCCTAGACAATGGGGTGTCCGATCCCAGGGGGTATCTGATCATGGGTTTGGGGGTGGGGCGGTGGGTAGGTTTGATGGCAGTGGGAGTGGGGGGCGGGGGGGAGTTTTGATGGCGATGGGGTCCCGGAGGGGGGGCTAGGGTTCAATGGTAGGGAAGAATGTAAGCTTGGGGAGCTGGGAGGAAGGACTCCTGTTTCCCTTGGCCCACAAGCAGTGCCGAAAGGGCACTTACCCTTTTTCCAGAAGCTGTCCTCGCCTCTCGAAGTGTCGGGTTTCCCGATGCCTGGGAAACCGGTTGGAGAGGGTTAAACATGTAAGACAGGTTAAATGTGTGGCTCCCAGCCTCATTATAATATTGAAATGGCCAACCCTCCTCCTGGGAGAGAGTTGGCTGCCCATCCCCTGTCCCGCTTCTGTTAAACCCAGAAGTGGGCAGGTTTGAGGTGGGTTGGGGTCGGGTTTGAAATTTAAAATGTTTTTACATCTCACCTGGCTGCAACTCACCCATAATTGGTGGTTCAAATTACCTGCAAAGCTCTTGAAACAGAATTAAATTACCATAAAGTGCACTGCATGCTCACAAGACCATTTCACACTCCAGTCCAGCATGCTTCTGTTTCTTTTGGCTTGAGTGGCTGAAAGCAGATGTTACTGTCAACATCTCTCACCAAATCAATGGATACTGTTTGACATACCAGAAGTTCTTTGTCCTTAAGCATATGTCACAGTGCTGCCAGGATTTTCTCGCCGCTGATGTGTTAGAATATACCTGAACTTGGAGCTCTCTTATGAAGCGCAGATGTTAAGTTGACATGACAAACAGCTGTACATTCACATTAACTTTGCTCCTAACCACAGGGCTGCCAAGATGGCAAAGCTTCCTAAAAATGAGCAGGCTTTCTTCCATGAAAATTTGATGAATAATTGTTGCCAACGGTAATTACTTATTCAAATGTAATTATTTTATATTTATTTACCATTAATGCCTTGCACAAAACAAAATACAATGCAGGAAAGCAAGTTGAGTCCCATTCTGCTCAGTTCCTGATCTAATGCATGTTGAGCAGGAAGTACTTAGTAAAGGCCATGGTGTCCCCCACAGGGAGGAATGTAAATCAGTGGGAGAGCCATGCCTCAGTGGTCCTTGTTGTTTCTTTCTGGCCTAGCTGCAGGAAGCATCGGCAGTAACTTGGGGGTTGGCTTTGTGAATCCCAACCCACAGCTCCAGAAGAGTCAGATGGTGAAGAAGGGTGATGGAATCCTTGGAAACAACATAGGAAGAGGAGTAGGCCATTTAGCCACCCGAGCCTGTTCCGTCATTCAATGAGATCATGGCTGATCTACGACGTAACCCGAGTCCATGATCCGATCAGCCATGATCGTATTAAATGGCGGAGCAGGCTTGAGGGGCCGTATGACCTACTCCTGCTCCTACTTCTTATGTTCTTTGTAACTCCATATACCCGCCATTGCCCCATATCCCTTAACATCTTTGGTTAACAAAAATCTAGCAATCTTAGATTTAAAATTAACAGTTGATCTAGCATCAATTACAGTTTACGGAAGAGAGTTCCAAACTTCTACAGGTACAGTGTCGAGAATCCAGAAGCCTCGGGACCTAGGCTGCTCAGATTCTGTGTATTTCCGGACTTCGGAAGGTCTTTCCAACGTCCCGAGTCCAGAAACACCTAGGCCAGCAGTGGATCGGCCCAGATGCCTTCAGCGTCCATGGCGAAAGCAGCACAGCAGAACGCTCCAATACTTTAAAAGATGTTACAATGTAACACAGAAAGTAAAGCAGACAGAAAATGGGAGCATACTCACACCGAGGAAGGGGAGAGGTCGGGGGGCGGTGGGGTGTGGGGGGGGGGGGTCGGCCCGAGGTGAGGTCGAGGGAGCGGTCAGCGGCAGCCCGAGGCGGATGAGAGGTCGGCGGGTGAAAGGTCGGTGGTGGCCCAAGGTGGGTATGAGGTTGGTGGCGGCCCGAGGCGGGGGAGAGGTCAGAAGGTGAGAGGTCGGCGGGTGAAGGGTCGGCGGTGGTCCGTGGCGGGTATGAGGTCGGTGGCGGCCCAAGGCGGGGGTCCAGATTCCAGAACATTTTCTGGTTTCTGTGCGACCCCACCAAGGATTGCCCCATGTTCGGATTTCGGAACAGTATGGATTCCGAAACTCCGGATTCTCGACGCTATACCTGCACCGCCAAAAAACAAGATAGAAGCTTATCCCAAAATAATCTCAGGTTTTTCCAATTGAACAAAAATACAAAGGGCCCGAATTTGGTCAATGTACCACCCACTACCACCCACAGTCGCCGAGGTACCGCCCAAAATAGAAATTTTTGAGAAAAATCCTCACGTGCCGCCGATCTGCTGCCCGGGTATCACCCGGCCGGCGGAAGTTTCATCGGGGAAGTACTGCCGGCAATATTTCATACTGCCTGCCCATGCCGAAGTCTCCAAAAACACAAGTTTGGTGGTTCGGATCCACTTCCTGCCCACCAGAAAAACCGCTGGAAAAAAGTTGGCCTTACCTGGCTGTAAATCGGGCGGTAGGGACAATTGTCCAGTGGTGCACATCCCCGGTAAGGTACAGAGGCTGCACCATTATTGGACCCTCAGAAAGAGTTTAGAGATGGAAATTAAACTGCTCAGAAAGAGTTTAGAGATGGAGATGAAAAGTGCTCCTTTGAAGGGCAGGCGTGGGATAGAAAGCGGAAATCAGGATTGAAATACAGTAAAGGCACCATCGACTTGTGCTATAAGGGTATTGGCACCATTGCAGAAGAACAGATTTAGTGACACAATATGAGTCTACAGATGGCGCACCATTATTGGACCCTACAGATGGTATGAGCTTATGTCAAAGTATATAGGCAATAATGAAATCCTGCAAAATTCTCTTAGGCAGAGTGTGATCCTGAGAACAACATGAGCTCAAATACAGAAGATGGAAAAATATATATAATGGACTGGTATAATGTCACTGAATAAGATGTAATGTTAGGGGTGGGGTTCGGCAATGTGGCAACTAAGAAAATGTAGACTCAAATGCCAGCCATAATGTCTGACCTCCAAGTTCTGCAAATATCTGTCATTCAATGGCACCCTTCCTGCATTGGTGACCCGTATTTGTCGTAGCTAAATTACATGATGTCAGGACCCTTTAAAGAGTGTAATATCTCCAAGTTTGCAGATGACACTAAGCTGGGTGGCAGTGTGAGCTGTGATGAACATAAGAACATAAGAATTAGGAACAGGAGTAGGCCATCTAGCCTCTCGAGCCTGCTCCGCCACTCAACAAGAACATGGCTGATCTGGCCGTGGACTCAGCTCCACTTACCCGCCTGCTCCCCATAACCCTTAATTCCCTTATTGGTTAAAAATCTATCTATCTGTGATTTGAATACATTCAATGAGCTAGCCTCAACTGTTTCCTTGGGCAGAGAATTCCACAGATTCACAACTCTCTGGGAGAAGAAATTCCTTCTCAACTCAGTTTTAAATTGTCTCGCCCGTATTTTGAGGCTGTGCCCCCTAGTTCTAGTCTCCCCGACCAGTGGAAACAACCTCTCTGCCTCTATCTTGTCTATCCCTTTCATGATTTTAAATGTTTCGATAAGATCACCCCTCATCCTTCTGAACTCCAACGAGTAAAGACATAGTCTACTCAATCTATCATCATAAGGTAACCCCCTCATCTCTGGAATCAGCCTTGTGAATCGTCTCTGTACCCCCTCCAAAGCTAGTATATCCTTCCTTAAGTAAGGTGACTAAAACTGCATGCAGTACTTCAGGTGCGGCCTCACCAATACCCTGTACAGTTGCAGCAGGACCTCCCTGCTTTTGTACTCCATCCCTCTCGCAATGAAGGCTAACATTCCATTGGCCTTCCTGATTACCTGCTGCACCTGCAAACTAACTTTTTGGGATTCATGCACAAGGAAGCACGCGGTGTCCACCGGTACGCTCGCGGCCTTCTGCGAGAGGTGGGCACCGGAGGGACTGGAGTGCATCATCACGCCTGGCAACCAAATTTTAATTTGATTTTACGTTTTAAAGTTTAATTTGTTTTAATTGCCGGTGTTTTTAGTGTCCCCTTCCCTTTTATAGGGGGCACTGGGGAAAAAAGGTGATTTTAGTGCCCAAAAAAAAAACCCCAAAAAAAGAAAAACACAAAAAAAAACAAAAAAACAAAAAAAAAGGGCCTTGTAAATGTGTAAATGTCTGGTGTGTCATCCAGGTCGGGTGGCACGGTTTAATGTTTTATGTTTTATAGGTAGACTCTAAAAAAGTTTCATGCACAAGGAACCCCAGGTCCCTCTGCACTGCAGCATGTTGTAATTTCGCCCCATTCAAATAATATTTCCTTTTACTGTTTTTTTTTCCCAAGGTGGATGACCTCACATTTTCCGACATTGTATTCCATCTGCCAAAACTTAGCCCATTCACTTAACCTATCCAAATCTCTTTGCAGCTTCTCTGTGTCCTCTACACAACCCGCTTTCCCACTAATCTTTGTGTCATCTGCAAATTTTGTTACACTACACTTTGTCCCCTCTTCCAGGTCATCTATGTATATTGTAAACAGTTGTGGTCCCAGCACCAATCTCTGTGGCACACCACTAACCACCGATTGCCAACCTGAATAGAACCCATTTATCCCAACTGTCTGCTTTCTGTTAGTTAGCCAATTCGCGATTCGTGCTAATACATTTCCTCTGACTCCGCGTACCTTTATCTTCTGCAGTAACCTTTTGTGTGGCACCTTATCGAATGCCTTTTGGAAATCCAAATACACCAAATCCATCGGTACACCTCTATCCACCATGCTCGTTATATCCTCAAAGAATTCCAGTAAATTAGTTAAACATGATTTCCCCTTCATGAATCCATGTTGTGTCTGCTTGATTGCACTATTCCTATCTAGATGTCCCACTATTTCTTCCTTCATGATAGCTTCAAGCATTTTCCCCACTACAGATGTTAAACTAACCGGCCTATAGTTACCTGCCTTTTGTCTGTCCCCTTTTTTAAACAGAGGCGTTACATTAGCTGCTTTCCAATCCGATGGTACCTCCCCAGAGTCCAGAGAATTTTGGTTGATTATAACGAATGCATCTGCTATAACTTCCGCCATCTCTTTTAATGCCCTGGGATGCATTTCATCAGGACCAGGGGACTTGTCTACCTTGAGTCCCATTAGCCTGTCCAGCACTACCTCCCTAGTGATAGCGATTGTCTCAAGGTCCTCCCTTCCCACATTCCCATGACCAGCAATATTTGGCATGGTTTTTGTGTCTTCCACTGTGAAGCATGCTAAGAGGTTGCAGGGTGACTTGGACAGGTTAGGTGAGTGGGCAAATGCATGGCAAATGCAGTATAATGTGGATAAATGTGAGGTTATCCACTTTGGAGGCAAAAACGTGAAGGCAGAATATTATCTGAATGGTGGCAGATTAGGAAAAGGGGAGGTGCAACGAGACCTGGGTGTCATGTTACATCAGTCATTGAAAGTTGGAATGCAGGTACAGCGGGCGGTGAAGAAGGCAAATGGCATGTTGGTCTTCATAGCTAGGGAATTTGAGTATAGGCGCAGGGAGGTCTTACTGCACTTGTACAGGGTCTTGGTGAGGCCTCACCTGGAATATTGTGTTCAGTTTTGGTCTCCTAATCTGAGGAAGGACGTTCTTGCTATTGAGGGAAGGTTCACCAGACTGATTCCCGGGATGGCAGGACTGACATATGAGGAGAGACTGGATCAATTGGGCCTGCATTCGCTGGAGTTTAGAGAATGAGAGGGGATCTCATAGAAACATATAAAATTCTGACTGGACTGGACAGGTTAGATGCAGGAAGAATGTTCCCGATTTTGGGGAAGTCCAGAACCAGGGGTCACAGTCGAAGGATAAGGGATAAGCCATTTAGGACTGAGTTGAGGAGGAACTTCTTCACTCAGAGTTGTGAACCTGTAGAATTCTCTACCGCAGAGAATTGTTGATGCCAGTTCGTTAGATATATTCAAGAGGGAGTTAGATATGGCCCTTATGCCTCAAGGGATCAAGGGGTATGGAGAGAAAGCAGGAAAGGGGTACTGAGATGAATGATCAGCCATGATCTTATTGAATGGTGGTGCAGGCTCGAAGGGCCGAATGGCCTACTCCTGCACCTATTTTCTCTGTTTATGTGTTTCTATCATATGTGGACAGCAAGATATTGCTCAGAGAACAATAAATTTGAAGGCGATTTGTATGTTTCTCAGCCGTACCCCACATTATCTAAAAGTGAAGCACACACACACACAATGAATATCTTGACTCTCTCTATAAATCAGACCCCTCTGCAACAATCAGGTGCAAGTGAGTAACGAGCTTTTATGCCCATGCGCAGCTGAGCCCTCAGCTCCAATCGCGGGAAAAGTGATATAATTGGCCAAGAAACCACAAAAAAAAATTGCAAATCTCGCACATGCGCGGTGCACGGCTTCCAATGTTTCCCGAGTAGAGAGAAGCCTGCACCTAGCGCCCACTACTGCTGCCACCCGCTCCCGTCCACCGACTCCTGCTGCCTGCTACTCCCGCTACCACCAACAAAACGCGATGAAAATCGCGCCCGACTTGCCCCAGCAGTAGCGGGCGCAAAAACTCATGTACCGCCCGGGGACCGTCAAAAAACAGGCAGGCCTAAGCTTTCACCAAATTCGGGGCCAAAGTAGTTTGACTAAATATTTTCAATACGATCCAATATCTCATCGTGACAGCTATATGTCTTATAATGTTACTGGGAGCACTTCAATTGCTGGCCGCCTGTTTCTCACCTAAAAAATGGACACCCAGCATTTCAATGTTGAGGGGAAGTCTTGACTGTCCCATTGACACCCAAGGCCCACCTGATGCAATTTTCAGGCCTGTAAATTTGCAAGCAGCACACCGACCTGTTTTGGGCATAAAGTTGCCTATATATGCAAATCAGGATCCTGCGCCAATTGTAAGAGCTGAATTGAAAATTTTGGGTACAAACATGCGCCAAGCAGTGAGCAGACTAACCAGTGGTCCATAAAGGGATGGCTGGTGGCTGCTCGGGAAAAGGCCCAGAAATTTATTTGCGGAGAACTCCTGTGGAGCCAAGAGGAGGAGGGGTGTTCTTCCTGGCTCCAAAAAGGTACTACAGTCTGCTGCCGGCCCATGCTTGAACCCCTCCAGGATCGCTTTCCCTTCCCCTTCCAGGCCTGACCTGGAAGGTTGGCCCTACATGGGAGCCGGCCAATTTCCCAACCTCCCACAACGGATGAGCTGCCACAGGGCATCCATTTGACACCTGCAGCTTGCCAGTGGCATTCAAATGATGCCCAAACCGGAAAATGGTGCGGGCATTCCGACGCTCGCCTTCTGCCCATTCCTGATGCGTGGAATCTTTCCCATTCTCTCGCTCTGTTTAAAGCCTTCCCTTACCCCTGTTTGTGCTTACTCTTTTCTTTACCCATGAGGGTTGGCAGGTAGAAGAAATATCTGCAGAAAAGCCATCTCAGGCGATTACCAAACACCTTCTCTGCTCGGATAACCAATAAAAGGGCACCGTGTAAGTGGTCAGTCTATGGTTATTTCCCGAAGTTTTCAAGGCCTCACCATAGGGTCCAAGTACGTAAGGGTTTTTACTTGGCAGTGACCGGTGCCAAATCAGCCCTGCCTTGCTTGCTGTGCTACGGGTTGGTTCTCCACAGAAACCGGTGCCAATAGATCTCTCACAGTTATCCAATCTGCTGTTTATATTTAACACCCGCTTATAGCAAGCACACCAACCCTGTCTTTATGCTCGGGCGGATTGTCTAGTAGTGAGACACGGACCAACGTTTCAAGTTCAAAATCACACAAGATTTATTACAACAGATCAACACCTCCACTCCACTCACCAGATGTTTGTGAAATAGAACCACACAGTGCAGTAATACCCAGTAAAGCAGTGCGCTTCTCTTGTTAGCCTTACAACAGACCAAACTTTTCCGGGGGCTAAACCCTCACAGGACCCACCTACACTAAACCCCACTCTGGTTTGGTTAGGGCACACTGACATCCCCTCACGCACTTTCGTGGATCGGTTGGTGAGCGTTCTCACGCAATTCACCCTTCCTTGCTCGCTGTTCCTTCCTCAACGGTTTGACTCCAGGGCCCCATGCGAGATCCAGGTTGAAGTTGAAGTCTGTCAGGTTGGAGAAGCGAGGCTTCGCTCTCGGTCCTTATCCTCGAGGGGTGGGCAAACGTGCCTTCATGTAGGCTGCAGGAGAACGAAGATCGAGCTTCCAAAACGCTCGACAGTTATACTCCAGAAATACTAGGGGACCGAGGGTCTAGTGAGAATGAGGAACTGAAGGATATCCTTATAAAGCGGGAAATTGTGTCAGGGAAATTGATGGGATTGAAGGCCGATAAATCCCCGGGGCCTGATAGTCTGCATCCCAGAGTACTTAAGGAAGTGGCCATAGAAATAGTGGATGCATTGGTGATCATTTTCCAACAGTCTATCGACTCTGGATCAGTTCCTATGGAATGGAGGGTAGCTAATGTAACACCACTTTTTAAAAAAGGAGGGAGAGAGAAAACCGGTAATTATAGACCGGTTAGCCTGACATCAGTAGTGGGGAAAATGTTGGAATCAATTATTAAATATGAAATAGCAGCGCATTTGGAAAGCAATGACAGGCTCGGTCCAAGTCAGCACGGATTTATGAAAGGGAAATCATGCTTGACAAATCTTCTGGAATTTTTTGAGGATGTAACTAGTAGAGTGGACAAGGGAGAACCAGTGGATGTGGTGTATTTGGACTTTCAAAAGGCTTTTGACAAGGTCCCGCACAAGAGATTGGTGTGCAAAATCAAAGCACATGGTATTGGGGGTAATGTACTGACGTGGATAGAGAACTGGTTGGCAGAGAGGAAACAGAGAGTCGGGATAAATGGGTCCTTTTCAGAATGGCAGGCCGTGACTAGTGGAGTGCCGCAGGGCTCAGTGCTGGGACCCCAGCTCTTTACAATATACATTAATGATTTAGATGAAGGAATTAAGTGTAATATCTCCAAGTTTGCAGATTACACTAAACTGGGTGGCGGTGTGAGCTGTAAGGAGGACGCTAAAAGGATGCAAGGTGACTTGGACCGGTTAGGTGAGTGGGCAAATGCATGGCAGATGCAATATAATGTGGATAAATATGAGGTTATCCACTTTGGGGGGAAAAACACGAAGGCAGAATATTATCTAAATGGCGGCAGATTAGGAAAGGGGAAGGTGCAACGAGACCTGGGTTTCATGGTTCATCAGTCATTGAAAGTTGGCATGCAGGTACAGCAGGCGGTGAAGAAGGAAAATGGTATGTTGGCCTTCATAGCTAAGGGATTTGAGTATAGGAGCAGGGAGGTCTTACTGCAATTGTACAGGGCCTTGATGAGGCCTCACCTGGAATATTGTGTTCAGTTTTGGTCTCCTAATCTGAGGAAGGATGATCTTGCTATTGAGGAAGTGCAGCGAAGGTTCACCAGACTGATTCACGGGATGGCGGGACTGACCTATCAAGAAAGACTGGATCAACTGGGCCTTTATACACTGGAGTTTAGAAGGATGAGAGGGGATCCCAGAGAAACTTAAAAGATTCTGACGGGACTGGACAGATTAGATGCGGGAAGAATGTCCCCGATGATGGGGAAGTCCAGAACCAGGGGACACAATCTTAGGATAAGGGGTAGGCCATTTAGAACTGAGATGAGGAGAAACTTCTTCACTCAGAGAGTGGTTAACCTATGGAATTCCCTACCGCAGAGAGTTGTTGAGGCCAGTTCATTGGATATATTCAAGAGGGATTTAGATATGGCCCTTACGACTAAAGGGAGCAAGGGGTATGGAGAGAAAGCAGGAAAGGGGTAATGAGGGAATGATCAGCCATGATCTTATTGAATGGTGGTGCAGGCTCGAAGGGCCGAATGGCCTACTCCTGCACCTATTTACTATGTTTCTATGTTTCCTGTAATCCACAATTTTGGCTGGATTTGGATGGTTCAGTGCCTCGAGGAACCTTTCTATGGCTTCTTCAGGTCTTATTTCGCACTGAGATGTGCTGGGATCTGAACAAAGCCAGCCGATCAATGTCCGAAGGCTTTCAGAGTGATTGTTAAATGGCCCATCAGTCCTGATTGCTGGACCACTGTGGAGACAATGCAAGTGTCGGTCTTGTTCTAGCACCTTGCTCTCTTCTCTAGACAACCTGGCTCCACACACAAAAGAGTCCCTTGGCCTTCCTCAGCGCACCCAGCTCTGGCATCACTGGCCGCTGGCAGGCCAGTGTTCAAATTGACATTTAAACAGATCCAGCTTCTCTCACCAGTTTCTGTGGGAGAGATCCACCCCCATGTGTTTCTCCCAGCAACATGTTTCTTCCAGACCAGGCATCTTGTGTCACAGTATTTCAAAAGTCCTTTTCAGGGTGTACAACCAACAGGGATATAAACACAACAGTCCAGAGTTGACTTTGTCAACTTACAACCTGCCATTGTCCATCTGCACCTGAGATCAGAAACCCATCATTTGCAGACTTATGGGTGCAAATCCCACATCCCATCGCTCTCAGAAAAACACTAGACCACCTTAGAATAATAACTTCTTTAAAATATTAAGGATCGTTGTAATAAGCTCCACACTGTGGATGTGGATGTATTGTGTACTGCAACTACAGAGTTAATAATTAAACAGAACCAGGCATGTTCCGGAGGCTTCCAACAGAGCTGCCTGCCATGTTAGGAGCTGTGTGTGCTGTGCTCTGTGAATATATCACTTGGTGATGAGATGGGATTTTTTGGATGATTTAAAGCTTAAATTTTGTTGGTGAAGGATTCAGCCAGGCGATAGAGAGACTTTGGAAGTTTCTGTCTTTGGAAAAAGCTACAAAAATCTGAGGTAAAATACAGCACACAGTGTGAACAACTAGAGATTAAAATGGCAGGTGTAATGGGACATTTGGGTAAATATAGACACGACCGGGAATGTTTTAAAGCATATGTGGATCGGCTAGAAATGTATTTCACTGCAAATAACATAATTGAAGTTCCAGACAATGCAGTCCAGAACCGGGCTGTGTTGGAACGTAAGAGAGCGATCTCCTTATCGGAAGCAGGTCCAGCATTGTATGAAACACTGGTAAATCTGCTTGTGCCTGACGAGCCAAAGGACACAACGCTTAAAGAGATTTTAATGAAGCTGGAGCAGCACTATAACCCCAAACCGTTAGAAATTGCTGAAAGCTATCGTTTCGGCATTCGGAATCAAAAGACTGATGAAGGTGATTATATCGTAGCATTATAAAAGCTATCGATGCACTGTAATTTTGGAAACTTTCAAAACCGAGCATTACGGGATCATTTTGTTTGTGGGGTGAAAAATAATGTGATCAGAAGGAAGTTATTGATGATAGATGACTTGACTTTTGAGATTGCTTGTCAGACAGCGAGGTCGATGGGCATGGCCGAACAATATTCCTGAGAATTAAATAATAATTACGGTCATCAGTCAACCGAGGTAAATCACCTGCAGGTTCAAAGGAAAAGACGGTGGGGGCCCAAAGTCTCAGAAACTGGAAATTCTAACAGAGCGTCGAAGTCGTGCTATAGGTGCCTGGGTCAACACATTGCTCAAAGTTGTCCATATGTGAAGGCAGAGTGTTTCTTCTCCAGAAAGACTGGGCATCTTGCGAAGGCATGCCGACTGAAGGGTAAATCAGCTTTAAAAGCTATGAGTCCAGCGTTCAAAGCTATGAGTAGAAATCCCAAGAGACTACATAGCATGGAAGAACAACAACAGGACGAGGAGATGTTAGAGTTACACGTCATCAGAAGCACGAGTTTAATGATCAGCGATTCGGAAAGTATCAAAATCCAAATAGCTGTTGCGGGATTCAAGATACCAATGGAAATCGACACGGGTGCATCCGTGAGTGTAGTACCAGAATCACTGTACCTTGACAAATTGCGTGATTTCCAACTGGAGAAATCCAAGATAGAGCTGCGAGGCTACTCGGAAGAGAAAATTTCTGTGGGAGGTCGTATCATCGTACCGGTGAAATATAAAGATCAATTTCAGAACTTGCCTCCAATAGTAATGAAAGAAGACAAGCCTGCCTTACTAGGAAGAAATTGGTTAAGCTCACTGAAGCTGGATTGGAGTGAGATTTTTTGCGTGGAAGCAAGATTTTCATCAACGGATGAGGTTATCAAGAAATATCCGAAGGTGTTCCGCGAAATGGGCAGTCAGATCCAAGGCTTCAAGGTGAGTGTCAGGGTACAGAAGGATGCTAGATCGGTTTACTACAAGCCACATTCCGTACCATATGCACTCAAGGAGAAAGTTGAGCAAGAATTCAAAAGACTAGAGACTGAGAACATTATTTGTAAGATAGATGTATCTAATTGGGCTACATCAATTGTTGTTGTACCCAAGTCAGATGGTAAGGTAAGATTGTGTGGTGATTATAAAGTTATCATAAATCAGGTTCTGGAGGGTAATGTCCCCAATACATTGCAGAAAATAGAAGATTTGTTCACAACACTGACAGGTGGTCAGATCTTCTCAAAACTGGATCTTACGAATGCCTTGAACTAGATGAGGAGTCCAAGTCATGTTTGACTATAAATACTCATTTAGGCCTATATCAATTTAATAGGCTACCGTTTGGAGTGTCTTCTGCCCCAGTCATATTCCAAGGGGTGATGAACCAGATTTTGCAAGGTATTGAAGGGGTAGTATGTTATTTGGATGACATACTAATTTCAGCACCAAATAGGCAAATTCATAATAACATATTGAATGAAGTCCTCAAATGACTAGAGAAGCACAGAGTATGAGTGTCTGCTCGTAAGTGTGAGTTATTTAAAAACTCAGTGGAGTACTTAGGGTACAGAGTAGACAAAGATGGTTTACATCCGATCAAGAAAAAACTAGATGCAATCAGAAATGCACCCACTTCCAGGAATGTCACGGAACTTCGTTCATTCTTGGATCTTTTGAACTATTATGGAAAGTTCCTACCAAATTTGGCTACAGTATTACATCCACTAAATGAACTTTGGAAAAAACAGGTCCATTGGAAGTGGTCAAAAGAATGCAATACAGCATTCAAGGAGTGTAAAAGCAAGTTGGTAGAGAGCACCATGTTAGTTCACTATGATGTATCTAAGGAGATTAAGCTAGCATGTGATGCCTCTCCGTATGGAGTTGGGGCACTCATCGCTCATGTATCAAGTAGTGAAGAGGAGAGAGCAATTGCTTTTGCTTCATGCATTCTCAGTGCCAGTGAGAGTAATTATGCGCAAATTGAAAGGGAAGCTTTGGCATTAAATTTTGTTAAATACTTGTATGGTCGTAACATAGAAACATAGAAACATAGAAAATAGGTGCAGGAGTAGACCATTCGTCCCTTCGAGCCTGCACCGCCATTCAATGAGTTCATGGCTGAACATGCAACTTCAGTACCCCATTCCTGCTTTCTCATCATACCCCTTGATCCCCCTAGTAGTAAGGACTATATCTAACTCCTTTTTGAATATATTTAGTGAATTGGCCTCAACAACTTTCTGTGGTAGAGAATTCCACAGGTTCACCACTCTCTGGGTGAAGAAGTTTCTCCTCATCTCGGTCCTAAATGGCTTACCCCTTTTTATCATCGTGACGGACCATAAGCCCCTAACAGCAATTCTCGATCCAAAGTCCCCAGTTCCAAAATTAGCTGCAGCCCGAATGCAGAGATGGGCTTTGATTTTGTCAGCATATACATATGATATTGAATATAGACAATTAGCTGATCACAGTAATGCTGATGCAATGTCTAGGTTGCCTTCCCCATCACAAGTTACACCAGATAGGGAAGAAGTGTTTTATTTTTCATACATTGATGAACTGCCAGTCACAGCTGAAGAGATTGGTAGAGCAATCACCCAGTGATGTCAAAGGTGTATGATTATATTGCAAATGGATGGCGAAACCAGATAACAGACAAAGATACACATCCATTCTTCATTCATACGAATGAATTATCAGTCGATAAACATTGTATCAAGTGGGGTGCAAGAGTGGTTATACTGAATAAATTCAGGTCCAAATTATTAGGAGACCTCCATGACCAGCACCTGGGAATGTGCTTGACCAAGAGTTTTGTACACAGTTATTTATGGTGGCCAGGTCTTCATAAAGATATAGAGTACACTGTGAGTCAGTGTATGACATGATAATCGGTAAGCAAGCAACGACCACCAGTACCATACAGCCATGGAAATGGCCTCCCAGGGTGTGGCAAAGGCTACACATTGATTTTGCTGAGTTAGAAGGACAACAATTGTTCATTGTGATTGATAGCCATTCGAAGTGGGTTGAGGTGTTTCCAATGTGGAAAATAACAACAAGTAAAACATTGGACACTTTACGAAGATTATTTTCTTCATTTGGTCTCCCTGAAGAAATTGTTTCAGATAATGGACCACAATTTCATTCAGAAGAATTTGCACAATTCACGAGCAAAAATGATGTGAAACATACCAAGGTTCCACCATACCACCCTGCTTCAAATGGTGCAGCAGAGCGCACTGTACAAATTGTAAAACGTGCCCTCATAAAACAAATGTTAGATCCAAATCCAAGGAAACGACAGTTGTCATTGGATCACAAATTGGCTAATTTTTTGATTACATATCGAAATACTCCTCATACAACTACTGGTAGAACACCAGCAGAGTTGTTTCTCAAACAACAGCCACGAACTAGATTCTCATTGTTAAAATCAAATTTGGCACAGTCCGTAGAAGAGACATAATTAAGACAGACAGAGAATCATGATAGAGGTAGAGTAAAAGAGAGAAGTGTGAAATTAATCCAGAAGGTGAGAGTGAAGAACCATCACCACAAATAGTTAAAGTGGTTACTAGGAAGAGTGGTGAAGATATGAGGTCCTCGAAAATATTTGGTAAAGATGTTTGATAATGGACTGGTTAGGTTTGTTCATATGGATCATATTTTACCTACAGACATGGAAGGAGTTGAAGGTGGGAATGATTCAATTATTTCTGACTCATCAGATAGATTTGATACACCAGTAGCAAATCCTAAATCCAATGTACTGGAAACAAATCCAGGAGAGAATCAGAATGAAAGTCTGAGTCCGAGTCAGGAAAACAAAGAGCCTGAAGTTAGAGTGAGTTCAAATGAAAATCGAGGTAATTCCGTGGAGGAAAACGTTCCTTGGGATGAGCCTCGAATGAGTTTAGGTTCAACACCATGTTTGGAAGGTTCTGTTCGAGAGCGAAGGTATCCTCTTCAAAACAGAAAACAAGTGGTAAAGTTAAATTTGTAAATATGGAAAAAAATAAGTCTATATCCTGTGTTATGTAAAAAAATTAAAGTTATGTATGATGTTTGTTATCATAACTTCTTCATTAAGGAGGGAGAAGTGTAATGTCTGTCAGCTTGTAATGTTTGTAGCTCCACACTGTGGATGTGGATGTATTGTGTACTGCAACTACAGAGTTAATAATTAAACAGAACCAGGCATGTTCCGGAGGCTTCCGACAGAGCTGCCTGCCATGTTAGGAGCTGTGTGTGCTGTGCTCTGTGAATATATCACAATCGTGTTCATCCCTCCAAAAAGAATCATTACTTTTATAAAAGAAACATTACAACTACTGTTACAGATTTGCAGTCTACATTATTCATTCCTTCAGGATCAGCATCACAAGTTACTCCTGTAAGCAGACCCTACATCACATACCATCCAACATTTCTACTGCCCAATATCTAGTTATAAGAGAACGTGACTGGGGGTGGGCGATGTTAGAAGCGTGTGGCAGCAATGAAGCCCTTTGCTGCATGTACTGGATACGGTAACCTCGCATGTACTGGATCCGGTAACCACGTGCATTTCTCCTGTCATCCATAAGGCTGACGGATGAGCACTCCAGTGAGACAAGGCTAGCTGTAAACCAACAAGCTGGTTTATTTCTCAATATATGAACAAAGTTTCCAGCGAAGTTCAATCTAATCTCTTTCTGCTCATAACATCAAACATAACAAATTATGCACACTGAGCCTGATACAAGGCTAGCTTCACATTTATGTGTCAGTATTCACTGAACTGGTTGGCTCTAACCTTAGGAAGGGAATGCTCTTCCTCGGGCATTGTTTCAACTCTAAATTTCTGCAGACTACCCTTGTTTCAGCTGGACAGGAAGCCAAAGACTTTGACCCCTGAGCCTCCCCGAGCACTCCATGTTAGTGATCAGCCAGTTAAGCTGCCAATCACACCTGGTATTGCTGTCTTAGGACTGGGTTCCTTGACAGCTATTTCCCACAAAGCTGACATTAATGGAAACGCAAATTCTGGGCGAGATGTACAACAGGCAGCTGATCTGATATTGCCCGTTTTAGACTATCAACAACAGTTAAAATTGCCCCCTTTGAGTGCTGTGTGGATTTAATCCCCTGTAAGATGAAATTAACTAAATAGCAATATCTCACTGTAAATTTAACCCAAATTCTTTTAGGCTAAATAGTCAAAGATCCTAAAATGTGACAACTACAATTAGTGTATTATAAAGCACTTTTTTGGTTTTTGAGAAAATATTAAGAAAATATTTCACATTCGCTTTCATCTTCTGTATTCAAACTACATTTAGAAAGCTTGTCTATCTATATTAATATATTTAACATAAGATACCATTGAAAACAGTAGCATTTCAATTATATTAGTATTAGGTAATACGTCTACATTATATGCTGCTGATAAATAGTATTGGTTCATAAGAAATAATTCAGTAATTATTCAGTTGCCTAAATGCATAGTAAGTGAATTAATATTCTTCCCTTTATTCCCACAGGAGTTGCCCTCTGCTGCTTGGTGCTGTGCTGCTGAAACAATCAGATGCTCTGAGCTGTGGACTGCTCTACAGCATATCAATGCCATTCCACGACTGCCGAATCAAAAATCCATTTCTAATGAGACAGGACAACAATGTTGAGTTCCTTTGCCCATCCTCCCCTCCCTCCCTATCTTAGGAAGGTGTATCCCATTACACTAAGGTACCATTAGGACAATCAAGTGAACAGAATTGAGACTGCCAAGCAGCAGTAGATGAGGTGTGATTGTCAGCCTGTCTACCCAGATCCACCCACAGCCAGCCAGAAGCAGACACCCTGCTTTCAGTTAAATTAAACCCCTTGTATTATTTTCTAAAGCTGCACACTTAGTTATAAGCAGACTGTATAATTAATGAAAAAGCTAGTCATGGTTTGAATACCGATTATTTAGAGCAGAACCTCAAGAGCTGACCTGCCTATTAAACCTGATAGTCTCAAATCCACAACAAAGATCACAGGCTATAATTTTGGTTGTTTTGGAGGTCTTGGTATATAAAGTTAAAGGAAAAGGTTATTTATACACAGGCAAAGTCAAGGACACACCTAATACAAAGGAGGAATCAGCTGCACACTGGTGGTCTATTGCCCTCCACTGGATAATGTGAGTATAATTTGTTTAATGTCCAATTCCATTAAAAAGTTCTTTATATTGCAATTATATTAATTTCACAATGTCCACAGTTCGTGGAGTGGCAGAGCCTTCTGGAATGGAGAGGAGGCAAAGTGCATCCACATTCCTTCAGCCCCAGCCGATCTCTAGCATTGTGCTGGGGACATATATTTAGACACCGATTTAGAAACATAGAAACATAGAAAATAGGTGCAGGAGTAGGCCATTCGGCCCTTCGAGCCTGCACTGCCATTCAATGAGTTCATGGCTGAACATGCAACCTCAGTACCCCATTCCTGCTTTCTCGCCATACCCCTTGATCCCCCTAGTAGTAAGGACTATATCTAACTCCTTTTTGAATATATTTAGTGAATTGGCCTCAACAACTTTCTGTGGTAAAGAATTCCACAGGTTCACCACTCTCTGGGTGAAGAAGTTTCTCCTCATCTCAGTCCTAAATGGCTTACCCCTTAACCTTAGACTGTGACCCCTGGTTCTGGACTCCCCCAACATTGGGAATATTCTTCCTGCACCTAACCTGTCTAAACCCGTCAGAATTTTAAACGTTTCTATGAGATCCCCGCTCATTCTTCTGAACTCCAGTGAATACAAGCCCAATTGATCCAATCTTTTTTGATATGTCAGTCCCGCCATTCCGGGAATCAGTCTGGTGAATCTTCGCTGCACTCCCTCAATTGCAAGAATGTCCTTCAAGTTAGGAGACCAAAACTGTACACAATACTCCAGGTGTGGCCTCACCAAGGCCCTGTACAACTGTAGCAACACCTCCCTGCCCCTGTACTCAAATCCCCTCGCTATGAAGGCCAACATGCCATTTGCTTTCTTAACCGCCTGCTGTACCTGCATGCCAACCTTCAATGACTGATGTACACCCAGGTTTCGTTGCACCTCTCCTTTTCCTAATCTGTCACCATTCAGATAATAGTCTGTCTCTCTCTTTTTACCACCAAAGTGGATAACCTCACATTTATCCACATTATACTTCATCTGCCATGCATTTGCCCACTCACCTAACTTATCCAAGTCACTCTGCAGCCTCATAGCATCCTCCTCGCAGCTCAAAATGCCACCCAACTTAGTGTCATCCACAAATTTGGAGATACTACATTTAATCCCCTCGTCCAAATCATTAATGTACAATGTAAACAGCTGGGGCCCCAGCACAGAACCTTGCGGTACCCCACTAGTCACTGCCTGCCATTCTGAAAAGTCCCCATTTACTCCTACTCTTTGCTTCCTGTCTGACAACCAGTTCTCAATCCATGTCAGCATACTACCCCCAATCCCATGTGCTTTAACTTTGCACATTAATCTCTTGTGTGGGACCTTGTCGAAAGCCTTCTGAAAGTCCAAATATACCACATCAACTGGTTCTCTCTTGTCCACTCTACTGGAAACATCCTCAAAAAATTCCAGAAGATTTGTCAAGCATGATTTCCCTTTCACAAATCCATGCTGACTTGGACCTATCATGTCACCTCTTTCCAAATGCGCTGCTATGACATCCTTAATGTTACTTGACACTAAATGTTACTTGACACTTATCAGCCCAAGCCTGAATGTCATCAAGGTCTTGCTGCATGCGGGAATGGACAGCTTCATTACCTGAGGAGTTGTGAATGGAACTGCACACTGTTTGGACTGCTTTGAATGAACACTGTATTGTCAAATAGGGTAAGTCGCGTATCAGAATCTTATCTGTTAGCAATTATTAATGTAGCTTATGGATTGTTAACTCTGTTTCAATTTAGTTTAAATGGGGAACTCATTTTGCAGACCTGGTGAAGTGGAAATCTATAACTCCTGTACTACCAGTAGGTCTTGGACCATCTGAGCTGCTGATCAATCCAGTACTCACCTTTGTAAACTGCTGCTGATGAGTGTTTCCCTGACAATAGTTCTCTCATTAGTGGATTTGATAAGCAATGGCAATCACTCTTACAGAATCCATACAAAACCAATTGCTTCGTATGCCCAAAGAATTGGTTTAAGGCCCGGCGTAAGATTTCCGCTGTTTGTTATTAATAGCAAAATCATAAACTCGGGCCTTGAACTTTCTCAGGCGGTCCACCAACTACTGCTATAATTCCAATGGAAATCTGGCAAAATACACTGGGAACAGCAGGGACCTGGATCCCCACTGTTTTCTGGATTTTCCAGTCAGCCTTATAAGAGATGGAACATCTGCACATTTGCATATTTTTGTGATGCAAATGTTACTTGACACTTATCAGCCCAAGCCTGAATGTCATCAAGGTCTTGCTGCATGCGGGAATGGACAGCTTCATTACCTGAGGAGTTGTGAATGGAACTGCACACTGTACAATCATTAGCAAACATCCCCACTTCCAACCTTATGATGGAGGGAACGTTATTGATGAAGCAGCTGAAAATGGTTGGGCCTAGGACACTCCCTGAGGAACTCCTGCAGTGATGTTCTGGGGCTGAGATGATTGGCCTCCAACAACCACAACCATCTCCCTTTGTGCTAGGTATGACTCAAGCCAGTGGAGAATTTTTGCCCGATTCCCATTGACTTCAATTTTACTAGAGCTCCTTGATGCCACACTCGGTCAAATGTTGCCGATGCCAAGGGCAGTCACTCTTACCTCAACTCTGGAATTCAGCTCTTTTGTCTACGTTTGGACCAAGGCTGATATGTGGTCTGGAGCGGAGTAGTCCTGGCGGAATCCAAACTGGGCATTGTTGAGCAGAGTATTGGTGAGTAAATGCCACTTGGAGTATACTGATGGGGCAGTAATTAGATGGATTGGATTTTTCCTGCTTTTTGTGGACAGGACATACCTGGGAAGCTTTCCACATTGTCGGGTAAGTGCCAGTGTTGTAGTTGTACTGGAACAGCTTGGCGAAAGGCAGAGCTAGTTCTGGAGCACAAGTTTTTAGCACAACAACCAGGATGTTGTCGGGGCCCCAGCAAATGTGCTCAGCCGTTTCTTGATATACAAAGAAAACATAGAAACATAGAAATTTACAGCGCAGAAGGAGGCCATTTCGGCCCATCGTGTCCGCGCCAGCCGACAAAGAGCCACATGGCCCTTGGTCAGCAGTGCTAAAGGTTACATATAAACCTATGAACAATGACGGAAAGGCAAAGAGCACTCAGCCCAACCAGTCCGCCTCACACAACAGCGACACCCCTTACACTGAAACATTCTACACTCCACCCCAACCGGAGCCATGTGATCTCCTCGGAGAGGCAAAAACCAGATAAAAACGGCAGGCCAATTTAGGGAGAACAAATCTGGGGAAATTCCTCTCCGTCCCATCCAGAGGATCAAAACTAGTCAAGGAGATCACCCTGGCTGTATTCTATTACCTGCAGTACTTACCATTATATCTGTGCCGTCCAACAAAAGGTAATCCCAACTATCAGCTCTAGGTCCGTAACCCTGCAGGTTACTGCACTTTAAGTGCCCATCCAACCATCTCTTAAAAGTGGTGAGGGTTTCTGCATCCACCACTGTTCCAGGCATCAAGTTCCAGATTTCCACAACCCTCTTCGTAAAGAAGCCCCTCCTCAAATCCCCTCTAAACCTTCCACCAACCACCTTAAAACTATGCCCCCTCGTAATAGACCCCTCCACCAATGGAAATAGGCCCTTACTATCCACCAAGTCCAGGCCGCTCAATATTTTGTACACCTCAATGAGGTCTCCTCTCAACCTCTTCTGTTCCAATGAGAACAAACCCAGCCTATCCAATCTGTCCTCATAACTAAGATTCTCCATTCCAGGCAGCATCCTAGTAAATCTCCTCTGCACCCTCTCTAGTGCAATCACGTCCTTTCTATAATACGGTGACCAGAACTGCACTCCAGCTGTGGCCTAACCGAAGTATTATACAATTTAAGCATAATCTCCCTGCTCTTATATTCTATGCCTCGGCCAATAAAGACAAGCATTCTGTATGCCTTCTTAACCACCTTATCCACCTGGCCTGCTACTTTCAGGGATCCGTGAACAAGCACTCCAAGATCCCTTTGTTCATCTACACTATTAAATGGCCTACTGCTTAATGTGTATACCCTTTCCTTATTAGCCCTCCCAAAGTGCATCATCTCATAATTCTCTGAATTAAATTCCATTTGCCATTGCTCTGCCCACCTGACCAGTAGATTGATGTCCTCCTGCAGCTCATGACTTTCCTCTTCAGTATCAACCATACAGCCAACTTTAGTGTTGTCTGCAAACTTCTTAATCATACTCCCTATATTCAAATCTAAATCATTGATATATACCACAAAAAGCAAGCGACCCAGTACTGAGCCCTGCAGAACCCTACTGGAAACATCCTTCCAGTCACAAAAACATCCATCAACCATTACCCTTTGCTTCCTACCTCCAAGCCAATTTTGGATCCAACTTGCCACTTTGCCCTATATCCCATGGGCTTTAACCTTCATGACCAGTCTACCATGTGGGACCTTATCAAAAACCTTGCTAAAGTCCATAAATACTACATCGTACGCACTACCCTCAGACCCTCTTGGTTACCTCCTCAAAAAATTCAATCAGGTTAGTCAAACATGATCTTCCCTTAACAAATCCATGCTGACTGTCCCTAATTAATCCTTGTCTTTCCAAATGCAGATTTATCCTGTCTTTCAGGATTTTTTCCAATAATTTTCCCAGCTCTGAGGTTAGGCTGACAGGCCTGTAATTACTCGGCCTATCACTTTCTCCCTTCTTAAACAAAGGTACTACAGTTCTCCAATCTTGCGGCACCATGCCCAGATCCAAAGAGGACTGGAAAATGATGGTCAAGACCTCTGCTATTTCCTCTTTTACTTCGCTCAACAGTCTGGGATGCATTTCATCCGGGCCTGGGGTCTTATCTATTTTCAAAGCTGCTAACCCCCTTATTACTTTCTCTATCACTATATTTATTTCATACAGAATATCACACACCTCCTCAATAGCAGTATCTGCATTGCCCCTTTCCTTTGTGAAAACAGATGCAAAGTATTCGCTAAGAACCCTACCAACATCTTCCGCCTCGACACAAAGATTACCCTCATGGTCTCTAACAGGCCCTACCCTTTCTTTAGTTACCCTCTTACTCTTAATATATTTATAGAACATCTTCGGGTTTTCCTTAATTTTATTTGCCAAGAATTTCTCGTGCTCTCTTTTAGCATTCCTAACGTATTACATAGAGTGAATCGAATTGGCTGAAGACTGGCTTCTGTGATGGTGGGAACTTCAGTAGGAAGCCGAAATGGATCATCCACTCAGCACTTCTGGCTGAAGATGGTTGCAAATGGTTCAGCCTTGTCTTTTGCACTCACATGCTGGGCTCCGCCATCATTGAGGATGTTCATGGAGCCTCCCCCTACCATCAGTTGTTTAATGGTCCACCACCATTCACGACTGGATATGGCAGGACTGCAGAGCTTTAATCTGATCTGTTGGTTGTGGGATCGCTTAGCCTTGCCTATACCATGTTGCTTCTGCTGTTCAGCATGCATGTAGTGCTGTTTTGCCGCTTCCCCAGGTAGGCTCTTCATTTTCAGGTATGCCTGTTGCTGCTCCTGACATGCTCTTCTACTCTCCTCATTGAACCAGGATTGGTCCCCTGGCTTCATGGTATTGATAGATTGAGGAATATGCTGGGCCATGAGGTTACAGATTGTGGTGGAATATAATTTTGCTGCTGCTGATGGCCCACAGCGTCTCATGGATACCCAGTTTTGAGCTGCTAGATCTGTTCTGAATCTATCCCATTTAGCACGGTGGTAATGCCACCCAACAAGATGGAGGGTGTCCTCAGTATGAGGACTGGACTTTGTCTCCACAAGGACTGTGTGTTGGTTAGTGCTACCATTACTGTCATAGACAGATGCATCTGCAACAAGTAAATTGGTGAGGATGAGGTCAAGTAGGTTTTTCTCTCATGTTGGTTCTCTCATCACCTGCCGCAGGTCCAGTCTGGCAGCTATATACTTCAGGACTCGGCCAGCTCGGTCAGTAGTGGTGCTACTGAGCCACTCTTGGTGACGGACATTGAAGTCCCCCACCCAGAGTACATTCTGTGCCCTTGCTACTCTCAGTGCTTCTTCCAAGTGGTGTTCAACATGGAGGAGTACTGATTCATCAGCTGCGGGAGGGCGGTCGGTGGTAAATGAGTGGAGAAAGCTGTAACTTTAGCTCCCATGGGATTCTCTCCCATGGGCAGTACAAGAAATTGGCAAATAGAAAGAAGTTAAGCTAATAATCAAACCAAAAGCTCAGCAAATAAGTATTTGTGAAGATTATTGGGATTTTCTTTTGTGCCCACTTCTTCTTGACTAATTCTGTTTGCAGATGTGTCATGGAAAACTTCTTCATAGAAACAGTAGAATGTTTCCTTACCTGAGGAGCACTATAAGAGGTTGAAGGGACATTGGTTCTGATTATAGAAACATTTAAATATAATAAATAAACTCAAGTCTCAATCTGAATACAGATGTTTAGAATGTCAGCCCATACCAGTAACAAGATGTATACTTGTATCATCAACCAACAACCTGGTTGGCACTTAAGTAATGATTTTTGATTACTATAAAATTGGTGCTACACTTAAACAAGGAAAAAGTTACAATATTACTATTTTCTTTAATTGAACAAATTGTTCAAACCAGGTGGATATGTAATTTAGAGACACTGCATCAATTTGAACCAGCTCTTCACAACCCTTGAACATATATGAGCCGTATATTTGGTGTTAAATAATGTATATATTATGTGTATTCACATATTTAAACTATAAAATCACACCTTACTGAGGATGCAATATATATCCACAAGGTAGTTTGTAAAAAAAACGTAAATTATATTTTTGTAAAATTTAAAACTTACCATTTTTATGTATACTCTCCTGTGAATTATTGTACACTTTATTTTTTATTTAATGGAGAATTTCTTGGGAATTCATAAAGATATAGGGCTAAAAATTCATTATCGCCCAGTTTGAGGTCGCTAACTTTAGCGCCAGCCGATGTTTACCACCTCCAACGGGGACATTGGTTTACAGAGCCCCAAGAGGAGAGTCATTATCATCATAGGCAGTCCCTCGAAGCGAGGGTGACTTGCTTCCACGCCAAAAAGGGATGAGTTCACAGGTGTTTCAATGAAGGACCTAATATTCCAGATCCCGAACTACATCTTGAAGGTTGGAAGATGCCTGTGCGTGGAGTTATTTTAACGTGTGGTGGCCGTTGCACACCAGCCACCACACGGGCTTGACAGAGCTAGGTCTTGGTCCAGTGGCAAGGATTATCCAAGACGATTGGAGACCAGCTCTGCTGCACGGACCTAGCGCGCACACATATCGCAGTGTGGGCTGGCCCGTGCTGCCCCTGGGCCCTCGCCTCTCCTGGGCCCCAAACTCACGCCTCTCCTGGGCCCCGGTCACTTCCCTCTCCAAACTCTTGCCGCTCTTTCGCTCCGACCTCGCCCCCTCCTGCTGTGCCTAGCTGCACTGCAATCAGCGACCTGGCTTCGCAGCCATCGCCCTCCTGCAGCAGCATGCGCTGCTCCCTGAAGTGGTATGCTGCTGCACGCTGTTCCCTCCAATAACCCTGGCATACTGCTGAAATCGGTGCGGTCCCAGCCTGCAAGACCATCAGCAGGCCGGAACCATTGGAGGGAGCAGCGTGTGGCGGCCCGGCCCGGAAGAGGGGAGTGGAGCACTAAGTGAAGCCTGATTCTTGGGACGCTATCGGGGGAAGCGCTGCTAAAGTTCTGGCACTAGGAAGTCGGCATCCTCGCGCCAAAAGGAGAGGTCAGCTGGACCAACCGAAAACCGAAAGAACATGCAAGGGAGATTAGCAACAGTGTTGAATGCCCAAGAGAGATACATTAGTACAAATAAATTCCATTTTAATTGCCCATTCACGGAAATATCGCCCGGCAGCTTCTTTGGGATGCCTGCTTTCCCTGTCAGAATTAGCGCCAGGCGCTACGGCAGGTAAAAGCATTCAATTTGGCAACCGTGATGCTATGGGGGAATTGCACGCTCATTGCCGTCACCAAGTGGGTGGCGCTAGAGTGCGTAGCGTTAACTCTTAGCGCCACTGGTAAACTCCACTGAAGGTCACGGGAGGCACTGCCAGTGCGGCGCTTGGTCGGTAAGAGCACCCCTCTTGGTCGCTAACAGGTGACGCTAAGCAAACAAATCTTTACCCCATATTGTCGACAAATGTATCATAGTGTACATTTAATCCATGGTTCAGTGTTTCTTTTATGCTTCTCAATTACCTGTGAACAAAATTCAGCCTCTCTAACGATTTTTCTTTTTGTTTTTAATTCAAAAAAGATTGGCTTGACTCCGATAGTTTGCGTATAATCTATGACATTTATCTAGAATGCTCTAAGGTGCATAGGAATTACATGGCTATTTTGGTTTTTCTGCAGTGGTTAGACGATTCCCTGTAGGATTTTGTAGAAGCATGAGAGACACATTGGCTGATGTCACCATGTTTGTGTCAAACTGAGTTAGCCAAGGGTAAAGATATGAAACCTGACTGGTAAATACTGCTGTACAGCACACTGCTCTCATCCTTGAGTAAGATTTTTATTAGAAGTGAAAATTGAAGTGAGCAAGGACTCTTCAAACAGTAAAATGCCACCCCTCTTGTACATCTCTATTTGGTGGCTGCAAGCCTGGAAATGGTTGTTCTGAGATAACATCGGCCCAGAAATCCCGGTCTTCCCGGGTCCGTACGGAGTGTGTACAGACCCGGGAAGGCATCGCAAAACCGGCTTTTCCGATCTGTCAAGCTGGAGCTGGAGCTTGACAGATCCATGGTATCTCTACATCCAGGACACTCGCAGGGACAAGATTGCAGGATTTACCCATATCTTGCCCAGCGGATGTCCTGAAAACTCTTGCGCCTGATAAAAGCAGGCGCATCGCCTTCTTTTACAGGTGTAAGAGTTTTAAAACACACTTGAAACATAAAAAATAAAATTTAAAAAACACATTTTATTTTTTAAAACCACTACGTTAAATTTATTCTAAAGCATAATTAAAAAAACTTGAAAAAGAATCAGAAAAATGTATTTTTTTAATAATACATCAATAACTTTAATTTAAATTAATGTCAAATATGTAGAGTATTATTTCTATTTTTTTTATTAATGTTTTGTGTGTTTGGGGGGGCTTACGGAGTTCCCATTATTATGAATGAGAACATACTTTACCTTGATTGGCTGCCCAGAGCCATGTGACTGCAGCTCCAGCCCTGCGCACGTCCTGACGTGCACGCGCTGCGACGCGCAGTCAGTGGAGGCCTCAGGACCGGGAACTCACGTGGGCGCAGCAGCCTCAGGTAAGTGCGCATCTTTTTTCCAGAATCCAGTCGAACGCCTGCGGGGAGGAGAAAACGGGATTTCTGGATCAGTGAGCCATTTAGCCTGCTTCACAGCAACTCCTGTGATAATAGATCTCCATTAGTTTAATGAAGAGAAAAATGCTATTATTGTTGGGAAGTGTGTTAATCCAAACGTAAGTTAGGCTGCTTCCATTGATTCTTTATGGTAACTTCTTAACTTGTGCTATAGATAGAATCATAGAATAGAATCACAGAATGGTTACAGCATGTGTGGTGTCTCTGCACCTTGCTACAAACTCACACGAGGCAAATATATATCAGACACGGTCACTCTGTGATCGTCACTTTATTCCCAGGACCAAGGAGTGCTGATCCTGGGTGGGACCTCCCCTTTTATACCTGGAAATCCAGGTGAGGAGTGTCTCCCACAAGCTCACCCCCTGTGGTCAGGGTGTGCATTTCAAGGGTACAGGCACAGTGTGCATGAGTCACAGTTACATAACTATTGTCATTGCAAGATGGTGAAATACATGACAGCATGGAAGAAGGCAATTCGGCCCGTCGAACCCGTGCCGACTCAGTTAATCCCACTCCCCTGCCCTTTCCCTGTAGCCCTGCAATTTTTTTCCTTCAGATACTTATCCAACTCCTTTTTGAAAGAAAAGATTAGTCTGCCTCCACCATCCTGTCAGGCAGTGCATTCCAGATCCCAACCACTCGCTGCGTAAAAAGGGTTTTACTTTCATCGCCTTTGGTTCTTCTGCCAATCACCTTAAATCTGTGTCCTCTAGTTCTCGACCCTTCTGCCAATAGGAACAGTTTCTCTTTAGCTACTTTGTCCACTCATGGTTTTGAACACCTCTATCTAATCTCCTCACAATCTTCTATGTTCCAAAGAGAACAACATCGGCTTCTCCAGTCTATCAACGTAACTGAAGTCCCTCATTCCTGGAATCAATCTCGTAAATTTTTTCTGCATCTTCTCTAAGGCCTTCACATCCTTCCTAAAGAGTGTTGTCCAGAATTGGACACAGTACTCCAGTTGGGGCCGAACCAGTGATTTATACAGGCTCATCATAATTTCCACACTTTTGTACTCGATAGGGTTGGATTTTTGGCTCCCTTATGCCTCTGCTCACGCCCCAGAGGATCGGTAAAGGATGTTTTTAAGTGTTATGGTGGGCATCCAGCTTTTCCCGCCCGGTCGGCAAATTCAGCTCATGGTTTGCGGCGGTGCAGAAACTTACCGCCCCACACTCTAGTTTCACTGAGATCATGGCGTTAATCATCGCTAGTGCCCCGGATGCAAAATTAGACCCGAACGGCCCATTATACGCCTGCCCCAGGAAACGTCTGAAAAACCAGGCATTCCCAGGGTGCAGCAGGTGGTATTGGCAGCATATTTAAAATGGAGTGAGGAGGATCCTACATCGCAGGTCACATTGACTGCAACGGTTGCGCACAGCAGGCTGCGTGATGCTCCAATTTGAAAGAGGTAGTTTTATCTGCCATTACAGTGTCCTTACATCGCCAGAGAGAGAATGTGATGGGGGCATTACTAGTTCACCAGCGTATCGTCCTCCATGCTATTGCTAGGCGGTATCAGGATACAACAAGGGCTCTTGGCCATGTTGAGCCACGGATGAAGAGAGGCCAAAGTCGCCTGGGGAGGAGGGCTTACAGGCACCAACGTTCATACCTCAAGCCCTCTGAGGAGCAGTGTGTGAGAAGGCTGCACTTCTGAAAGGAAGTGCTGATAGAGATACCATCTTCTACAGGCAGACCGATGCCTGGACTGCTCTGGAGGCAGCCTTCAACACTCCTATCAACAGGTTTCTGAAATCATTGTGGTGTGTTGCATGCTGCACAGCTTGGCCATCATGGGTGGCCAATCATTGCCAGTGGGGAGTGCAGGCCCACATCAGGAGGAGGAGGATGATGAAGAGGAGCCTGGCGAGGCCCCCATTGGATAGCCACACCATCCACAGGGGAGGCAGCGTGGAGATGTTGCCAGACCAAGAGTCATAAGTTGCCAGCTCATAATGGAATGGTTCTCCTAAATGGAGGAAACTGAGAGATGGAGCTAATACTGGACACACTATGTGCCCCCATAAAGGCACATCTCTGGTGAACGTTGCAATGATACACAAGACACCAATGGCAAAGGATCAAACAAACATTTTACTGCAACAAAGTAACAAAAACTCCGCTCACCAAAAGAAACCCATATAATAGACAACGTTATGTTGCAGGGCACTGAACAGAATGAAGTGCATTCAATCAAAGAAAATATTTACAAGCGTAATCAACAAAAAGCATCCCGTCTGCACAACCTGGTCCTGCACATTATTCTGACTTATTTAACACCGCAATTTTCGGCATGGCGCAAAAACGTCCTTGTGTAATGCCTGATTTTGCGCCCCCAATCATGGAACCTCATTTTTTGCCGAATTTTGCAGACGAGGGGGCAAACTTTTTTCGGGTATCAGGACCACCCCGCCGCCATTACCGCCCCGAAATCTCAAAAGCTGAAAAATCCAGTCCTATACCTTTATTTATGAAGCCCAGGATCCCATAAGCCTTTTTAACTGCTTTCTCAACCTGCCCTCCCACCTTCAACGATTTGTGCACACATAGCCCCAGGCCGCTGTGTTCGTGCACCCCCTTTAGGATTGTACCATTTAGTTTATATATCCTTTCCTCATTCTTTCTGCCACTTCACACTTTTCTGCATTAAATTTCATCTGCCACGTGTTTGCCCATTTCACCAACCTGTCTATGTCTTCCTGAAGTCTATCACTCTCCTCCTCACTGTTCACTATACTTCCAAGTTTTGTATCATCTGAAAATTTTGAAATTGTGCCCTGTATACCCACGTCGAAGTCATTAATATACCACATCAACCCTCTCTGTCACCTCATCAAAAGCTCAATTAAGTTGGTTTAACAAATCCGTGCTGGCTTTCCTTAGTAATCCACCCCTATCCAAGTGACTGTTAATTTTCTCCCTGATTACTGTTTCTATGGGCTTGAAATTGATGGCCTTACTGCCCACTGCCGCCGACATTCCACTTGAAGTTGCGCACAGTGCCATCTTCCATTTGGTGTAGAGCGGGCGGGAGGGCAGAACCGCTGGGAACCGCCCGCTGACGTCAGAGGATGGCCGAGCGGCGCAACTGAGCTCCCACCCACCGTGATACCATATTGATGCGGGCGGGAGTTGGCGGGAGTCGGAGCCAGAACGGGGAAGGACCGCTGGCTGGAGGCTGTTCTATCCCCGACACTGACTGGCCTGTAGTTGTTGGGTTTATCTTTACACCCCTTTTTGAACAATGGTGGATGCAGAGACCCTCACCACTTTTAAGGGATGGTTGGATGGGCACTTAAAGTGCAGTAACCTGCAGGGTTACGGACCTAGAGCTGGTAATTGGGATTAGACTAGATGACCTTTTGTTGGCCAGCGCAGATATAATGGTAAGTACTGCAGGGAATAGAATACGACCAGGGTGATCTCCTGGACTAGTTTTGATCGCCTGGATGGGTCAGAGAGGAATTTTCCCAGATTTTTTCTCCCTAAATTTGCCTGGGTTTTTATCTGTTTTTTGCCTCTCCCAGGAGATCACATGGCTCCAGTTGGGGTGGAGTGTAAATGTTTTTAATATAAGGGGTGTTGCAGTGGTGTGGGACAGAATGGTTGGGCTGGGTGCTCTTTGCCTTTCCGTCATTGTATGTAACCTTCAGGGCTGCTGACCAAGGGCCGTGCGGCTCTTTGTCAGCTGGCGCAGACACGATGGGCCGAAATGGCCTCCTTCTGCTCTGTAAATTTCTATGTTTCTATGTTTCTAATTGCAATTCTCAAGTCCTCTGGTACCACTCCCGTATCTATGGAGGATTGGAATATTATGGTCTGTACCTCAATGATTTCTGCCCTCAATTCCCTCAGCATCCTAAGATGCATCCAATCTGGTCCTGGTGATTTATCTACTTTAAATACAGCTAGCCTTTCTCAATACCTTTTCTTTATCAATTTTTATCCTATCAAGTGTCTCCACTACCTCTTCCTTCACTATGTCTATGGCAGCATCCTCTTCCTTGATGAAGACAGATGCAAAGTATTCATTTAGTTCCACTATTGAATAAAATGTGGCAAAATTAATTTGTTTTCTGGACTATGCGTTGAAAAAAAGTAAACAATCCAAATTTCCTGATTGCTTTTCATTCTATAATTTTTTTAAACTATTTTTTATATCAATAATCAGAACAGATTCTAGTCTGGTAATTTTGCAAGGTAAACTTTCAATGCTGATGTCATCACGCACTGGAGTCAGTGTCAGCCATATTGGAGAAAATACCCACCCACCTCAGAAACAGCAGTGCAACAGGTCAGTTTAGTTTCTTCAGTCATCAATAACAATGTTGGGAATATATTTAAACATTTGGTGAACAAAAGTGATTATAATGAAAATAATCTCATTTTGGATTTAGATGATAAAGGACAACTCAATTTTTGCACATATGATTTATGATATCATCTAATTCCTGGGATGAGATTATTTCTTGGTCACACACATCATTTGTGTTCATTAATTTCTAAATTTGTAATTTATTAATGAAAGCCTGATTTACTGTGGGGTTTTTGAGTAAACAAGTTTGCAACCATTATTCAATTGTGGAACTAATCTCACCGGAATCATTGTTTTGTTCATTAATGCATGTAATTCCAAAAGGCCGTAACACTTTCTTATTGATTATAAAGTAGGATTATATAAAAACAATCTTAAGGAGAATTTCTTCTGTTCTATTCCAAACTATCCTTTCGAACAGACTTTCCATCATCTCTTCCAAACTCTTTTACTACTGTTCATCTTCTGTTCCTCCTTTGTGAAGTGATTTTGGATGTTTACCATGTTAAAAGCATGATATAAATGCAGTCAATTGTTATACTTAAAACAAAAGAAATAAACTTTGTGCACTGCATAATTTTCCCCTAATTTGAGGATGTTACTCAGGTTATAAGGAAAGATGTTATGATGAAACGCTGATACCAGATCAGAACATAGGATTACATAGGATTACATAGGATATACAACACAGAAACAGGCCATTTGGCCCTACCAGTTCATGGCGACGTTTATGCTCCACTCGAGCCTCTTCCCATCTTTTCTCATCTAAATCTATCAGCATAACCTGCGATGTTGTTAGGGTAGTGTAATGGGAACTTTTACCCAAACTATATTTGATTTAGAAGTGCTCCACCCACTGAAAAGATTTCTAAGCTTAAATGTCTATATATTGTTGCCATGCTCTTAATCTACCTGTCTGACACCAAGACGATAAAAAGCCAAGGCATTCTCCAGCTGCATGTCAGCAACACTGAGGACAACCTCTTTAGTTCCCATCAACACTTCTAAGCCTTGAATCAATTAACTTTCCTAGCTGCAGTCTGAATATGAATTAGAAAGTTTGGGACCTAGGTGTCCTGCTTAACCCCAAGCTAAGCTTTTAAAAAGAAAAAGAAATACTTACATTTATATAGCGCCTTTCATGACCACTGGACGTCTCAAAGTGCTTTACAGCCAATGAAGCGCTTTTGGAGTGTAGTCACTGTTGCAAAGTGGGAAACATGGCGGCCAATTTGCACACAGCAAATCCCACAAACAGCAGTGTGATACAGGTAATGACCAAATAAACTGTTTTTGTTATGTTGGTTGAGGGATAAATATTGGTCAGTGCACCAGAGATAACTCCCCAGTCCTTCTTTGAAATAGTGTCATAGGATATTTTACGGCCACCTGAGAAACAGCACCTCCAACAGTGCAACACTCCCCTGAACTGGACTGTCAGCCTAGATTTATGTGCTCAAGTCCTTGGAATGGGATTTGAACCCACACCTTCTGACTCAGAGGCAAGTGTGCTACCCACTGAGCCACAGCTGACACTGAGACACTTTTAGCCTACATCCGTTCTGTTAGCAATATAATTTTCTACTACCTCCAACTCTACTTCTCCCCTTCTGCTGATGAAAGCATAGTCCATATATTCATCAAGGATTGACTTCTGAAATGCCCTTTTAGCTGGCCTCCTGCATCAACTCTCCCTAATTTTCAAATGACCCAAAAGATCACAGCCCACATTGTCACCTGGGGCTATGTCACACACTCCCATCACTCCATTCTCTCTAAGTTACACTGACTCCCCCATGTCCCAGTCTATTGACTTCAAAATTCATGTCCATGTTTTCACATCTCTCCGGGGCCTCATGGCAACCTACCTCCTCTTGCCAAAGGTCTTTGCATGTAACCACCACTCCTTTAACTTTTCCTTACTCCAGGTCCCTCTGCTCCATGATTGGTGACCTCCAATCTAGCTATTCCACCCTTCTGGAATTCGACCAGTTTCTTCTATCTTCCCACTTTTTCATTGCTTTCAAGTTTACCAATTGGACAGCTCCATTCCCCATCCCAGTTCCCATGTTCATCATCACTTCTGACCCATCACTACTCTCAGACATGTTGTCCCCTGCTGTCAAACCAGAATAACGGCCAAACCTGACCCTGACTCTCAGCATAGTAACGTATATCTGGAACAAACATCTACAGGGAATGCATACGCAGTAAATTCCCAGTTCGGTAATAACATTGTTGTTGCCTGCTTTCACAATATTTATAAACAACGGAGGCATTGATTCGCAACAACATCGAATAAGTAATGTCATGTTATATTGTTGCTGCTATGCTGTACTCTGGCCTCGCCATTTATCTATTCCATTGCTTTCATACAGTCTGGGGAATTGCATAAAGCTATGTAATGTATCAATATGGCTTTGCTTTCCAAATGAAGACAGTGCCACTTGAACTTGCAGTGAGTAGTTTCTGGAATCATAGAGTCATAAAGTAATTATGGCACAAAAGGAGGCTGTAGAGCAATCCAGTCAGTCCCATTCCTGCGCTCGTTCTCCGTAACCCTGCAAGTTTATTTCCCTCAAGTGCCTATCCAATTTCCTTTTGAAATCATTGATCGTCTCTGCTTCCACCACCCTTGTCGGCAGCGAGTTCCAGGTCATAATCTCGCATAAAAAAGTTCTTCCTCACATCTCCCCTGTATCTCTTGCCCAAAACCTTAAATCTGTGTCCTCTAGTACCATCAGCTAATGGGAGCAGTCTTTCTCTGTCTACCTTATCCAAACCCGTCATAATCTTGTACACCTCTATCAAATCTCCCCTCAACATCATTTGCTCCAAGGAGAACAACCCCAGCTTCTCCAACCTAATCTTGTAGCTAAAATCTATCATCCCAGGAACCATTCTGGCAAATCTCCTCTGCACCCTCTCAAGTACCTTCACATCCTTCTTAAAGTGTGGTGACCAGAACTGGATGCAATACCCTAGGTGTGGCTTAACCAGAGCTGTATAAAAGTTCAGCAAAACTTCCCTGCTTTTGTACTCAATACCTCTATTTATGAAGCCCAGGATCCCTATGCTAACTACTCCCTCAATATGTCTTGCCACCTTCAAAGATCTATGCTCATGAACCCCCAGGTACCTCTATCCCTGCACACTCTTTAGAACGGTGCCATTAAGTTTATATTGACTTTCCCTATCCCTTCTGCCAACATCAAATGCACTCTGAAATTAATGGATTTTGAGTGCATAAAGTATTTGTATAATGGGCATGTTTGGCTTATTTCAGAGCTTTATGCAATTCTGATTAGAAAGAATTGCTTTTAGCAGTAAAACTGAGGACCTTGAAGCCATGACACTACGAGGAGCAGATGGAGGAGACTGCTGCAAGGAAGCTTGTAAGCTATAAGAAACTCAGCACAATGCCAACCAGTACTCCAAGGCAAGTCAAATCTGCACCAACAGTTATCAGAAGCTGACCAAAGAACAGTGAAGGTGAAATTAGTCTTCAGCAGTAGCGTAAGATAGGCAATAGGGAATTGGCAGCCCACTCGATATTATTTTCTATTGAAGTCAAGGGTATGAAACAGGCTGCAGATTCATTGTCACCAGTTTTGCGCTGATGCCAAGGACCAATTTTGCTTCCAATGTTTGATAAGATTCATAAGAACATAAGAACATAAGAAATAGGAACAGAAATAGACCATACGGCGCCTCAAGCCTGCTCTGCCATTCAATAGGATCATGGCTGATCTGATCATGGACACAGCTCCACTACCCTGCCCAATCCCCATAATCCCTTATCCCCTTATCGTTTAAGAAACTGTCTATTTCTGTCTGAAATTTATTCAATGTCCCAGCTTCCACAGCTCTCTGAGGCAGCGAATTCCACAGATTTACAACCCTCTGAGAGAAGAAATTTCTCCTCATCTCAGTTTTAAATGGGCAGCCCCTTATTCGAAGATCATGCCCTCTGGTTCTAGTCTCCCCCATCAGTGGAAACATCCTCTCTGCATCCACCTCTGCAAGCCCCCTCATAATCTTATATGTTTCGATAAGATCACCTCTCATTCTTCTGAATTCCAATGAGTAGAGGCCCAACCTACTCAACCTTTCCTTATAAGTCAACCCCCTCATCTCCGGACTCAACCTAGTGAACCTTCTCTGAACTGCCTCCAAAGCAAGTATATCCTTTTGTAAATATGGAAACCAAAACTGCACACAGTATTCCAGGTGTGGCCTCACCAATACCCTGTATACTTGTAGCAAGACTTCCCTGCTTTTATACTCCATCCCCTTTGCAATAAAGGCCAAGATTCCATTGGCCGTCCTGATCATTTGCTGTACCTGCATACTATCCTTTTGTGTTTCATGCACAAGTACTCCCAGGTCCTGCTGTACTGCAGCACTTTGCAATCTTTCTCCACTTAAATAATAACTTGCTCTGATTTTTTTCTGCCAAAGTGCATGACTTCACACTTTCCAACATTATACTCCATCTGTCAAATTTTTGCCCACTTACTTAGCCTGTCTATGTCCTTTTGCAGATTTTTTGTGTCCTCCTTACACGTTGCTTTTCCTTCCATCTTTGTGTTGTCAGCAAATTTGGCTACGTTGCACTCAGTCCCTTCTTCCAAGTCGTTAATATAGATTGTAAATAGTTGGGGTCCCAGCACTGATCCCTGCGGCACCCCACCAGTTACTGGTTGCCAATCAGAGAATGAACCATTTATCCCAACTCTCTGTTTTCTGTTCATTAGCCAATCCTCTATCCATGCTAATATATTACCCCCAACCCCGTGAACTTTTATCGTGTGCAGTAACCTCTTATGTGGCACCTTGTCAAATGCCTTCTGGAAGTCCAAATACACCACATCCACTGGTTCCCCTTTATCCACCCTGTTCGCTACACCCTCAAAGAATTCCAGCAAATTTGTCAAACATGAATTCCCATTCATAAATCCATGCTGACTGCCTGACCGAATTTTGCTTTTCCAAATGTCCTGCTACTGCTTTTTTAATAATGGATTCCAACATGGACTCAAGCTCAGTTACATTGCAGTTACTGAGTTGTGCACCTCAGTGCAAGATGATCTGCAGACTGGGTCCACAAGAAAAACATTACTGTTGGGGGTAGTAAAGGAAACAACCGCTCTCAACTTTAATGCTGCCAGCATCTTTCAGAAACCCATAGCAAGCTTTAGCTGGGATCTACCAGTATGCTGAATCAGGGATGGCACTGTAGTCCTATACGTAAGGCAGACAGTTACATTGATATCAGCAGTGGCTACCAGCAGCAGGTCCAAGGGTAGCTTGCATTCTACCAGTTAGCCCAACTTCTCGACATGCAAGGTATTTTTGACTTCACCCACACAGCAATTTGTGCAGCTGCACGTAGAGAGGTTGCATAAAGAGCAACGGGAAGATGGGGAGGAACAGGAGGAAGAAGGTGGTGGCAAATAGCCATTGGCAGCAGAGCCTGTTTCTTTAAAGGTGGCCCGAAAAATGAGAGATCTGACTGTGTTTTTCCCATTTTTACGATAAAGACATATGTCCTTTTTTAATTCTTTGTTTGAAGAGCTTCACATTTTCCCCAAAATAATTAATCGAACTGTTACGTATACAAGAACTCCACGAGGCTGAGTACTGTGAGCTAAACTTAGTGTGACCTTAGTCTTCTTTATTACAATTCCAGAGTGCCTAAACAACATGGCAGCCAACCTTTTATACTGGCCCTGCACTTGTGTGCAGGTGACCATTAGGACTCCAACAGCCAAGCCCTCTGGTGGCAAGAATTATATAGTTACATACATAACATCACTCCCCCCGAAAGTCTTCAGCACAAGCTATTTACAAGTTGAGGCGATCCGGAGCTCTTCGCTCCCTGGTTAATCATCTAAGTTCAAACCCTGGCGTGTGTGAGTTGGTCGGACCATTGCTGCACTGCACCGCAGTTGGTCTGACCGGACTGTCAAGAATGGTGGGTTCATCCTCGTGATTGACAGTGAGGTCGATTGCTGGTTGGGTGTGTGTTGGTGGATTGTCGATGGCAATGTCCTCTTCAAGTCGTTCCTGGTTGTCAGTAAATCACAATTTGGTCTGATCTAAATGCTTTCTGCATGTTTGGCCATTTAACAGTTTGATTATAAACACCCTATTCCCTTCCTTCGCCAAAACAGTGCCAGCAACCCACTTGGGACCATGACCGTAATTCAGGACAAACACAGGGTCGTTAACATCAATGTCACGTGAAACAGCCGCACGATCGTGGTATATGTTCTGCTGGTGTCGCCGGGTTTCCACGTGATCATTAAGATCCAGGTGGACTAGCGAGAGCCTGGTTTTGAGGGCTCTCTTCATTAATAATTCTGCCGAGGGAAACCCGGTGAGCGAGTGGGGTCGCGTCCGGTAACTGAGCACAATGCGAGACAAGCGGGTCTGCAGGGAGCCGTCCGTCACGTGTTTCATGATCTGCTTGATTGTTTGGACTGCCCGCTCTACTTGACCATTAGTCATAGGCTTAAACGGAGCAGACCTGACATGCTTGATGCCATTGCAGGTCATAAACTCATTGAATTCCGAGCTGTTGAAACACGGTCCATTGTCACTGACAAGGTCGTCGGGCAAGCCATGGGTGGCGATCATGGCCCGGAGGCTTTCAATGGTGCCTGTGGATTTGTTGGATGACATGATTACACATTCAATCCATTTGGAGTAAGCTTCCACTACTACTAAAAACATCTTTCCTAGAAAGGGGCCGGCAAAATCTACATGGATCCTGGACCATGGTTTGGAGGGCCATGACCACAGACTCAGTGGAGCCTCCCATGGTGCATTGCTCGGTTGCGAGCAAGTGTTGCACTGATGCACGCATGACTCCAAGTCCGAGTCAATACCGGGGCCACCAAACATGCAACCTGGCAATTGACTTCATCATGACAATGCCTGGGTGGGTACTGCGTAGGTCGCATATAAATGTTTCCCTGACTTTTTTTGGCAAAACCACGCGATTACCCCATAAGAGACAATCCGACTGGATAGACATTTCATCTTTGCGTCGGTGAAATGGCTTAATTTCATCTTGCATCTCCCTGGGAACAGCCGACCAGTTCCCATTTAGGATGCAATTCTTTACTAATGATAGCACAGGATCCTGGCTGGTCCAGGTCCTGATCTGGCGAGCCGTTACGGGTGACCCTTCGCTCTCAAAAGCATCCATGACCAGTAGCAAGTCTGCGGGCTGCACCATTTCAACCCCGGTAGTGGGTAATGGTAGCTGGCTGAGAGCATTGGCACAGTTTTCAGTACCTACGCAGTACCCACCCAGGCATTGTCATGATGAAGTCAATTGCCAGGTCGCATGTTTGGTGGCCCCGGTATTGACTCGGACTTGGAGTCATGCGTGCATCAGTGCAACACTTGCTCGCAACCGAGCAATGCACCAAGGGAGGCTCCACTGAGTCTGTGGTCATGGCCCTCCAAACCATGGTCCAGGATCCATGTAGATTTTGCCGGCCCCTTTCTAGGAAAGATGTTTTTAGTAGTAGTGGAAGCTTACTCCAAATGGATTGAATGTGTAATCATGTCATCCAACAAATCCACAGGCACCATTGAAAGCCTCCGGGCCATGATCGCCACCCATGGCTTGCCCGACGACCTTGTCAGTGACAATGGACCGTGTGGCGGATAACAGTCATTAGCGGATAATGTTAGTGACCATCTTTGAGTGTGGGACAAAGCATTGGTGTTTATACCTTTGCTCTCTGAAAACAGCAAAATTAGCGGCTTGTGGTCAGTTTCAAGCTCAAACCGAAGTCCAAATAGGTATTGGTGCATTTTCCTAACCCCATCATAAACATGCTAACGCCTCTTTCTCGACCATACTATAGGCTCGCTCAGCCTTAGACAGACTTCTCGACGTGAATGCAACCAGTTGGAGGTTGCCCAATACATTGGCTTGCTGTAACACACAGCTGATCCCGTACGATGAGGCGTCACAAGTTAGCACTAAACATTTACATGGGTCATAGTGTCCAAGTAACTTATTTGAACATAGCAGGTTCCTGGCCTTCTCAAAAGCTGTGTCTTGAGATTTGCCCCCAATCCAGTCGTCACCCTTACGTAGCAACATGTGCAAAGGCTCTAACAACGTGCTCAACCTGGGTAGAAAGTTACCGAAATAGTTGAGGAGTCCCAGGAACGAACGCAGCTCCATCACGTTCTGTGGTCTGGGTGCATTCTTGATGGCCTCTGTCTTTGAGTCTGTGGGCCTGATGCCGTCTGCTGCAATCTTTCTCCACAAAGATTCGACTTCTGGCTTCAGGAAAATACACTTGGAGCATTTCAGCCTGAGTCCCACTGTCTAGGTGACTTAGAAACTCTTCCAGGTTGTGTAGGTGTTCGATGGTCTCACGACCGGTGATCAGGATGTCATCTTGAAACACAACGGTGCGCGGAACAGATTTCAGCAAACTCTCCATGTTTCTCTGGAAAATGGCTGCAGCTGAGCGAATCCTGAAAGGACACCTGTGGTATATAAACAGCCCTTTGTGTGTATTGATGCACGTCGGTCTTTTCGAAGATTCAGTCAGCTCCTGTGTCATGCAGGCGGAGGTTAGGTCCAACTTGGTGAACGACTTTCCCCCCGCTAACGTTGCGAACAGGTCATCCGCCTTGGGCAGCGGGTACTGGTCCTATAGTATGACTCAGTTAATCGTTACCTTGTAGTCTCCGCAGATTCTGACCTTGCCATCGCTTTTCAACACCGGAACAATTGGACTGGCCCATCTGTTGAACTCGACAGGCGCTATGATTCCTTCGCTTTGGAGTCTGTCCAGTTCAATCTCAACTTTCTCCCTCATCAAGTACGGAACCACCCGAGCCTTGTGGTGGACGGGCCGTGCATCGGGGCCTAGATGGATCTGTACTTTGGTGCCTGTGAAAGTTGCCGATGCCTGGTTCAAATAGCGAGGGATACTTGCTCAGCACTTGAGCACATAAGGCGTCATCCACTGAAGAGAGTGCTTTGATGTCATTCCAATTCTACCTAATCTTTTCTAGCCGATTTCTGCCGAACAGTGTTGGGCCATTGCCTGGAACAATCCACAATAATAGGTCATGCACAGCTCCATCATACGATACCTTCACTGCCGCACTTCTAATGACTAGTATGAGCTCTTTGGTGTAGATACGCAGCTTTGCATTAATCGGGCTCAGTTTGGGCCTTTGTGCCTTATTGCCTCACAGTTTCTTGAAAGCCTTCTGGCTCATTATTGACTGACTCGCACCCGTGTCCAATTCCATGGATACTGGAACTGCATTTAATTTGACTTTCAGCATTATAGGAGGGCTCTTGGTGGTGAAGGTATGTATCCCATACACTTCTTCCTCGGGTTGAGTTGCCTGTGCTGCGTGATCCGCGCCAGATCGATCATCCTCTGCCACGTGGTGTGTCGCAGCATGTTTGCAAATTCGTTGGAGGTGCCCCATTGTTGCGCAGCCTTTGCACACGTAGTGCTTGAAACGATTGGCCCGATGATTACCCCCGCAGCGCCAACACGGTGCTAATGGATTCACATTCACCCCCGATGGCGGACTCTGAGTCATCACAGCTCTTGCAGCCGCAGACGTAGGCCCTGCCATATACAGTTCGGCCTGCTAGCGACATCATTTTATGCACAGTACTTGCCGGTGAGCTTCGACGTTGAGAAGATATCTGTTTGGTTTTATTGTCCGTGGCCATGCCTGCCTGGGCGATCGCGATGGCCCTGCTCAGGTCTAAGGTTTTGGCAGCTAGCAGTTTTCGAAGAATGACCTCGTGGTTGATGCCAAGCATGAAAAAGTCCAGCAGCATTTCCCCCAATGCAGCTCCAAAATCGCAAGATCCCGCGAGACGTATCAGGTCGGCGACATAATCCGCCACGTCCTGGCCCCCGGAGCGATGGTGCGTGTAAAAACGATACCTGGCCATGAGGATACTCTCCTTCGGCTTGAGGTGGTCCCGAACCAGCGTGCACACCTCTGTATATTCCTTCCCCGTTGGTTTTGTTGGTGCGAGCAGATTCTTGATGAGGCCGTATATTTTAGGTCCACAGACGTTGAGGAGAAGCGCCCTGCGCTTGGCCGCGTTAGTGTCTCCTTCCAGCTCGTTGGCCATGAAGTACTGGTCGAGACGCTCGACGAAGGCTTCCCAATCATCACCCTCTACGAATCTCTCTAATATGCCAGCAGCAGCCATGGTTATGTGAAGGTTTGTATTCTGTTACTCGTCGCTAATTTTACGTAGAGAAGAACTCCACGAGGCTGAGTACTGTGAGTTAAATTAGTGTGACGTTAGTCTTCTTTATTACAACTCCAGAGTGCCTAAACCACATGGCAGCCAACCTTTTATTATTGGCCCTGTAAGTGTGTGCAGGTGACCATTAAGATTCCAACAGTCCCGCCCCCTGGTGGCAAGTATTACATAGTTACATACATAACACGAACTAGACCCAGTTTATTTATAAATAGTCATTTATTGCCAGATTTGACTCAACTACATCAAGCATTACCATGCCTCCTCTGCTCCGCCCAAAACAACTACTACTACAACATCTTCCTGGAGTGGGGGGAGGGCAGCGGAAAGATAACCCAAAGTTCCTACTTTCCATATTAAACCCATTTCTCCCACACCTTCAATCCTCACCTCTAACACCAAAGAGCTCTTGGTATGCTTTGGCTCCAAGGCTAAGATTATCTGTGTAGTTGCCTCTGTTAGAACCCTTCTTCCACCCGCCACGCTTATGACCTCCCTACAGTCATCCAGTCTTTTCAGCCCCAGTCCCAAATCACTGCAATTTCTTATCCATCACCCCCTTGTCCTCTCCAAGCTCATGGATTCCATGGGGCCCACCTGCTGCTCCCTTGATCCTCTCCCCACTCAACCTTAAACCACGAAACAGTCAACTACCCCTTCTGGGTCCCATGCTAGTTGGCAATGCTAATGGTTGCATTTCCTCGGACATCATCTCTCTCCTTTTTAAACTTGTCATAGAAACATAGAAAAATAGGTGCAGGAGTAGGCCATTCGGCCCTTCGAGCCTGCACCGCCATCCAATAAGATCATGGCTGATCATTCTTTCAGTACCCCTTTCCTGCTTTTTCTCCATACCCCTTGATCCCCTCAACTGTAAGAGCCATATCTAACTCCCTTTTGAATATATTCAGTGAACTGGCATCAACAACTCTCTGCGGCAGGGAATTCCACAGATTAACAACTCTCTGAGTGAAGAAGTTTCTCCTCATCTCAGTTCTAAATGGCCTACCCCTTATCCTAAGACTGTGTCCCCTGGTTCTGGACATCCCCAACATCACCCCACCGATCAAACAAAAACGAGTCTCTCGCACCCGTCATCTTAATCTACTATCCTTTTTTTTTTAAACTTGTTCTCAACATATTGGCAACACTGGCAAGGTATCATTTGTTGCACAGAAAAGCTGGTGGAGGGCTGCTGCTACTGTAGCTCTTGGAGCTCCCATAATGGTGTTAGGTAGGGAATTCCAGGATTTTGACAGTGCCGATGATACACATGTGACTTATGTCCAAATCAAGATTGATTGTGACTTCAATGGGAACTTGGGAGTGTGGCTCCTGTGACGTTGCTCCTGTTGTCCTTCTGGTTGATAGAGGCCATGGTGCTAGAAAGGACTGGGAAAGGAAACTTGGATGGTTACTGTAATGCATCCTGTGGATAGTGCACACTGTACCCACAGTACACCAGTGATGGAGGGTGTGGATACAAATCCAGTGGCAGGGCCACCAATCAAGCGAGCTGCCCAGTACAGTCCTATTGAGCTTCTTGACTGTTGCTGTAGTTGCCCCCACCCCTACAGAAATTGTACCACAATTTATCTTATTTCTTCATTGTTAACCTCCCATCTTCCATCTTAATGCCAACTGGTCCAAAGTGCTGCCATATGCATCCTGACCTCATCACGCCTGTTCTCATTGACATTCCAGTCCATGAAAATATTGGGCTAAAACTTTGACGCTGAAAACCTGCCAATCCCAGAGCGGGCCGGTGTATACTGCCGCTGAAAATGGTGGCGCTGGCCCATCGGTAGCATTGTGGCTATGTTCCTGTACTAACCATCCAGAGACCTGGACTAAAGATCTGGAGATGTGAGTTGAAATCCTATCACAGCAGCTGGGGAATTTTTAAAATTCAATTAATTAAATGAATGTGGAATTTGAAAAAAAAGCTAATATCAGTAATGGTGACCCTGAAACTGCCAGACTGCCAGGCTGGATTAAAATCTCTACCTAACAGCACTGTGAGAGTACTTTCACCACACGGACTGCAGCGGTTCAAGAAGGCAGCTCACTACCACCTTCTCAAGGGCAATTAGGGATGGGCAATAAATGCTGGCCTTGCCAGCTACTCCCACATCCCACAAATGAATTTATTTTAAAATTTGAATACATTTTGAATAAAGCAGTAATCTAACACATTTGGATATCTAATCCAATATTGCATGCCATAAGTAATCCACATGCAAATACATAAATAGATGCTTTACCTTCACCGTTGTTTCCCATTCAGCTATATGCTCCTTCGTTGAATGTTTCCTCCAGGCACAACCAGATGGACAATCTCAGCTCTGCTGTTCCAGATGCTGTAAACTCTCTGATTTTCCCTGACTGAGCGCAGGCTGCTGCCCTTGAGAGATGTTGACTTCCATCCCCAGCAGTCACACAAATCCACAGACAATATTCTCTACTTCCCAAAAAAAGATACTTGGGTCCCAGAAGACGTTGAATGTTTACCCTAATACATTCTGCAAGTCCCACTTAGTTATACCTTTTTCTTCAAGAGAGTCAAGACTCCAGCTGATATTGACCATTTATCCCAATGGACACTCTGGATGCTCGGCGACACTGACCCCTCGCGTACACGCCAGGATCCACGTGATACTGATTCTTACATCAGGTTATATTCCATCATTTAATCTCTTGTTATCATTTCACAAAATGGCTGAAATCCCACAAGATTCTAACTGTTTCCAATAAAATATATGACTCACTTTATCAGAGCAGAGCACATATTGTTACTTTCAACTGGTACAAATAAAAAATAAATATTCCGCTCAGCAATTCTTTCTATCATTCCCCCTTCTTGTACAATGACTAAGTTTAATGAGGACAACATTTTATAACATGCATGTGATTGGAGTGCATAAGGGAAATTAACTCCATAATTTGCCCCCAGGCAAAAGCAGATTCTCTTGTATCAAACTGCCTTACTGTTTGGAAAAAAGTATAAATATTAACATGAACCTTTATAGACAGGTAATTTAACCAATAGGTAAAATAATCTGTTATTTTTATTCGATTAAAATATCGGCCCAGAATTTGACAGGAAAATAACGACTAGTTTAATGCGCGCACCGTTATCAGGGCATAAATACCCCAGTGATTTATGTCAAGGGAGGGATGTGGCGAGTTGTGAATCAGCACAAATTGCTGGACGATCGGCCGTTAGCCTCGCAAAAACGGGATTTCGCCAACAACCTCCCAATGAGTTTCAAGACATGACTGCTTTTTACACTGTTAAAATAAATAAAACTTGCCGCAGAAAGTTAGGGCTTGCATTTAACGACAAAAGGACCCTTTTACTGACGAGATTAATTGCCCTATCAACCGCCGAGGCCCAGAAAGGGCACAATTGAAACTGCAGAATCTCACTCCTGCTGCTAATAAATTGGTACTAGATTTTTTTCATTTTAAAAGATTAAAAATATATATTACTATTCCCTTCTGCCTCTCTTCTCTTTTTCGATTAAGCCAACCTTTCTTTCCCTCTCTATTTCTTTTTCTAATGTGACACTAATTCACCCCATTTCCATCTCTATCGTTTCTGTTTCTTACTCTATCCTTAAATCTCATTAGTTAAGGAGGTAACTTGTTGGTCCTGTCATTCACTAAGGTCTCAGATGCCCCGCTGATCTCGTCGTGCCATTATTAGCTCGCACTCCTAGCAACTAACCAGGCTAATTTTTTTCACAGCTGAATGGTGAGGGAAACAATCTAACTAACAGGGCATACTCCAGCAAATTTTGGGCCAATATAACACAATCTGCTTGGGTTCCAAGTGCAAGTGCAAGAGATCGGACAAAACTGCACCTTGCTGCAATAGGGATGCCTTTGACATGCACACTTATCATTGCTTTTTTTTCAATGGGAGAACAAAGTGTTGTAACACCCAATATGAGCCCCTTCTGTTTCTTTTGTGTTTTGTAGCCATTCATTTCTTGGATCAAGCAAAAGAAATTGTCTATGCAAAGTGAAAGCAGGGTTTTTATGTATACGCGCATGCCGATAATGTTTGGGGACCTCATTCAGATTATGGAAGGACCTTGCAAAATTTGCAATCTTCTCTCAGAAAAGCTATGCAGAATAATATCAATAGATGACGACACTGTACAGTGCTTTGGGACTTTGGGCAAATCCCAGAAGAATCTCAAGCCGTTCAGTCCTAAGAATACAATCTGCTCTCGGTCCCAAAACACTGCACAATCTAATATTCTATTTTACCGACATACGATTCAGGTTGTTTCATCTCATTTGCATATGATGTTGCAAAATCTGTCAGTAGTCTCCCATGCTGTTGCTTTGGCTGTCTTGAATTCTAATTATAGCATGAATGTTTTATTTCGTTTCCATTTTTCAGAGCCTTAGGGACGGATAATTTAATGAATTTTTGTATGTAGTTTTAGAAATACATGTACTTTATTATCATATATATTAAATTACTTACTAGTTTTGTGTTATTGCTGAGGCTTACACAATGCACTTGATTAAACAATATTTGGGGCTTCAGAATGGACAATTCTTTTTTTAATCTTATATATTTTTTAACATACATGTATCTATTCATTATTAACAAATATCCGACTCTTTAGTTTTACATTTAACTAAGTTTCAATTTTATATTCAGATGGAGTGGAAATGCAGAAATTTAATACAACACCCAATTAACCAGAAAAGTTGTGCTGGATGCTTTCTGTAAATGAAAAGAAACCTTTGAATAATACTTGAAATAAGTGGCTAGAGGGCTTAAAATGACTTTCAACTGAGACAGAGCAGGCAGATTTATTACTAGAATTTTTATTTGAAATCAGGTCCATGTTTATTTATTGTTGCAATTATCATTCACTATACCACTCACTAATTAGGAGCTATGCATTATTACAGGAAGACTATATTCTAAGCTGCCACAAAAGGCGTTTGTCCAGAATATGAACTAGAACCCGAGGGAGTTAAATTTGCTTTTAGCACCATGATTCCGATAAAATGTGACTTTTTTGTTTTACATTTTAAAGGTAATTGGAGGAACACACAATACTCTGCGCTTTTGAGGAGCTCAGATATGTTAAGACTAATGCATAACTGAGCAGTTAATCAGTATGCACCTGGAATAATGCCGCTGAATCACTCTTTAACCAACTTAATAAACACTATAATAAAGTAGCACGATATTACCTGTATAATAGCAGAGGCTGCACATCAAACGAAATTCATTGGATGTAAAGGGCATTGAGAAATCCTTGAACTTTCTGGACAGTAATGTCCTGCTGTTGCTGCTAATTCTCCAAAGCATCCATTAAAGAGAGACATGGGCGGAATTTTCTTTACTTTGTTGAGTCCGGTGTGGGTGGTGGACATGGCGGGTCCCAACCCTGCTGCTGGCTCCATCCCGCTGTTGAAAGTGAACTTACCTCAATGGGGCCTATTAAGCCCGCCCAGCATGTTACCGAGCCCAATGAGGTGGAGCGGGTCTGGTGACGTAATTCATGACGTGTTTTCAGCTGGGATCTTTAAAGGGACCATGGCCCTTTGAAGATTCATCTAACATAGTGCTGTGAGTGGCCTACAGCATTGGAGTGTTGCAAACACTGCCAATTACTGCACAGAGACAGAAGGCTGCACCCAGGCTCTCCCATCACTCCCTCCATATTGTTATGGAGGGAGTCAGAGCATGCAGGAAGGTCCTCTTCCCTTCCGATGGGTGGAATAGATCTCCCCAGGAGAGCAACTCAGCCTGGTTGGAGATTGCAGAGGAGATCAACAGAAGAGATGATTTCAAGAGGACCTGGGTGTAGTGCTGAAAATATTTCAATGATCTTATTCGATCAGGAAACGTTAGTACAAAACCACTCTCAACCTCATCCTGCTGTGTCTCTCATCACATCACCATCACTCTGCCTTCACTACCCTACTCCTGCATATCCTTACTCACACCAACTTACCTTGCACCATCATCCATCCCTCTCGATCTATATTATCACATCCCCATTTCACTAGCCACCCCTCACACTCACCTTCATCCGAGAGCTATCATACCAACAAACAACACACAAGGGTATCCACTTGGGTGTTTTATCCAATGTTTATGTAAAGTTTCTGCTAATGTGGTGTCAAACATAAAAATCATTATTTTCAACACCTTCCGGTCTTGGACAGATTTGTGTGCACCTTTGAATGTGGCTTATTGAGTTGCAGTGAATGGTGAGACATAAACGTACGCCCCGCAATGGTGAGGAGTGTGAAAGGATTAGCTTTGTCATTGGAGGGCTGCTTTATGGTGTTGGTGTGGGGTGGTGCCAACCTGGCGCATCACGTGGCAGCAATATGGGTGTATAGCAACTAAAACTGTCCATGATGAGGCCATCCCTGCCCTCCCAGGCAGCAATGTGCTCGGGTGCTGATGCCCTGTGTCCTGTGCAGCATCAGGTTTTTGTGGAGAAGGTTGTTGGGACTGCTTGAAATAGTTCTCTCTATGGACTACTCCACCTTGTGGACTACTGAGGTAATAACTGTTATGCATTTAACCCTTGGTAACCTGTATCACACCGCCTACCTGTTGGAGTCCCAAGAGATCCCAGCATCCCTTGGAAGCACTGTATATAAGCAGACCACCCATGAGGTACCTGCACTCTGGAGTCTTATTAAAGGAGCTAAGGTCACACTTACTCATTACTCACAGTACTCAGTTTCATCCTTTATTGTGAGTGTATCAATTGGCGACAAGATAATGAACAGCCGCGCGAAAATGCAAAGAACAGTTGGTATCCTGGAGAAGGTCTCAGAAGGGGACGATTGGGAGGCCTTCGTGGAGAGACTTAACCAATACTTCATGGCCAACGAGCTGGAAGGGGACGAGAACACTGCCAAGCGAAGGCCGATCCTCCTAACTGTCTGTGGGGCAACAACCTATGCCCTCATAAAGAATCTTCTAGCTCCGGTAAAACTAACAAATAAATCCTATGAAGAATTGTGTATGCTGGTCCGGGAGCACTTAAATCTTAAAGAAAGCGTTTTGATGGCGAGGTATCTGTTATGTATTTAACCCCTTGTAACCTGCATCACAACTGACCACCAGAGGACCTACCTGTTGGAGTCCCAACGGATCCCAGCATCCCTTGGGAGCACAGTATATAAGCAGGCCACCCACAAGGTTCCTGCACTCTGGAACCTTAATAAAGGAGCAAAGGTCACACTTGCTCATTACACACAGTGCTCAGTCTGACCATTTATTATGAGTGTTACAATTGGCGACAAGGTAACGAATAATCGCGCGAAAATGCAAAGAACAGTCGGCATCCTGGAGAAGTTCTCAGAGGGGGACGATTGCGACGCCTTCATGGAGAGACTCGACCAATACTTCGTGGCCAACAAGCTGGAAGGGGATGAGAACGTGACTAAATGAAGGGCGATCCTCCTAACTGTCTGTGGGGCAACAACCTATGGCCTCATGAAGAATCTCCTGGCCCGGGCAAAACCAACAGAGAATTCCTACGAAGAACTGTGTACACTGATCCGGGAGCACCTAAATCCTAAGGAAAGCGTTTTGATGGCGAGATATCGGTTCTAAACGTGTCAACGATTGGAGGGCCAGGAAGTGGCGAGCTACATCACTGAAATAAGGCGCCTTGCAGGACATTGTGAGTTTGAGGGATTCCTAGAACAAATGCTCAGAGACTTTTTTGTACTGGGCATCGGACATGAGACAATCCTTCGCAAACTGTTGACTGTAGAAACTCCAAATCTGAGTAAAGCCATAACGATAGCCCAAGCATTTATGTCCACCAGCGACAACACCAAGCAGATTTAACAGAACAAAGAAGTTTCTGCCAGTACTGTGCATAAAGTAACGTTGGTTTTGAGCAGAAATGTACAGGGCAGAACGTATACGCCGGCTGCTGTGGCCCGACCTCAATTAACCCAGAGTCCGCCATCATCTGTTAATGCGAGGCAGTTAACACCCTGTTGCCGCTGCAGAGGTGATCATCGGCCCTGTTATATATGTAAACCTGTATATACATTGTATAGCCACCAGAGGACTCACCCCCTGGAGTCCCAAGAGATCCCACAATCACTTAACGAGGCCTCACAGGCTGGAGAGGCACTCTGGAGACTTGCAATAAAAGATTAAGGTCACACTTTAACTCGAGCTCACAGTATCCAGTCAGACTCTTTATTCATATATAACAACTGGCGACGAGATACAGATGACGAACCCAACGATGCAGAGAACAGTGGGCATCCTGGAGAAATTCTCGGAGGGAGATGATTGGGAAATCTTCATGCAGTAACTTGACCAATACTTCGTGGCCAATGAGCTGGAAGGAGGATCGAACACTGCCAAACGAAGGGCGATTCTCCTCACCGTCTATGGGGCACCAACATATGCGGGGCCTCATGAAGAATCTGCTTGCTCCAGCGAAACCCACAGAGAAATCGTACGATGATTTGTGCACACTGGTCCGGGAGCATCTGAGCCTGAAGGCAAGCATTCTGATGGCGAGGTATCGGTTCTACAACTACAAAAGGTCTGAAGTCCAGAAAGTGGCAAGTTATGTTGCCAAGCTAAGACGCCTTCCAGGACATTGCGAATTTGGAGGACATTTGGAGCACATGCTCAGAGACTTTTTCATACTTGGCATTGGCCATGAAATGATACTTCGCAAACTTTTGATTGGAGGGACCCCAACCTTGAGTAAAGCCATAGTGATAACCCAGGCGTTCATTGTCACCAGTGACAATACTAAGCAAATCTCTCAGCACACGAGTGTTGCTACAAAAACTGTGAACAAAGTGATGTTGTTTTCACTGCAACGTATAGGGCAGGCCCCACATGCCTGCAGCTGCACGTCCGCAGATGTCTCAGAGTCCACCATCAAGGGTGATGAATGCAAGGCCATTAACACCTTGTTGGCGTTGCGGGGGTGATCATCATTTCCATTCACGCCACTTCAAAGGGTACGTTTGCAAGGGCTGTGGAACAATGGGACACCTCCAACATATGTGCAGGTGAGCTGCAAACCCTGTTAATCCTGCAAACCACCATGTTGCAGAGGAGGACAGATCCACAGCAGATCACAACGAACCAGAGCCTCAGATTGAGGAGGCAGAGGTATATGGGGTGCACACATTTACCACAAAGTGTCCCCCAATAATTCTGAAGGTTGAACTAAATCGACTCCCATTGTCAATGGAGCTAGACACAGGCGCGAGCCAGTCCATTATGAGCAAAGTGACTTTCGATAAATTGTGGTGCAGCAAGGCCTCAAGGCCAGTCCTGACTCCCATTCACACGAAACTGAGAACATACACAAAGGAACTGATTCCCGTAATCGGCAGTGCTACTGTAAAGGTCTCCGATGATGGAGCAGTGCACAAGCTACCACTGTAGGTGGTATGGGTGATGGTCCCACGCTGCTCGCAGGAGCTGTCTGGGAAAGATACGCTGGAACTGGGACGACGTCCGAGCGCTCTTGTCCGCTGACGACACTTCGTGTGCCCAGGTCTTAAACAAGTTCCCTTCACTGTTCGAACCAGGCATCGGGAAGTTCCAAGGAGCAAAAGTGCAGATCCAACTAATTCCGGGGGCGCGACCCATCCATCACAAGGCGAGAGCAATACCGTACATGATGAGAGAAAGGGTAGAGATCAAGCTAGTCTGGCTGCAACGAGAGGGTATCATTTCGCCGATCGAATTCAACGAGTGGGCCAGTCCAATTGTTCTAGTCCTCAAGGGAGACGGCATCACCAGAATCTGTGGTGATTACAAAGTAACTACCAATCGTTTCTTCCTGCAGGATCAATACCCACTACCAAAAGCTGATGACCTTTTTGCTACGCTGGCTGGAGAAAAGACATTCACAAAGCTGAACTTGACCTCGGCCTACATGACGCAGGAGCTGAAGGAATCATCGAAGGGCCTCACCTGCATCAACACGTACAAAGGTCTCTTCATTTATAACAGATGCCCGTTTGGAATTCGATCAGCCGCAGCGATATTCCAGAGAAAAAGGGAAAGCTTACTGAAGTCGGTCCCACGTACGGTGGTCTTCCAGGACGACATCTTAGTTACAGGTTGGGACTCAGTCGAGCATCTGCAGAACCTGGAAGAGGTTCTTAGTCGACTCAACCACGTGGAGCTCAGGTTAAAACGCTCGAAGTGCGTTTTCCTGGCACCTGAAATGGAGTTCCTAGGGAGAAGAATCGCGGCAGATGGCATCAGGCCCACCGATTCGAAGAGGGAGGCAATCGAGAATACACCGAGGCCACAGAACATGACGGAGCTGCGGTCGTTTCAAGGACTCCTGAACTACTTTGGTAACTTCTTACCGGGTCTCAGCACACTGTTAGAACCACTGCACGCCTTACTGCATAAAGGAGACGAATGGGTATGGGGCAAAGCCAAGAAAAAGCCTTTGTAAAAGCTAGAAAACTGTTATGCTCAAACAAATTGCTTGTGTTGTATGATCCATGTAAGCGTTTGGTACTAGCACGTGATGCTTCGTCGTACGGCGTCGGGTTTGTGTTGCAACAAGCTAATGAATCTGGGAAATTACAACCAGTTGCTTATGCATCCAGAAGTCTGTCTAAGGCTGAGAGAGCCTACAGCATGATTGAAAAAGAAGCGTTAGCATCTGTTTATGGGGTAAAGAAAATGCATCAATATCTGTTTGGGCTCAAATTTGAATTGGAAACTGACCATAAGCCACTGATATTCCTTTTTTCCGAAAGTAAGGGGATAAATACGAATGCATCGGCCCACATCCAGAGATGGGCGCTCACGTTGTCCGCATATAACTACATCATCCGCCACAGACCAGGCCGATGCTCTCAGTAGGTTGCCATTGCCCACCATAAGGGTGGAAATGGCACAGCCCGCAGATTTAATCATGGCTATGGAAGCATTCAAGAGTGAGCAATCACCCATCACAGCCCAACAGATTAGAACCTGGATGAGCCAGGACCCCTTACTGTCCCTAGTAAAAAATTGTGTGCTTCACGGGAGCTGTGTCCCAATGGAAATGCAGGAAGAGATAAAGCCGTACCAGCGGAGCAAAGCTGAAATTTCTATACAGGCAGACTGCCTTCTGTTGGATAATCAGGTAGTGGTCCCCAAGAAGAGCAGGGACACTTTCATCAGTGATCTCCACTGTTCTCACCCAGGCATTGTAATGATGAAAGCGATAGCCAGATCCCACGTCTGATGGCCCGATAGCGACGCGGACTTAGAGTCCTGCGTGCACAGATGTACCATATGCTCGTAGTTAAGCAATGCATCCAGGGAGGCGCCACTAAATTTATGGTCTTGGCCCTTCAAACTGTGGTCCAGGGTCCATTCGACTATGCAGGCCCGTTTTTGGGTAAAATGTTCCTTGTGGTTGTAGATGCGTACTCCAAATAGATTGAATGTGAGATAATGTCGGCAAGCACGTCCACTGCCACCACTGAAAGCCTACGGGCCATGTTTGCCATGCACGGACTGCCTGATGTCCTTGTGAGCGACAACGGGCCATGTTTCACCAGTGCCGAGTTCAAAGAGTTCATGACCCGTAATGGGATCAAACATGTTACATCTGCCCCGTTCAAACCAGCATCCAGTCAGGCAGAGAGAGCAGTGCAAACTATTAAGCAAGGCTTGAAGAGGGTAACTGAAGGCTCACTGCAGACTCGCCTATCCCGTGTCCTGCTTAGCTACCGCACGAGACCCCACTCGCTCACTGGGATTCCACGCGCTGAACCGCTCATGAAAAGGGCACTTAAGACAAGGCTCTCGTTAGTTCACCCCGATCTACATGAACAGGTAGAGAGCAGGCAGCTTCAACAAAGTACATATCATGATAGCGCAAATGTGTCACGCAAAATTGAAATCAATGATCCTGTATTTATGTTGAACTATGGACAAGGTCCCAAGTAGCTTCCCGGCACTATTGTGGCCAAAGCGGGGAGCAGGGTGTTTCGGGTCAAACTTTCAAATGGACTCATTCACCGGAAACACTTGGACCAAATCAAACTCAGATTCACGGGCTATCCTGAGCAACCCACCTTGGACCCTACCTTCTTTGACCCCCCCAACACACACACCAGTGGCAACCGACACAGCGGTTGACCACAAAGCAGAACCCATCACCCGCAGCAGCCCAGCAGGACTCACCACACTAGGCAGCCCAGCAAGGCCAGCTGCACAGCAGCCCAGTGATGGTCCAACAAACGATTCACCAAAACCAGCATTTGCACCGAGACGATCAACCAGGGAAAGAAAGGCCCCAGATCGACTCACCTTGTAAATAGTTACACTGTTGACTTTGGGGCGGGTGTTGTTATATATGTAAACCTGTATATACCTTTTATAGCCACCAAGGGGCTCACCCCCAGGAGTCCCAAATGATCCCACAATCCCTTTGGAGCACAGGTACTTAAGGAGGCCTCACAGGCTGGAGAGACACTCTGGAGACCTGCAATAAAAGACTAAGGTCACACGTTACTTAGAGCTCACAGTATCCAGTCAGACTCTTTATTCATATATAACAGGCCCCATCAATGCCACATTAAGCACGATGTGTGCAATGGTTGCAGAACAATGCGACACCTCCAACGAATGTGCAGGCGAGCTACAAACCCTGCAAACCCTGCAAACCACCACATTGCAGAGGAGGCTCGATCCACAATGGATCAAACAGAATTGAAAACTCGTACGGAGGAGGCAGTGGTGTATGGGGTACACACGTTCACGACGAAATGCCCACCAATAATGTTGAAAGTTGAACTGAATGGTATTCCAGTGTTTATGGAGCTGGACACGGGGACAAGTCAGTCCATAATGAGTAAAACAGCCTTCGACAGGCTATGGGGAAAGAAGGCACACAGGCCCAAGCTCAGCCCCATTCACACCAAACTGAGGACTTACACCAAGGAACTGATCCCTGTAATTGGCAGTGCTAATTCAAAGTCTCCTATGACGGAGCAGTACACAAACTCCCACTGTGGATTGTGTCAGGGGATGGCCCCACACTGTTTGGCAGAAGTTGGCTGGGGAAAATCCGCTGGAACTGGGACGACATCCGAGAGCTTTCGTCCGTCGACAACACCGCATGTACCTAGGTTCTAAGCAAGTTCCCTTTGTTATTCGAGCCAGGCATTGGAAGCTTTTCAGGGGCCAAAGTGCAGATCCATTTGGTTCCCAGTACGTGACCCATCCACCACAAGGCTCGGGCGGTACCGTGCATGATGCGTCAAAAAAGTGGAAATCGAGCTGGACAGGCTGCAACGTGAAGGCATCATCGAGCCGGTGGAATTCAATGACTGAGCCAGTCCGATTGTTCCGGTACTCAAGGAGGATGGTACGTTTAGAATTTGCGGGGTCTATAAAGTAACGATTAACCATTTTTCGCTGCAGGACCAGTACCAGCTACCCAAGGCAGACGACCTATTTGCGACCCTGGCTGGAGGGAAGACGTTCACCAAGCTGGACCTGGCCTCGGCCTACATGACGCAGGAGCTGGAGGAGTCTTCGAAAGGCCTCACCTGCACCAACACGCACAAAGGTCTGTTTATCTACAACCGGTGCCCGTTCGGGATTCGGTCGGCCGCAGCGATCTTCCAGCGGAACATGGAGAGCCTGCTAAAGTCGGTTCCTTGCACAGTGGTCTTCCAGGACGATATATTGGTTACAGGTCAGGGCACCGTGGAGCACTTGAAGAATCTATCCATGCTAACATATTACCCCCAACCCCGTGAACTTTTATCTTGTGCAGTAACCTTTTATGTGGCACCTTGTCAAATGACTTCTGGAAGTCCAAATACACCACATCCACTGGTTCCCCTTTATCCACACTGTTCGTTACATCCTCAAAGAACTCCAGCAAATTTGTCAAATACGACTTCCCCTTCATAAATCTATGCTGACTCTGCCTGACCGAATTTTGCTTTTCCAAATGTCCTGCTACTGCTTCTTTAATAATGGATTCCAACATTTTCCCAGCCACAGATGTTAGGCTAACTGGTCTATAGTTTCCTGCTTTTTGTCTGCCTCCTTGTGTAGCTGTGTCTAAAGATATCACAGATTGGTGACGAGGATGTGATTTTTGGATTCCGAGCTGATATTTTTGTTAATGGATAATCCTGTCAACCGACGGAGAGGTTCATTGTTTTGCAGGACAGCTAAAAATCCAAGGTAAATTTCAAGCACACTTGGCTGAACTGTCGACATTGCCAGAGTCCAGATGGCCATACCTATGGGAATAATAGGGCACTTGGGTGAGTTCCATCACAACCGAGAGACTTTTGGGGCATATATGGAGCAGCTAGAAATGTTTTTCACCGCGAATAATAACGTCGAAGTCCCCGATGATGTAAGCTGTAACCGGGTGGTTTTAGAAAGGAAACGGGCTACTTTGACTGAAGCAAGCCCCGAGGTGTATGAAAGCCTGAAAAATTTGCTTGTTCCCATCAAGCCAAAGGATACGCCACTGACGAAGATTCCAGTACTATAATCCTGAGCCCCTGGAAATTATTGAAAGTTATTGTTTTGGAATACGAGATCAATTACTTGACGAGGGTATCAGTGAGTCTATTGTAGCATTAAAGAAGCTATCCATTCACTCTCATTTCAGAAACTTTCAGGACCGAGCATTGCGTGACCGCTTTGTTTGTGGGTTGAAAAAATGAAGGAATCAGAAGGAAGTTGTTGACAACCCCTAACTTGACTTTTGATTTAGCTTGTCAGACAGCTCTGTCAATGGATATGGCCAATCAATACTCCTGAGAATTTCGTGGCACTTACAGTCTTCAGACAACAGAGGTGAATGGACTGCAGGCTAAAAGTAAAAGGCAGTTGGGCCCCAAGGTCTCAGCAACTGACGAAGGTAACAGTGCATTGAAGTTGTGCTTTGGTGCATGGAACAACATATTGCTCAAAGCTGTCCATATGTGAAGGCAGAGTGCTTCCACTGCAAGAAAACTGGGCATCTTGCATAGGCATGCCAACTGAAGAATAAACCGACTTTCAATGTTAGAAGTAAAAATCGGCAGACACTACAGAGCATTGAAGAGAAGAAACAGGATACGGAAGTCCTGGAGATACACATCATCAGGAGCACAAAGGTATCTAACAGCGACTCATTAAGTATCATCATTGCAAGGGAGTGGTCTTGGGGGTCAGGTTCATCTCTGACCTTCTGAGCGGTTTGAATCGCTCCCACTCCCTTGGGTTCCAGACTCTGGATTTATTTGGGGGACGTGATAAAGTGCAAGAGACAACTGGTTTGATGCAAAAGAACTTTGATTTTATTGAAGACAAGAAAATACAATGTCAAACTTATAATTACTCTAATAAAGAACAGTACATCACACATTCAAAGGGGTTACAGTGAATAATACACCTCCCACCTCCCAATACCTAACACTGACTAGATTAGACTCCAGGGCAAACAGGAACTATGCTCACCGATCCTTTATGGTCAGTTGCCGGTAGTTCGCGATTTCGGGATCGTTGGATTCTATAGGTTCTGCTTGCTGTACCCCGAACGTCGGAGAAGACTTCTTACTGCGCAATCTTCAGTTGGGAGGTGTCCGCTGATGCGGTTGGGCGCGTTTTGGACTTATGGGGTAAGTACCCACTTTCTTTCGTTAGAAATAGGTTTCAAAGTCCTTTTAGATAATGTTTTCATTTGTTGGTAGTCAGGCTTAGATTGTAGAGTGGAAACTTTCGATTCTTCAGTTTCTTCCTTGTGGAGTTTTGTTTCGAAGTTGGTCGATTGCGGTGGTTTTGGTGGTACCACGTTGGCTGTGGTCGGTTGCTGCCGCGATGGTGATGTTCTTCCATCCTTTTCCAATTTCAGGACGTCGAGGCTGGAGAAGTTAGTTACAACTGCTGCGGTGGTCTCTCTTCCTTCTTGATGCTAGCCTGCTGTGTGCATACCTTCTGCTAAGCGTCCCTAGCAGTGTCTGCTGATGCAGTAGCATACCTTTTGTTAAAGCAGGGCCAAGTTATACGTTTGGGGCTTTTCTAATCTTCGCGCTAAATCAGCCCAGATTCTTTGTGTAATTTTTGGCAGGCTTGATATTTCTTTGTCATATTTTGGCAGGCTCATATAAATGTTAACTTTTCTCGGGTGTGTTGATCTTCTAAATCTGTTTCTTGATGGAAATATTAGCTTGGTATTTGCAATGTCCGTCTGTGCTTGGGTTTTTCATGTGGGCTGGATGGACCTTTGTTGTTATGCATATGCTGAAATGGCTTTCCAGATTCAGGTTGATGGTTAGCTATCTCTGAGTTAATTGTTGCTATGTTAATGTCTCCTGTGGAGAAGGGTTTTCGAATATCCACAATTCCCCAGACAATTTACTTTAGTTTCCATACCCCAGACAGCTTCAATACTCAAACTGGTTTCTTTGTAGGATAGTCATCCTTTAGTTCTCTAGCCTTGCCCACACAGACTAAATTTATCTCGTAAAATCCCAAATTCGATTAAAGTTCATAATTCCTTCAATGTGCACTTTAGGATTTCAAACTTTCTGGTAGATAGTTCCAAATTAAATTTCCTTTCCAATGAGTCCAAACACTGTTGGGGGGGGGGGGGGTTCCCACAAATTTTGCACCCTTCTTCAGACATTGGAGGAACCAGGATACCCATGAAAATCGACACTGATACATCGTGAGCAAAGTACCAGAATCGCCATTTCTCAACAAGTTGCATGATTTTCGACTGGAGAACATAAGAACATAAGAATTAGGAACAGGAGTAGGCCATCTAGCCCCTCGAACCTGCTCCGCTACTCAACAAGATCATGGCTGATCTGGCCGTGGACTCAGCTCCACTTATCCGCCCACTCCCCATAACCCTTAATTCCCTTATTGGCTAAAAATCTATCTATCTGTGATTTGAATACATTCAATGAGCTAGCCTCAACTGCTTCTCTGGGCAGAGAATTCCACAGATTCACAACCCTCTGGGAGAAGAAATTCCTTCTCAACTCGGTTTTAAATTGGCTCCCCCCGTATTTTGAGGCTGTGCCCCCTAGTTCTAGTCTCCCCTACCAGAAAACAACCTCACTGCCTCTATCTTGTCTATCCCTTTCATTATTTTAAATGTTTCTATAAGATCACCCCTCATCCTTCTGAACTCCAACGAGTAAAGACCCAGTCTACTCAATCTATCATCATAAGGTAACTCCCTCCTCTCCGGAATCAGCCTAGTGAATCGTCTCTGTACCCCCTCCAAAGCTAGTATATCCTTCCTTAAGTAAGATGACCAAAACTGCGCGCAGTACTCCAGGTGCGGCCTCACCAATAGCCTGTACAGTTGCAGCAGGACCTCCCTGCTTTTGTACTCCATCCCTCTCGCAATGAAGAAATCGAAGATAGAGTTACGAGGCTTCTCAGGAGAGCAAATCCCTCTTGCAGGAAGTATCACCATACCGGTGAAATACAAGGATCAGTTACAGAGCTTGTCTCTCATAGTAGCGGCAGGAGACAAGCCTGCCTTGGTAGGCAGAAATTGGTTTGGATGACTGAAACTGGATTGGAATGAGATTTTTCGTGTGGAAACAAACTTTGCATCGAAAGATGACATCATCAAGCAGTATCTGAAGGTGCTCCTCGAAACAGGCAGTCCGATCCAAGAATTCAAGGTGAGTGTCAGAGTGCAGAAGGACATAAGACCTGTTTACTGCAAGCCACATCCCGTATCGCACTCAAGGAGAAAGTTGAGCAAGAACTCAAAAGACTAGAAAGAGAACATTATCGCTAAGGTAGATCTAAGTAATTGGGCTACACCCAGTTGTAGCTAAGTCAGATGGTAAGGTAAGGTTGTGTGGTGATTATAAAGTAACTGTAAACCAGGTTCTAGAGTGTAATCTACCTAATACATTGCCAAACGTAGAAGATTTGTTCAGAACGCTGACAGGTGGTCAGATCTCGTCAAAGTTAAATCTAACAAACGCTACCTACAACTTGAGTTAGATGAAGAGTCCATCATCATGCTTGACTATAAATATTCATCTAGGCCTATATCAGTTTAATAGGCTACCATTTGGAATATCTTCCAGCCATATTCCAAGGGGTGATGAATCAGATTTTGCAACGGATTGAAGGGGTAGTGTGTTATTTAGATGACATAAGCATTTCAGCACCAAACAAGCAAATCCATGATAAGGTGTTGAATGAAGTGATCAAACAGCCAGGGAAGCACAGAGTACGAGTGATTACACACATGTGTGAGATATTTCAAAACTCAGTGGAGTACTTAGGGCACAGAGTAGACAATGGAAAAACTGGATGCAATCAGAAATGCACCCAATCCCAAGAATGTCTCTGAACTTCAATTTTTTGGGGGTCTTTTGAATTATTACAGGAAGTTCCTCTCAAATTTGGCTACATTGTTACATCCATTGAATGAGCTGTTGAAAAAACAGGTCCCTTGGAAGTGGTCAGAAGAATGCGACACAGCATTCAAAGAGTGTAAAAGCCAGTTAGTAGAGAGTACCATATTTATTCACTATGACGTAGCTAAGGAGATCAAGCTAGCATGTGATACCTCTCCATATGGAGTTGGGGCATTGATCTCTCATATACTACATAGTGGGGAGCATAGACCAATTGCTTTTGCTTCACGCACTCTCAGTGCCAATGAGCAGAATTATGCGCAGATCAAAAGGGAAGCTTTGGCATTGATTTTTGGGATCAAGAAGTTTCACAAATACTTATTTGGTTGTAAGTTTACCATAGTTACTGACCATAAGCCCCGACAGCAATCCTCCCTCCAAAGACCCCAGTTCCAACCTTAGCTGCAGCCCGAATGCAGAGATAGACTTTGATTTTGTCAGCATATATGTATGACATTTAGTACAAACGATCAGCTGATCATAGTAATGCTGATGCTATGTCTAGGTTGTCAGCCCCATCACAAGTTACACCCAATAGGAAAGAAGTGTTCTATTTTTTATACATTGATAAGCTGCCAGTCACAGCTGAAGAGATTGGTAGGGCAACAAACGTGACCCATTTATGTCAAAAGTGTATGATTACATAGCAAATGGATGGCCAAACCAGGTATCAGGGCAAGATATTCATCCATACTTCGTTTGTAGAAATGAATTGTCAGTGGATAAAGATTGTATCATGTGGGGAGTAAGAGTGGTTATCCCAAATAATTTCAGGTCAAGCTTGTTAGGAGATCTTCATGACCAGCACCTGGGAATGTTCTGCACGTAGTTAGTTATGGTGGCCAAGTTTAGATAAAGAGATAGAGTACATCATCAGTCAACATGTCAATCAGTGAGCAAGAAACCACTACCAGTACCACTACAGCCATGGAAATGGCCTCCCAGGGTGTGGCAAAGGTTACCTATAGATGTTGCTAAGCTAGAAAGACAGCAATTGTTCATAGTGATAGATAGTCATTCGAAGTGGAAAATAACAAGTAAAACACTAGACAATTTTCAAAGATTGTTTTCTTCATATGGCCTCCCAGAAGAAATTGTGTCTGATAATGGGCCATGATTTTGTTCAGAAGAATTTGCACAGTTCATGAGCAGAAACAATGTGAAACATCCAAAGTTCCACCATAACACCCTGCAGCAGAGCACATAGTACAAATTGTAAAACATGCCCTCATCAAGCAAATGTTGGATCCAAATCCAAGGAAACGACATTTGTCGTGGCTAATTTACAGATTACTTATACTCTTCATAAATACTACTGGTAGAACACCAGCAGAGTTGTTTCTCAAACGACAGCCACAAACCAGGTTCTCATTGTTAAAGCCAAACTTGGCACAGTCAGTAGAAGAGAAACAATCAAGGCAGAAAGAGAGTCATGATAGAGGTAGAGTAAAATAGAGAAGCATGAAATTGAATCAGAAGGTTAGAGTGAAGAACCATCATTAGAAATGGTTAAAGTGGTTACCAGGAAGATATGTGGCCCTTGCACATATTTGGTCAAAATATTTGATCATGGAATGGTTAGGTTTGTTCCCATTGATCATATTTTACCTACAGATGTGGAATCAGTTGAAAGTTGGGATGATTCGATTTATCTTATGAGTCAGATAGTCTTATTACAAGTAGAGTATCAGTAGCAAATCCTACATCAGATATACAAGAGACAAGTCCAAGAGAAAGTCAGAATTTAAGTCTGAGTCCGAGTCAGGCAGATAAACAGTCTGAAGGTGTAGAGAGTCCAAATGTAGATGAAGATCAGCCCTTGGATAAAACTCTCCTCAGGATCAGCCTAAAATGAGCCTAAGCCCCACAACATGACTGGAAAGTTCTTTTCAAGAATGAAGTAATCCTCTTCAAAACAAAAAAAACAGTGGTTAAGTTTGATTTGTAAATATGGAAAAATAAGTTCATTTATTTTGTTGTGTATACCATGCACATTATGTATAATGATTATTTTGTTATGATTAACTTTTTCAATAAGGAGGGAGAAGTGGAATAGAGCTCTCCAGGGGACTACTCTACCTAGGGGACTACTGATGTAATAATTACTGATGTAATAACAATAAAAGATCATGTGGTCACAGTTCTGTTAGGGGCCATCTTGTAAATATGTGTGCTTTTGTAGCTGTGTCTAAAGATATCACACTGCTGTCTTATCCTTCACATGCTATCTAGACTAATATTTTTCTAACTTCTGCCATTACCATCTCAAGTCAGCCCATCATCCCTTTTGTCTTTCTAATCTCTCTTGTCTTCCACCCTAACACAGATCTTCCCTTTTATTCTTTCTTCCCCTCCCTCGTTCAGTGCTCCTTAAGAATCTGTTCATTTCGAACATTCGCCAGTTCTGACAAAGGGTCATCGACCTGAAACGTTAACTCTGTTTCTCTCTCCACAGATGCTGCCTCCTGACCTGCTGAGATTTCCAGCATTTTCTGTTTTTATTTCAGATTCCAGCATCCGCAGTATTTTGCTTTTATATCACACTGCTGGTGTGCCTGGTGCTGCTGGTGTTGGGGCTCATCGTGGTCCGATTCTGAGGACCAAGGTACAATAGTATGAATGGCACCCATGTTAATGGAATAGATGGCAGGTGAAGTTCAGATGACAGAAGCATTCTGTCAATGATGGGCATTCTTCAAATGAGGTGAGACTGGATGGAGACTTTACTGGAAACACTTGCAGCCTGCAGAATCTGTACTGCAAATGGACTAACCAACAGCTTCTGCCTGAGGAAAGTGATCATCAATCCGGTGGGAGCTTTTACTGTACATTTGATGCTGTCAAGTAATCAGCTGGAGCAATGGCCACGGAACTCCCGCCTTAGGTTGACAGATGTGGTCCCAGAGCAGCATAGTTCCTATGACCATGCAGTTAAATTTAAACAGTAAGTGAAAAAAGCCTGTTGAGGGTCTAACAACTAGCAGTTAATCATCTCAGTTGTGTCACCCGTCGTTGTCGGTCGGGACGTTTCCGTGATGACAGACACGCCTGGGGAAAAGGCGCATGGGAGCGAGATGACAGCTTTCCCACCTGACCCACCACCGATCACGTGCATTACCACCCCGGAAAATTCCGGTTTTGGTGCTCCACCCATGTTGCTGAGTTTACCAAATTATTCCTCTTCGACCAGTTGCTACTGCCTGCTCTACTATCCCCTCAAACTCTTTTACATCAGCTTCAATTATGTGAAATTAATGCAATGTGTGAATGGAACAAATTCTGAGTAAATCTGCACATTTTCTGTTCCTTTCTGTTTAGAAAGCATATTGCAAGCCAGGTCAGTGTGTTAACCAATACTACACATGCTTACTCCCAGAATTGCACTTAACAGCCTGGGCAAAGTTAATATCCAGTCTATTAAAGCTAATGGAGCTAAAGCTCAGAGGAAATGATAGAGAAGATTTTCCGCTTTGGCACTGTATGCCAGGAGTAAATATTGAGAAATTGTGCACACCGGCTGTGATTTCCCACTTCTGTTTACATCTCACATCTATATATTATTGCAAATCTTGCATGGAACAGCATTTCCTGTCCAAAAACGTTGGTTCTTGTCACAACAATTTTAAGTCACTGTTTTCTGTCAACATTTACCATTGTAAATTACCATGTCAACATCTTCCATTCCGTTCTGCTATGTTAACTGTCACAATATCATAGAATCATAGAATGTTACAGCACTGAAGGAAATCATTCAGCCCATCGTGCTTGTGCCGGCTCTTTGAAAGAGTTATCCAATTAGTGCTACTGTCCTGCTCTTTCCCCATAGGCCAGCAAGTTTTTCCTTTTCAAGTATTTATCCAATTTCCTTTGGAAGTTATTATTGAATCTGCTCCTACCACTCTTTCCGGCAGTGCATTCCAGGTCGTAACCACTCACTGCGTAAAAAAAGTTTCCTCATGTTGCCTCTGGTTCTTTTGTCAATCACCTTAAATCTGTGTCCTTTAGTTACCAACCCTTCTGCCACTGGAAATAGTTTCTCCTTATTTACGCTATCAAAACTCTTCAAGATTTTGAATATCGCTATTAAATCTCCCCTCAACCTTCTCTGCTTTAAGGAGAACAACCCTGTTTCTTTACGCTCTACATAATTGAAGTATTTTATCCCTAAAGGTTTAACATAACTTCATTGCCTTTGTACTCTGTGGCTCTATTTATAAAGCCTAGGATCCTGTATGCCTTTTTAACAATCTTCTCAACTTGTCTTGCAACCTTCAAAGACTGGTGTACATACACCCTCAGGTCACTCTGTTTCTGCATCCCCTTTAAAATTGTGCCATTTAGTTTCACACTTCTCTACATTAAATTTCATCTGCCATCTGTCTGTCCATTTCACCAGTCTCACTATGTCCTCCTGAAGTTTGTTACTATCCTCTTCACTGTTTACTACATTTCTGAGTTTCGTGTCTGCAAAATTTGAAATGATGCTCTCTATACCCAAGTCCAGGTCATTAATATATATCTGTATTAAAAAAAGAAGTGGTCCCAATACCAACCCCTGGTGGACACCACTCCAATCTGAAAAACAAGTTGCAGGCTTGGCCCTGGTTTGTTCTGTGGACCGAGTACTCCATCGACAGGATCTTTTAATATGAAAATGATATGAATATATTTTCATCAACCAACCATGGATAATGCTGTGGGCACTTTATTAGTTACATAATATAAATGTTGTGTATCTCTCGAGATAATCTAGAAAGATCAGAAAGGATTGCCAATATTTTCTTCACTCACTCCCCAGAGTGAGTGGATTTAAGCTTCTGGATAAGGATCAGAATATCAATGAAAGGGAGAAAACATAATATAATGGGAATACATATTTATCCTTCCGATCTAAGCTATTTTCTACAAAGGAGTTGTTTATATAGTTCAACTGCGCTGCCAGAAACATAACTTGAATTTGGAAATGCAAATTTGCCTTCTGATTTTGATCTTTGTGGTGTTTTGAATTGTACTGTCAGATGTTTAACATCAAATGTAAATAACATCAGTTTCTTACACCAAAGAAAGATTGCCCATGAGATTGGAATAGAAAGCATCAGAAATGAAGAAGGAAAAACATTAATTTTAGCCACGTATGCTCAGCAAGACGAAGATATAGGAGTGGGAAGCATGGTCACATTTGAATCACTTAGTGGTTATTTTCGGGCAATTAGGGCAATGCTTTATACATGATAGTCCAAATTTATCTCCACTTTATCAGCCTGTTATGAAGGTTGGTTATTAGTCTTATACCCAATCATAAGAACATAAGTACATAAGAATTAGGAACAGGAGTAGGCCATCTAGCCCCTCGAGCCTGCTCCGCCATTCAATAAGATCATGGCTGATCTGGTCGTGGACTCAGCTCCACTTACCTGCCCTCTCCCCGTAACCCTTAATTCCCTTATTGGTTAAAAATCTATCTATCTTTGACTTGAAAACATTCAATGAGCCAGCCTCAACTGCTTCCTTGGGCAGAGAATTCCACAGATTCACAACCCTCTAGGAGAAGAAATTCTTTCTCAACTCGGTTTTAAATTGGCTCCTCCGTATTTTGAGGCTGTGCCCCCTAGTTCTAGTCTCCCCCACCAATGGAAACAACCTCTCTGCCTTTATCTTGTCTATCCCTTTCATGATTTTAAATATTTCTATAAGATCACCCCTCATCCTTCTGAACTCCAACGAGTAAAGACCCAGTCTACTCAATCTATCATCATAAGGTAACCCCCTCATTTCTCGAATCAGCCTAGTGAATCGTCTCTGTACCCCCTCCAAAGCTAGTATATCCTTCCTTAAGTAAGGTGACCAAAACTGCACGCAGTACTCCAGGTGCGGCCTTACCAATACCTTATACAGTTGCAGCAGGACCTCCCTGCTTTTGTACTCCATCCCTCTCGCAATGAAGGCCAACATTCCATTTGCCTTCCTGATTACCTGCTGCACCTGCAAACTAACCTTTTGGGATTCATGCACAAGGACCAATTGTGGAGCAGTGGAGGCGTGGCCTATTCAATTGGAGTCCTGCTGCTGAGAGAGGAGCAGCTACCAACTTTTGCTCCTGCCTGGAAGGCCTTGAGAGCCCTGAGAACAGCCCAGGAAGAGAAGGAAGGAAGGGGCTTCACCACCAACTTTCACCCAGAGGGAGAGGAGGAAAAAGCAGAGAACTTTTAAACAACTTTTTACCATTCTGCAAAGAGTTGGAGAGAGGGGGAAAGACCAACAACATCCAGTGTGGAAGGAGGGAGACTCTACATCTTCTACAGGTGGGTGTATTGGTGCAGTCCCAAAAATACTTTGTTGTATCGGTGGGGGGAGGAAAGAAGACCACTGAGGGCCGGAACATCGCGGGGGGTGTGTGTGTGTGGAAGTGTGTGTGGGGGCCTTGCTTACAACTAGGCCCCACGCACAACTGAACCCCCCCCCCCCCAATTGCCTAGCCTGGGGTAGCTGGAGCTACCAGGCTGAAGATTTCTTTTCTTTAAATACCCATTTTTAACATCGTTAGGAGTGTATGCCTGGTGGCTCTAGCTGCCCCAGGTGAAGACATCTTCTCCCCTCACCTGAAGACCACCCCAAAGACTATTTTTGTGTTTTGCCATCTGGGGATTGCACCCACCCACAGCTGCGAGGGGAGACCTGCCCTCGCAGTTCCCCCCCCCTTCCCACCCCCCCTCTCTCTTTCTCTGTTATTCTCTGTTTCTCCCCTCTCTCTCTGAGAGCACTTTTCCTCCCAAATTAATTTTTAAAAAAAACAATTGAGACAACTGAGCAGAGGGAGCAAGGCCCCTCCCCAATTGCCAACTAGGGGAGAGGTGTGCCTCGTTAAGGGCTCCTCTGCTCAGTCTTTAGACAAGAGGCCAATTAAGACCATTAAGGCCTGTGACTTTGGGGTGGGTGTAGCCCTAAAAGGGACCCCGTGATGGCGACCCCATCCACGCCGGTGGCAGGGCCAGCAAGGACATATGTGCAGGTGGCAAACGCTTCCACGGCACCTCCTGCGCCACCCGCTGCCCTGCCACCTTTTCGACTTATTACAAAAAAACACGGGGTCAAGAGCTACACTCACCCCACAATGACCATCGAGGAGTGCGTGCGGGCGATGGCTGGGGTAGTCGGCCCCTCGGCCATTGTCGCAGCCTCCAAGATGTCTGGAAAGGCCGTGTTCTTCCTGGGGTCGGAGCGGGCGGTGTCCCTGGCCCTCGAAAAGGGGCTCACGGTGGGCGGGACGTTCCTGCCGGTGGATCCTCTCGAGGCCACCGCGCAGAGGGTCATCATATCGAACGTCCCGCCCTTTGTTCCCGCTGAGCTCCTCCTCCCTCACCTACACCAACTGGGGGAGGTAAGGTCGGGGATCAACCCCATACCGCTTGGCCTCCGGGAGAACAGCCTGCGCCACGTGTTCTCCTTCCGCCGCCAGCTCTTTGTCCGGCTGGCGCGGGAGGAGACGACGGAGGGTTATTTTAATGTGGTGCACGAGGGGACTGCCGACCGCGTCTTTTGGACGTCGGACGGCGTGCGGTGCCATGCCTGCAGGGAGGTGGGGTACGTTCGCAAGAACTGCCCCGCCTCCAAGGCCGCCAAACCACCGAAGGCGGCCAAGGCTGGCGCCGCCGCCACCCCTCCCCCTAGTTGCGTCCGCGTGCCGGGAGCCATAGGTGCGCGGGCATCACCGGGGGCCGATGCTTTCACGGGCTCTGGCGGGGGGGAGGGAGAGCGTCCGACCGGAAAGAAGGCGCGGAAGAAGGCAAAACATCCAGAGGCGGATCCCCTCAGTGCGCCAGAAAATTTGACCACCGCGCTCAGCCCAACCCCGTCACCGGCGAGCGCGGGGTGCCCTGAGCCCGTGCCTGAGCCCTTGACCAAAACCGCAGAGGGGCCCGGGCGCGGGCAAGAAAAGGAAAAGGGGGGAGCGGAGCGGGAGGCCTCGGCAGACATAGAGGTCCCCCTGCCTTCGCGCACCCCCAGGAACAAAAAGAGGCACCGCCCCAATGAGGCGGAGGGGGAACAACATCCCTCCGCGGAGGAGGCGGTGCCCGCCGCGTGTCCCGCGTCCCCCACCAGCGCCCCCAAATTGCGCTGCAGGCACGAGGAGTCTGTCCCCGGGGAGGGTGAGGCAGTCGAGGCTGCCCAGCCGCTGCCTCCTGGGGATGGCGTGGAAGATCTGCCTGTCGTGGGGGGCGTGGGGCCAGCGGAAGAATGCGTAGCCGCCGGGTCGAGCGTCCCGGGGACTGAGGCGGGCGGGGCCGAAAAGGCCGAACCTGAGCCCGCCCAGCCAATACCCAACTTCCCCCGGGATATGCTCGACTCTGAAAATGCCAATTTTATTGAATCCGTACACGCTGGGTTGGGGGGTGGCGGCGGGGAGGGAGAAGAACAACAACCCTCGCCCCCTACTGTGGAGCTGGGTGCTTGGTGGACCTGGAACATTACTTTGACCAGGTCTCTCCGTGCTCCCCGGTTCCTGGGGCGGAGGGGGAACCCCTTCCGCTGTCGCTTCCCGACCCAGCACCAATTTTAAAAGAGCCCAGTGGGGACTCCTCTGCCGACGATCCTGGGGGTGGGATCGGGGCAGAGCCGGGGCCAGATGGAGCGGCCGGACCGTTTGCCGTACCTCGTGCGGTCGACGGGCCGGCTGCTAGCGGCGACCTCCCGGAGGGGGACGGGGACTCGGTGGAGGACGCGGGTGAAGATCTCGAGTCCATCGCCAGTGAGGCGGTGGATCTGCTCGCGGCCGCCACTGCGACCCTCCTCATTCCCGTAGAGGAACTCCGGGACTTTTTGGTCCAGTGCCGGGGTCGCCGCGACCAAGCCCGTCTGGCCCTGGAAAGATGGTCCGAGCCGGGGCTGCTCGTCGCGTCCGTCCGCGCCGCCGCTAAAACCATGGCCGCGGGCGGGCCCTTATCAAAGGCTCAAGGCCTTGAGCTGCGCCGGCTCAAAAAGTTCCTCGCTGGGCTGCTGAAGGAGTGGAGGTCAACAAACGACTCCACTCCTCCCCCCACAATAGGTTAGGTAGAGGTTGCACTATGCTTTTGCCATGAAGATAACCATAGCCAGCCTCAACATCAACGGCGGCAGAGGGGCACGCCGTAGATTTGAAAATTTTTCGCTCCTGCGGGAGGGGAAATATGCGGTGTGCTTCCTGCAAGAAACCCACACCGTTCCGGGAGACGAAGCCACGTGGCTCCTGGAATGGCAAGGAGAGGTCCGCATGAGCCACCTCTCCGCCACTTCTAGTGGGGTGGCCATCTTGCTGGGCCCGCATTTTCAGCCGGAGATCTTGGGGGTCGAGGAGCCCATGCCAGGCCGCTTGCTGCACGTAACGGTTCGCCTGGGGGACGTGCCGCTCCATCTCGTGAACGTGTACGCCCCTCAGCCCGGCCCGCAGCAGACGCGCTTCTTTGAAGAGGTGTCCGCTCTTCTTGGCTCCGTCGACGTCGGCGACTGCATTGTCCTCGGGGGGGATTTTAACTGCACCCTCGAGGCGAGGGACCGCTCCGGTGCCCCGCAGTGCATGACGGCGATGGAGAAGTTGAGGGACCTGGTCGGGTCCTTCGACTTGGTGGACGTCTGGCGAAATCTCCACCCCGACTCCAGCGCCTTTACTTGGGTGAGGCCTGGAGTAGGATGGTCCAGAGTCGACCGCCTTTACGTGTCTCGGGCATACGTTTCCTGCGTCCCGACGGCCTCCATGCGGCCGGTGCCGTGTTCGGACAACCACCTGGTGTGGGCGGAGCTCGCTTCGCTCCGCGCGAGGACGGGGTCCGCGTACTGTCACTTTAACAACCGGCTGCTGGAGGACGTGCGGTTCCAGGACTCGTTCCGTCGATTCTGGTCCGACTGGAGAAGGAAGCAGGAGGGCTTCCCCTCCTTGAGGCTATGGTGGGATGTGGGCAAGGCTCAAGTCCGCGTCTTCTGTCAAGAGTACGCGAGGGGGTCGACCAAGAGGCGGGCGGCCAGAGTCGGGCGCCTAGAAAAAGAGGTGCTCGACCTGGAAGCCCGTCTCGGTCAAGTCGTCCAGGACCCGGCCCTGCGGACGGTGTACGAAGCGAAGAAGGCCGCGCTGAAGGACCTGCAGCTCGTCGGGTCCCGAGGCGCGTTCGTGAGGTTGCGGATCCGGTTCCTGCGGGATCTGGACCGCGGCTCCCCGCGGGATCTGGACCGCGGCTCCCCCTTCTTCTACTCGCTGGAAAAAAGGCAGAGTGTCCGTAAGCAGCTCTTGACGCTGCTGGCCGACGACGGCTCTCTCGTCTCGGATCCGGAGGGCGTCAACAACAGGGCCCGTGAATATTACGGGGCTCTGTTCTCTCCGGATCCGTCCAGCGAGGAAGCGCGTAGAGTTTTGTGGGAGGACCTGCCGAAGTTCAGCCCGGAGGGCGCCGAAAATTTGGAAGCTCCGCTAAGCCTGGCGGAGCTGACCGGTGCCCTCGACCGGCTCTCGAGGGGAAAATCCCCGGGGCTGCTTGCCTTGGTGCCGTGCTGGACCACATGATCCACCCCGACCAGTCCTACACGGTCCCGGGCCGGACAATCCACGATAACATCCATCTGGTCCGGGACCTCATCCATTGTTCCCAGGAGGCTGGTCTGTCGGTCGCCTTCCTATCCCTCGACCAAGAGAAGGCGTTCGACAGGGTGGATCACGACTATCTGCTCGGAACTCTGCGCGCTTTCGGGTTCGGGACGCATTTCGTCGCCCGGATCCGACTTTTGTACGCCGCCGCGGAGTGTCTGATTAAGGTTAACGGGTCCTTGACGGCGCCCCTTCGCTTTAGGAGAGGGGTGCGCCAGGGATGCCCCATGTCCGGCCAGTTATACGCCGTTTGCGTGGAGCCTTTCCTGCGCCTCTTGCGGACGAGGTTGACGGGACTGGCTCTGCAAGGGCCGGGCGTGGGGGTCGTCCTCTCGGCTTACGCCGATGACGTGCTCCTCGCGGTAGAGGATCCCGCTGACCTGCGGAGGATGCGTGAGTGCCAGGAGATTTACTCGGCCGCGTCCTCCGCCAGGATCAACTGGGAGAAATGTTCCGGACTCCTGGTGGGTCAGTGGCGGGTGGACTCCCTGCCGGAGGAGCTCAGGCCTTTTGCCTGGAGCACGACCCATCTCCTCTATCTGGGAGTCTACCTTAGCCCCGACGAGGAAGCCTGGCCGGCGAACTGGCAGGAGCTGGAGGCCAAGGTCGCCGCTCGCCTAGGGCGCTGGACAGGACTGCTCCGAGTGCTGTCCTACAGGGGTCGAGCGCTAGTCATAAACCAGCTGGTGGCCGCAATGTTGTGGTACCGGCTGGTCACTTTGACCCCTCCCCCTGCGTTTGTCGCCAAGATACAGAAGAAGCTGGTGGACTTCTTCTGGAACAACAGGAAGCACTTGGTCTCTGCCGCGGTCTTGAGTCTCCCGCTTGAGGAGGGCGGTCAGTCGTTGGTGTGCGTCAGCGCCCAGCTCGCGACTTTCCGTCTTCAGACCCTGCAGAGATACCTTTACGTCAAGCCCCCTCCGAGGTGGTGTGCTCTGGCGACGTATTTCTTCCGCCAGCAGCGCGACCTCAATTATGACACGCAGCTCCTGTTTGTGATCTTGGGGGGTGTCAGGACCGCCCTCCGGGAGCTGCGTGTCTTTTACAAGGAACTCATCAGGGTCTGGAACAAAGTCTCCACCAAGCGCAGCTCTCCGCCGGCTGGAATGGCGGCCGTCCTGCAGGAGCCGCTGCTCGGGAATCCGTACCTCCACGACCGAGGTTTTATGTGGCGGTCGGAAGAGAGGGCTGTGGCTGGTGAGGTGACCAGGGTCAGGGACCTGCTCGATGGCGGAGGAGTGGGCTGGATGGCGCCAGACATGCTGGCGCGGCGCCTAAATTCTGCCAACGTTCGCCACGCGGCCGATGCCATCGAGTCGCTAAAAACAGCTCTGGGCCCTGACTCCGTTAGGTGCATCGAGGAGGCTCAAGCACGTGGGGAGATCCCGTCCGAACTGACCCCCGTCCGGACGGAATTCCTCATCGGCGCCAAACCTCCCTCGGGGGCCGGCGCCTCACAACTTGAGCCGCCTCGGGGAAATCCCCTCCGTGCCTTTCAGTTCCGCGCGGAGGGGTTTCTTGTACGGGCTGCTCCTGCACACTCTCAACTTTGCCATCCTCGCCTGCCGTCCGGACACGCCATGGCGTACCATCTTGCCGTCCGGAGGAGGCGGGGGTCCCCGATGGAGGGCACTCTACGCAGGGGTCCTCCCACTATTCGTCGGGGACTTGGCCTGGAGGGTGGTGCACGGAGCAGTGCCGTGCAACAAATTTTTAAGCCGGTTCACGGACTCCCAGGCCGCCTGCTATTTCTGCGGTCTGGAGGAGTCCGTGTTCCATGTTTTTATTGAGTGCACGAGGTTGCAGCCCCTGTTCCATTATTTGAAGGGGCTGCTCCTGAAATTCTGGCTGCACTTCAGTCCCACTCTCCTGATCTTTGGGCACCCTGTGCGGAGGGGAGCGGGTAGGTCCGAAGGCCTCCTCGTAGGACTGCTCCTGGGCACGGCCAAGGGTGCCATCAGCCGTTCCAGGCAGCGGGCGGTCGAGGGGGTCGTTCAACCTGACTGCCTGCCTCTCTTCCGCTCTTACATCCGGTCCAGGGTGTCCTTGGAGATGGAGCACGCGGTGTCCACCGGTACGCTCGCGGCCTTCCGCGAGAGGTGGGCACCGGAGGGACTGGAGTGCATCATCACGCCCGGCAACCAAATTTTAATTTGATTTTACGTTTTAAAGTTTAATTTGTTTTAATTGCCGGTGTTTTTAGTGTCCCCTTCCCTTTTATAGGGGGCACTGGGGAAAATTGTGATTTTAGTGCCCAAAAAAAAACCAAAAAAAAGAAAAGAAAAAAAAAACAAGAAAAAAACAAAAAAAGGAAAAAAAGGGCCTTGTAAATGTCTGGTGTGTCACCCAGGTCGGGTGGCACGGTTTAATGTTTTATATTTTGCAGATAAACTCCAAAAAGACTTTCATGCACAAGGACCCCCAGGTCCCTCTGCACCACAGCATGTTGTAATTTCTCCCCATTCAAATAATATTCCCTTTTACTGTTTTTTTTCCCTAGGTGGATGACCTCACACTTTCCGACATTGTATTCCATCTGCCAAACCTTAGCCCATTCGCTTAACCTATCCAAATCTCCTTGCAGCCTCTCTGAGTCCTCTACACAACCCGCTTTCCCACTAATCTTAGTCTCATCTGCAAATTTTGTTACACTACTCTCTGTCCCCTCTTCTAGCTCATCTATGTATATTGTAAACAGTTGTGGTCCCAGCACTGACCCCTGTGGCACACCACTAACCACTGATTTCCAACCGGAAAAGGACTCATTTATCCCGACTCTCTGCTTTCTGTTCGCCAGCCAATTCTCGATCCATGCTAATACATTTCCTCTGACTCCGCGTACCTTTATCTTCTGCAGTAACCTTTTGTGTGGCACCTTATCGAATGCCTTTTGGAAATCTAAATACACCACATCCATCGGTACACCTCTATCCACCATGCTCGTTATATCCTCAAAGAATTTCAATAAGTTAAACATGATTTCCCCTTCATGAATCCATGTTGCGTCCGCTTGATTGCACTATTCCTATCTAGATGTCCCGCTATTTCTTCCTTAATGATAGTTTCAAGCATTTTCCCCACTACAGATGTTAAACTAACCGGCCTATAGTTACCTGCCTTTTGCCTGCCCCCTTTTTTAAACAGAGGCATTACATTAGCTGCTTTCCAATCCAATGGTACCTCCCCAGAGTCCAGAGAATTTTGGTAGATTATAACGAATGCATCTGCTATAACTTCCGCCATCTCTTTTAATACCCTGGGATGCATTTCATCAGGACCAGGGGACTTGTCTACCTTCAGTCCCATTAGCCTGTCCAGCACTACCTCTCTAGTGATAGTGATTGTCTCAAGGTCCTCCCTTCCCACATTCCTGTGGCCTGCAAATTTTGGCATGGTTTTTGTGTCTTCCACTGTGAAGACGGAAGCAAAATAATTGTTTAAGTTCTCAGCCATTTCCACATTTCCCATTATTAAATCCCCCTTTTCATCTTCCAAGGGACCAACATTTACTTTAGTCACTCTTTTCCGTTTTATATATCTGTAAAAGCTTTTACTATCTGTTTTTATGTTTTGCACAAGTTTACCTTCGTAATCTATCTTCCCTTTCTTTTTTGCTTTTTTAGTCATTCTTTGCTGTTGCTTAAAATTTACTTTAGTCACTCTTTTCCGTTTTATATATCTGTAAAAGCTTTTACTATCTGTTTTTATGTTTTGCACAAGTTTACCTTCGTAATCTATCTTCCCTTTCTTTTTTGCTTTTTTAGTCATTCTTTGCTGTTGCTTAAAATTTTCCCAATCCTCTAGTTTCCCACTAACCTTGGCCACCTTATACGCATTGGTCTTTGATTTGATACTTTCCTTTATTTCCTTGGTTATCCACAGCTGGTTATCCCTTCTCTTGCCACCCTTCTTTTTCACTGGAATATATTTTTGTTGCGCACTATGAAAGAGCTCCTTAAAAGTCCTCCACTGTTCCTCAATTGTGCCACCGTTTAGTCCTTGTTTCCAGTCTACTTTAGCCAACTCTGCCCTCATCCCACTGTAGTCCCCTTTGTTTAAGCATAGTACGCTCATTTCTGACACAACTTCCTCATCCTCAATCTGTATTACAAATTCAACCATATTGTGATCACTCATTCCGAAAGGATCTTTTACGAGGAGATCGTTTATTTTTCCTGTCTCATTACACAGGACCAGATCTAAGATGGCTTGCTCCCTTGTAGGTTCTGTTACATACTGTTCTGAGAAACAATCCCGTATGCATTCTATGAATTCCTACTCTAGGCTATCCCGTGCGATTTGATTTGACCAATCGATATGTAGGTTAAAATCCCCCATGACTACTGCCATTCCTTTTTCACATGCCTCCATTATTCCCTTGATTATTGCCCGCCCCACCGTGAAGTTATTATTTGGGGCCCTATAAACTACGCCGACCAGTGACTTTTTCCCTTTACTATCTCTAATCTCCACCCACAATGATTCAACATTTTGTTCATTGGAGCCAATATCATCCCTCACAATTGCCCTGATATCATCTTTTATTAACAGAGCTATCCCACCTCCTTTCCCTTCTTGCCTATCTTTCTGAATCGTCAGATACCCCTGTATGTTTAATTCCCAGTCTTGGCCACCTTGCAACCATGTTTCTGTAATGGCCACCAAATCATACCCATTTGTAATGATTTGTGCCGTCAACTCATTTACTTTATTTTGAATGCTGCGTGCATTCAGGTAGAGTGTTTTCATCATAGTTTTTAATCCATGATTTTTAGTTTTGACCCCTCCTGCAGCCCTTATATATTCAGTGGCCCTTTTTGTTTCTTGCCTTTGGTTTCTCTGCCCTCCACTTTTACTCATCTCTTTTCTGTCTTTTGTTTTTGTCTCCTTTTTGTTTCCCTCTGTCTCCCTGTATTGGTTCCCATCCCCCTGCCATATTAGTTTAACTCCTCACCAACAACACTAGCAAACACTCCCCCTAGGACATTGGTTCCAGTCCTGCCCAAGTGCAGACTGTCCAGTTTGTACTGGTCCCACCTCCCCCAGCACCTGTTCCAATGCCCCACGAATTTGAATCCCTCCCTGTTGCACCACTGCTCAAGCCACGTATTCATCTGTGCTATCTTGTGATTTCTACTCTGACTAGCACGTGGCACTGGTAGCAATCCCGAGATTACTACTTTTGAGGTCCTACTTTTTAATTTAGCTCCTAGCTCCTTAAATTCATCTCGTAGGACCTCATCCCTTTTTTTACCTATGTTGTTGGTACCAATGTGCACCACGACAACTGGCTGTTCTCCCTCCCTTTTTAGAATATCCTGCACTGCCTCGGAGACATCCTTGACCCTTGCACCAGGGAGGCAACATACCATCCTGGAGTCTTGATTGCGGCCGCAGAAACGCCTATTTATTCCTCTTATGATTGAATCCCCGATCACTATCGCTCTCCCACTCTTTTTCATGCCCTCCTGTACAACAGAGCCAGCCACGGTGCCATGAACTTGGCTTCTGCTGCTCTCCCCTGATGAGTCATCTCCCTCAACAGCACTCAAAGCAGTGTATCTGTTTTGCAGGGGGATGACCAGATGGGACCCTGCACTACCTTCTTTGTACTACTCTTCCTGCTGGTCTTCCATTCCCTAGCTGGCTGTGGATCCTTCTCATCCGGTAAGACCAACTCACTACACGTGCCACTTATGTCATTCTCAGCATCGTGGATGCTTCAGAGTGAATCCACCCTCAGCTCCAATTCTGCATCGCGGTCCGTCAGGAGATGGAGGCGGATACACTTCTCACACACGTAGTCGTCAGGGACACCGGAAGTGTCCCTGAGTTCCCACATGGTACAGGAGGAGCATATCACGTGACCGAGCTCTCCTGCCATGCCTTAACCCTTAGATACCTTTAAATTGGTAACAACAATGTTACAGTTTACTTACTGATATAAAAAAGAAAAAGAAAAGCTACTCACCAATCACCAGCCAATCACTTACCTCCTTGGCTGTGACGTCACCTTTTGATTCCTTTCTACTTCTTTTTTGCTTTCTCTCCCGCTGTAGCTGCACAAGTACGCCTTTTATAGGCCGCTCCGACGCTGCTCCCGCCTCTCACCAACTGCCGCTGGCTCTCGAGCTCCCGCTGGGCCTTTTATAGGCCGCTCCGACGCTGCTCCCACCTCTCACCAACTGCCGCTCTGCAGGTACAGATGTGAGATAAATACCTGCTTTGGAGCAGTGCAAGCCAGCGGCACTGAGTTATCCTGTCAGCTCCATACATTGTGTATTCAGGGCAAAACAGAGCTCTGCACATTCATGTGCCCATATGCTGCTAAAATGCATGTGAGGAGCTTTGTTGCTAACAAAAAGCTACAGCGTAAAATTGAGTACTGGCTCGGAACCTCTAACGTTGGCTTTGCGGGTCCAATTGTTTTTTACTGCATCAACTGCTGTCATAGTCTTCTGTAAAAATGAGTTGCGCTGAGGTCACAACAGCTTCACCACAAATTCTATGCTGACTTGTCATGATTTTCACATCAACTTGCAGCAGCATGTTCAGTGTGACCGGCACAATAGGGTGTGCTTTCAACCCTGTTTGAAGTTAATCACACAGATAAATCTGTTTGCTAACGTATACAGCAACAGTGGGGAAGCTGAGCAGAGGGACTGGCCTCTGAAACTTTTGATTGCTTCCAAATGAAGCAGGTACTTAATTTTAATCATATGGTTTTAATAACACCCCAAAGAACTGACTAATATCAAAAGAGGTGATTAGAGAATAAATTAACTGAAATGATTAGATCAGACAATGCTCCTACCCATCATTAATTGACACTTGAATGCTGTTTTCAGTAGCTCTCCTAGATAATCCTTTAAATAATCCTATTTATAAGGCTCAGGTGCTTTATTTCCCATGACAAGAAAAATAAAGAAAGACTTGCATTTATATACTGCCTTTCATGACCATATCATCATAGGTAGTCCCTCGGAATCAAGGAAGACTTGCTTCCACTCTTAGCATGAGTTCTTAGGTGGCTGTACAGTCCAATACGAGAACCACAGTCTCTGTCACAGGTGGGACAGACAGTGGTTGAGGGAAAGGGTGGGCAGGGAGTCTGGTTTGCCACACGCTCCTTCCGCTGCATGCGCTTGATTTCTGCATGCTCTCAGCGACGATACTACATGTCTCAAAGCATTTACAACCAATGAACTCGTTTTGGAGTATAGTCACTGTTGTAATGTCGGAAACGGGGCAGCCAATTTGCGCAGAAGCAAGCTCCAACAAACAGCAATGTGATAATGACCAGATTATCTGGTTTTGTTATGTTGATTGAGGAATAAGTATTAGCCAGGACACCGGGAAGAACTCCCCTGCACTTCCTCAAAATAGTACCATGAGATCTTTTGCATCCACCCAAGAGAGCAGACAGGGACTCAGTTTAACATCTCATCTGAAAGACAGCACCTCCAACAGTGCAACACTCTCTCAACATTGCACTCGAGTGTCAACCTAGAATTTTGTGCTAAAGTGGGACTTGAACCCATAACCTTCTGACTCAAAGTCAAGAGTGCTACCCACAGAACCACATCTGACACACAAAATCATGTGTTAATAAGAGAAAGTGCATAATATCCTTCAAAGGTGCTTCAGTTGCAGTTACTTTGGTTGAGCGAGAAATGTTGGCCAGATCACTGAGCGAATGGCTCTTTTTTAAATAATCCCATAGGATTTCAATATTCAGCTGAACCACAGGGTCCTGCTTTGAAATCTATCTGTAGGATAGCACTTCCAACAATGCAGTATTTGCTCAGTATGGCACTGCAGTCAGCTTTGATTATGCACTGAAGCCCTGGAGTGGGTCATGAATCCTGAGCGTTGTAGCTCAAGAGGTGAGTGTTGCCAACTAACCCAACCTGACAAACATGGTTAAAATATAGCGAAGCACAAGATGCTCATATATAAAATGTTTAAAATGGACAGGAAAAAAAGTTAAGGGAAGGGTAATACTAATTGAGCTAGATGTACTATTCACAGTCAATGGGCAGAAGTGAGAAGAGGGAAGGAACTAGTTATGGGAAAGTTTGATTGATAAGGTCAAGTAGAAGTAACAGAAAGTTTAGATAAAGGTAATGCAGTGGATGTAACACACATGGGGCTGGAAATTCAGTGCCGCCCATTTTGAGGCGTTATTTGTATCGGGGCGGTAAGCATCGCGCCCTCCAAAGTTTTGTGCCTCCAACCGAAAAATGTGGTTAAATCGCACCAAGAGGGAAAGCGGGCGCTAAATCAGGCGTTCCACAACTCTCCTCGGGTGCTCCAACCGAAAATCTCTGCGCTAACATGGAAGACAAAATGCCCATGCTCCGAAGGCCACTATAGATCCCGAGCCCAGTGGATTCTTAAAGGCATGGCATAATAAGTATACGCATGCGCAGTTCCAACTGTGCACTCTGAGCAGAGGGGAAAATGGAGGAGCAGGAAGGTCGCCAGTGTGCACATCACATCTCAGCCATGGCCGTTGATGTCTTAATAGTGGCAATTGAAAGGAGGTGGAATGTGCTGCATCCTCCAGAAAGAAGGAGGTCTGTCCCATGAGTTTTCCGCAGGATTTGGAGGGAGGTGGCCCAGGACATTTCGGCAAGAGACACGGTGCTGCGAACTGCGACACAATGTTGGAAGAAGTTCAACGACCTCACTAGAGCTGTCAGGGTGAGTACCTTTTCTTTTACTGCACCAATGCCATCATGTAAACCTCACTGTCTCACACAATGTAAAGTCTTTGCAGTACCTGCCCCTTCTCTATGTGTTTGAGGCCATGGTCTTCGTCGGTGAAGCCACCTGAAAAGTTGAGGCTCAGTTCAACAGCCATGCTCTGCGTATACAACGCTATGTCCAGGGAGTCCATGCAAATGCATCGCAAGCTCAAAGGTGCATTGGAGAAGATTCCGCAGAGCATGGATGCACTTTTTCTGAGGTTGGGGGAGGCTGGCTCAAGCATTGCCCATGCCTCGCAGCTGTCTACCGAGCCCATCCTTGTCCGCTTACAGAAGGAGATGAACTCAACGAGCAACAGTGGAGTCCCAGGGGAGATGGCACATGCTATGGTTGACATGGCAGCAGCAATTGCATTACAAGCACAATCTGCACAAGGAATTTGTGTTGTCAGTGATTGCTAGTGTGAACTCGCAGACTGCTACATTTCTGGCTCAGTCTGCTCTGAGTCAATCGCAGAGTGATGCCATGTAGACACTGACTGCTGCCATCCTCTCTGCATTCCCCACAATCCAATGGGGAAGTGATGGTGCCGAAGCAGGCCAGCAGACCCCAGGGGAGTTGCAGTGGGCCGCTGGAAATGGGAGGTGCAGTCCTTGCTCAAAATGACAGCATTCTGGCTCCCACCACTGTCACTCGCCTTTGCACCTGCACCGAACCATCCGAGATGGCTGCCGCTGATGCTGAGGTGGTGGAGTCTGCAGCCAGGCCTTCCAGGCCCAGAGCTGGTCCATGGTGTCCTGCTCGGCTGTCTGCACTGTCTCTCCCACACACACAGCAGCCCTCAAGCAGCCTTGATGCAGGCACTGAGGCAACATTAAAAGGAGTCCTAGATGTGGGAGGGGGGTTAAGGATAAAGGGTGGCATATGTCAAAGGAAGTCTGACTGAAGACTTCAGCCAACATGAACCGATGCCCTCAATGTGTAAATAATGGTTGTAAGTATGTTGTTGCAATGTTTGAGGCATCCTATTGTTGTAAGTGTGCCTAATACGCCGCATAGATGCTGCTGTGGGATGGCTAATGGAAGGAGCCTTTGTCCAGACATTGTCTAAGTTGATTGTGTGTGATGGTGTTTCAACGGGACGATGTGAATTTTTTTTTAACAAAGATGTGCCATTATTGTATTAGATGCATCCCTCAGCTTCCTCCATTCAAGAGACCTGATGCATTATGAGCCACTGCCTCCACCATGGCTGCTGCTCCTCATCCTGGTGTGGCTGGCCATTCCGGGCCTCTCCAGGCTCCTTCCGGTTCCTCCTTCTCCTCCTCCTGAGGTGGGGCTACAATCCCTATTGGCAATGCCTGGGTCCTCATTATGGCCAAATTATGCAGCATGCAACATACCACAATGAATTGCAAGACCAGTTGAGGGGAGTATTGAAGGCTGCCTCCAGAGCGGTCCAGGCATTGGAAATGCTGCTTGAGCACCCTATTGTCTGCTTGATGATGTTGTGGGTGGCTGTATGGCTGTCATTGTAACAATGCTCCACTTGTGTGGTGGGGTTGCGGAGGGGGGTCATTAGCCAGGTGGCCAGGCCATATCCTTTGCACCGAGCCACGGGCTGCGCCGTTCCCATGGTGTCTGAAACATTCGTGGCACATTGCTCTCACACAGGATGAACACATCATGTGCGTCCCCTGGATAGCGGGCATTCACTGCGAGGATGTGCTGTGTGTGATCGCACACCAGCTGCACGTTCAGAAATGGTATAAGAGAGAGCCTTTGTGATGTGGTGAATGCAGCAATGTGCAGCATATTGAGAGATGCTGCATATGTCCCCTGATGCAGCCTGGAAGGAGCTGGAGGCTTAGAAGGCCAGCACTACAGTGACATTCACTGCAACGGGCAGCGCAGTCCTGGTGCTGTGTGAGGCTGCAGGTCTGCCTATAGGAGATGACATATCGGTCAGCATTTCCTTTCAGAAGCGCAGCCTTCTCACACACTGCTCCTCAGAGAGGTAGAAGTATGAGCATTGCTGCCTGTAAACCTGTAGGGGGTAAAGCCTTCTGTACGGATGTCTACGACCCCTCCTCATTTGTGGTACAACATGGCCAACAGCCCTTCTAACTTGACGCCGCCTAACAAGAGCATGGAATAGGTGACGCTGGTGAACTAGTAATGCACCCATTAAATTGTTTCACTCAAGTTGTAAGGGCCCTGTAATGTCAGATAAATCTGCCGCTTTAAAGTCAAAGGTTCATGCAGTGTGCTGTGCGGAAACGTTGCACTCAATGTGACCTCCAATTAATGCTCCTCCTCCGTCCCTTTAAATAGGCTGCAGATAACGCCAACGGAAGGTGGTACCGTCTGGTTTCTCCAGCGTGATTAGGGGCGGATGCTAAATGAGACGGCCGCACCTAATTTTGGGAGTGGGGCGCCAGTGTGTCATTGCATAATGACTAACATCATGATCTGACTGAAAGTACACAGTGAGGCGGTAGTGTTTTGCGCAGCCACAAAACCGACACCAAATTACTCGATGGGACGCTGAAAGCTGCGCGGCTGGGCAGTAAGCAATTCCAGATGCATTACCGCCTCTCCAGGGTGCTATCAGAGGTGCTACACAACCGAATTTCTCATGGGCTTAGAAATTGTGTAGCATCCCGTTTGGGGCGATACTTTTGCGGGAGCACAAAAGTATCACCGGGCACTACATAATTTAATCAGACACAAACTCTCAGTTTAGCGTTCCAGGAGGAAAGTGGAGTGCTAAATCAAGCGCTACCACTTCCCTTGGAGTGCTACATGAAGCAATTGGGCGGTAGCAGCAGAGCGCTGCACAATACCCCGTGCAAGGCTGCCGGATTCACAGGCTCCTTCCCTCTCTTAAAGGGAAGGGCCAATGCTGAGGTGATTTCAAGGTAAGGCCGGGATTGGTGGGAGACGGCACCTGCGATCCACAAAGAACAGCCCCAAGCACTCAAAGAGAGTGCAGGGCTGCTTAGTCGCGGGATGGGAAGAATTGAAAAACCAGCACAGGTAAGAATAACATTTTTGCCTACCCGACCACCAATGCTTTTAATTACCGTTCCCGAAGCGGCTGGCTGAGGTCACAACGCCTCCTGCAGCTGCCGTTGTTGATGCCCGCCAATGCTGCAGGGTGTGGAAATGAATTTAGATGAAGAAATTGAGTGTAATATCTCCAAGTTTGCAGATGACATTAAGCTGGGTCGCGGTGTGAGCTGTGAGGAGGACGCTAAGAGGCTGCAAGGTGACTTGGACAGGTTAGATGAGTGGGCAATCGCAGGGCAGATGCAGTATAATGTAGATAAATGTGAGATTATCCACTTTGGTGGCAAAAACACGAAGGCAGAATATTATCTGAATGGCGGCAGATTAGGAAAAGGGAAGGTGCAACGAGACCTGGGTGTCTTGGTACATCAGTCATTGAAAGTTGGCATGCAGGTACAGCAGGCGGTGAAGAAGGCAAATGGTATGTTGGCCTTCGCCTTCATAGCTAGGGGATTTGAGTATAGGAGCAGGGAGGTCTTACTGCAGTTGTACAGGGCCTTGGTGAGGCCTCACCTGGAATATTGTGTTCAGTTTTGGTCTCCTAATCTGAGGAAGGACGTTCTTGCTATTGAGGGAGTTGCAGTGAAGGTTCACCAGACTGATTCCCAGGATGGCAGGACTGACATATGAGGAGAGACTGGATCGACTGGGCCTTTATACACTGGAGTTTAGAAGGATAGGAGGGGATCTCATAGAAACTTATAAAATTCTGACGGGACTGGACAGGTTAGATGCAGGAAGAATGTTCCCGATGTTGGGGAAGTCCAGAGCCAGGGGACATAGTCTAAGGATAAAGAGTAAACCTTTTAGGACTGAGATGAGGAGAAACTTCTTCACTCAGAGAGTTGTTAACCTGTGGAATTCCCTACCACAGAGAGTTGCTGATGTCAGTTCATTGGATATATTCAAGAGAGAGTTTGATATGGCTCTTACGGCTAAATGGATCAAGGGGTATGGAGAGAAAGCTGGAAAAGGGTCCTGAGGTGAACGATCAGCCATGATCTTATTGAATGGTGATGCAGGCTCAAAGGGCAGAATGGCCTACTTCTGCACCTATTTTCTATGTTTCTATGTTAAGATCCGGGACGATAACGATCTCCAGGGCGCAGGAGATCAAGGCGGTAAGGTTTAGCACTAGCCCTAACCCGCCAGATAAATTCGCGGGCGTTGGTAATTCCGCCGTGCCCAGTCGATAAGCCGTTTGCGCCCCGTTATTGCCTCTGGAGGTGCTAACAGGAGATGCAAAGGAGGCCAATTTCTCCCCCTTGGTGTCCATATTATTAAAAAAATGTGTAAAAGCACTGGAGAAAGTGCAAAAGAGATTTACACGGATAATACCGAACTGAGAGTATACAACTATCAGGAAAGAATGAACAGGCAGTGAGTCTTTTGTCTCGAAAAAAGACTGAGAGGTAACCTGATAGGTCTTTAAAATTATGAAGGGATTCGTTGGATAAGCGTAAGGAAGATGCTTCCACTCGTGGGGGAGTTCAAAACTAGGGGCCATAAGTATAGGATAGTCATTAATAAATCCAATTAAAAATTCAGGAGAAACTTCTTTACTCAGAGTGGTGAGAATGTGGAGCTCGCAACCACTTGGAATGGTTGAGGCGAATAGCATAGGACAAGTTAGGTACGTACATGACGGAGAAAGAAATAGAAGGATATGTGATAGGGTGAGATGAAGTAAGGTTCGTGTGGAACTAAACACCAGCATGGACTGGTTGGGCCAAATGGCCTGTTTCTGTGCTGTAAGTTCTATGTAAGTACAAGGATATTGGGACATTTCAGGAGGAAAGTAAGCTCACAGGTTTAGTGTAGAACTGACTTTGTGACACAGCTGATTATCAAGTATAAAAGGAAAGAGGTTATACCTCATTTAGTCATGCACCTAATTGTAGAAAATGTAAAGTTTTTGAGGATTTTAGTTTGAGACATTTTACTATGTTAATATGTATTGTAGTACCAGTGGATGATAATGACCCCACATTCAAACTTGTGGTAGCAACTGAAGTAGGGCTAATAAAATTGGCCCTGAAATTCCAGCTCCCCGGGTCCGTACGGAGTGTGTACGGACCCGGGAAAGCATCGGAAAAGCCGATTTTCGGCGCGCAATGCGCATGAACTGAAAACCAACTTTTACGATCTGTCAAGTTTCTGGCTTGACAGATGGTCGCATCTCGAGAGCGAGGGCATTCTCACGGCAAAGATTGGGCTATTTGCCCATCTCTTGCCCTGCCAATGTCCTTAAAACTCTGGGGGCGCCTGGTAAAAGCAGGCATATAGCCTACTTTTACCAGTGTAAGAGTTTAAAAACATATCAAAAACATACTAAAATAAAATGTAAAAATACATATTTATGTTTAAAAAAAAACCCTGCCCACTCACGTAATTTTATTTTAAACCATAATTGAAACTTTTTTTTAAATTGCGCATGTAGCGCATTATTGCGCCTCTCCACAGCCCTTGAGACCTTGCTGGAGGCTGTGGAAAGGCGCAATAATGCGCTACATCCTGGAGGAGGGCAAAGGCCATCGCCAAGGGTCTTCTGTAGTCTGTGGAGGGAGGTGGCCCAGCACGTCTCTGCCTGCGATACAATGGCCAGGACGGTGACACAATGTCGTAAAAAATTCAACAACCTCACTAGGGTCGTCAGGGTGAATACCCTTTACATTAACCTTGCAATGCATTCTTGTGAGGCTCAGTCTTACACAATGTAAAGGCTTCACACTGCCCACCAGGCCATGCTCCTCGTTGCTGGAGACACCCTAAAAGCTCTCTATCGCCTCACCAGACATGCCCCGCCCATCCAAGCGTCTCTCACCTTCTAGCTCCCGACTCAGCCTGAGGACATGCACTAACACCTTTTAACTCTTCATATGTGGTCACAGGTCTTCAGCCTCATACTTGCTCGTAGCTCTTTGTTCCAAAATCCCAGCTTTGACACATCAAATGTGTGCTGCCAAAATGCAGAGATTCACACCTCGTAACATTAATAGCGAGTCACTTACTGCAGACACGTGAGACACACGAGTAGCGACAGACCCACTGACAACTTCTTGTTTTGGTCATTGCAGGCCAAACTAGCCCACAACATGCGAGAACAGTAGTGGATGGGAGGAGGGGAGCCAGACCTCCAGCACCTTACCGCAATTGAGGAGTGAGTGTCCGCCCTCATGGACGCACCAGTTGGGGTGTTGACAGCTGGCGAGGCAGAGCCCCGCTCGATAGTGACGTTTTGTGAATGAGATAGCGTTTTCTGTGAGACTCCTTACCTTGAGCCAACATGCTTTACAACATGTGGCTCCAACATAGCGATGCCCCCTCCTTCTTGCCTTCCTGACCTCTCCCCAACTCCCACCCACACGTGTTGCTTTGTGCTTACAGATGATGAGCCAGATGAGCCGCAGCCTGCCCGTCAGCCATCGTCGTCACACAAAGGGGAAGATGAGGAGTACGTGGAGACGTGTGTGGCCACAGAGTGGAACCCGTCCTCAATGCTAGCGAGTGGGGAGACCTGCTCGGTGGAGGAGACCACGTTCACGGAGTTCCCAGATCCAGACGCTCCTGGCCCCGGTAGCCTGCAGCAACGCACAGTGTGAGGGAAAGCTGTGGGGACCAGCTCTCCAGAGGATTAGTTGGCCCGGGAGTGCTGCTCAGAGACAGGTAGATGAGGACGTGGATTGGGACGCTATGTCCAGGGAGTCCATGCAGATGCACCGTGAGCTTATGGATGCATTGGGGAGTGTGCGAGTGGCGGAGGCCGCCTCAAGCATTGTCCATGTCTCTCAGCAGTCCACTGAGCCCATCCTTGCCCAGTTAAACTGAGAAGCAGGCTCAAGAGCGACAGTGGGGTCAGAGGTGATAGCAATGCCATGGTTGACGTGGCAGCAGCCATGACATCACAGGCCGAAGACACGCAAGGTTTTTGTGATGTCATTCAGACACTGGTTGCTGACATGCACTCTCACACTGCAGCGTTTCAAGCGCAGTCTGAGCTTATGTAGTCTCAGAGTGATGCCATGTAAGCAGTGTCTGCTGCCATCCTCTCTGTCATCCCCAGACGGACGGGGAACAGACGGTACCGGAGCTGGTCAGCAATCTGTGGTTGCACATATTGCTCCTGATGCTCTGGCTCCACCCCGAAGGAATGGCAGTGGGCCGCTGGAAATGGACGTCACTGTCCTTCCTCGCGATCGCAGCCTTCCTGCTCCTGCACCTGCCATGGTCTGCACCCCAGCTATCCAACACTGCAGCCACACATCCTGAGGCAGTGCAGTCAACAGTTAGGCCTTCCAGCTGGTCCAGGGTGTCATCTTAGGCTGTCTGTCCTGTCTCCCTCAGACAAGAGCAGCCATCAAGTGGCCTTGCTGCAGGCACTGAGGCCACATTGAGAAGGAGCAGTAGGCGAGGGAGGTGGGCTGTGGCGGGGGTGGGGGAGGCGGGGTGAGGCAGAGGGATAGGAAATGCCAGCGCAAGACGCACTGATGAAATGTGTCCCCATAGGGCGTTTGTGCATATGTTCTGGATGATAATAATGTTTTGTGGTCTTTGAAGGGGCTGTAGCTCCAATTTTTATTATTTGCAGGTGTGGGACTTCTGTACTTATGTTCTGGATGATAATGATGTTTTGTGGTCTTTGAAGGGACGGTAGCTCCAGTTATTATTATTTCCTTCAGCCTCTGGTGTATGACTGTGGACTTGAAATGGAGATGTGGTATTATCGTGGCACAATGGACGATCATTATTAGCTGCATCCCTCAGCTCCCTCCATTTAAGCAAACCAATGCCTTATGAGCCACTGCCAAATAGCCATGGGATCGCCAACATTGGCACGTTGCCTCCTCCATGTCTGCTGTTGGTCCTCGTTGCCTTGCTGGACATTCGGGGCATCACCATTGTTATATATGTGGACTTGTATTTACACTGTACAGCTACCAGAGGGCTCATTCCCCAGAGTCCCAAGGGATCCCATAATCCCTTGGGAGCACATGTATTTAAGAAGGCTTCACAGGTTGAAGAGGCACTCTGCAGACATGCAATAAAAGACTACGGTCGCACGTTATTTTGAGCTCACAGTATTTAGTCTGACTCTTTCTCCATACACAACAACTGGCGACGAGATACAGATAGCGAACCCAAAGATGCAGAGAACAGTGGGCATCATGGAGAAATTTTCGGAGGGAGATGATTGGGAAACCTTTGTGGAGCGACTCGACCAATACTTCGTGGCCAACGAGCTAGATGGGGATGAGAGCGCTGCCAAACGAAGGGCGATCCTCCTCACCATCTGTGGGGCACCAATGTATGGCCTCATGAAGAATCTGCTCTCTCCAGCAAAATCCAGGGAGAAATCGTACGATGATTTGTGCACACTGGTCCGAGAGCATTTGAACCCAAAGGAAAGCGTTCTGATGGTGAGGTACCGGTTCTACACCTACAAAAGGTCTGAAGGCCAGGAAGTGGCGAGTTATGTCACCGAGCTAAGACACCTTGCAGGACATTGCAAATTTGAAGGACATTTGGAGCCTATGCTCAGAGACTTTTTCGTACTTGGCATTGGCCATGAAACCATACTTCACAAACTTTTGACTGTAGAGACCCCAACCCTGAGTAAGGCCATAGCAATAGCCCAGGCGTTCATTGCCACCAGTGACAATACTAAGCAAATCTCTCAGCGCACAAGTGCTGCTACAAGTACTGTGAACAAAGTTATGTTGTTTTCGAATCGTAATGTACAGGGCAGGTCACACATACCTGCAGCTGCACGTCCGCAGATGTCTCAGAGTCCACCAACAATGCAAGGTCATTAACACGTTGTTGGAGCTGCGGGGGTGATCATGGTTTCTATTCATGCCGATTCAAAGGATACATTTGCAAGGGCTGTGGAACAATGGGACACCTGCAATGAGTGTACAGGTGAGCTGCTAAGCCTGTTAAACCTGCAAACCACCATGTTGCAGGGGAGGAGCACGACGAAATAGAGCCTCAGATAGAGGAGGCAGGGGTACATGGGATACACACATTCACCACGAATTGTCCCCCAATAATGCTGAATGTTGAACTAAATGGACTCCCGGTGTCAATGGAGCTGGACATGGGCGCAAGCCAGTCCATCATGGGCAAAAAGACTTTCGAAAGCTTGTGGTGCAACAAGGCCTCAAGGCCAGTCCTAACTCCAATTCGCACGAAATTAAGAACTTACACAAAAGAACTGATCCCTGTAATCAGCAGTGCTACCGTAAAGGTCTCCTATGATGAAGCAGTGCACAAGCTACCACTCTGGGTGGTACCGGGTGATGGTCCCACGCTGCTCGGCAGGAGCTGGCTGGGAAAGATACGCTGGAACTGGGACGACGTCCGAGCGCTATCGCCCGCTAACGACACTTCGTGTGCCCAGGTCTTAACCAAACTTCCTTCGCTGTTCAAACCAGGCATCGGGAAATTCCAAGGAGCAAAAGTGCAGATCCACCTAATTCCGGGGGCGCAATCCATCCATCACAAGGCGAGAGCCATACCATACATGATGAGAGAAAGGGTAGAGCTCGAGCTAGACCAGCTGCAAAGAGAGGGCATCATTTCACCGATCGAGTTCAGCGAGTGGGCCAGTCCTATTGTCCCAGTCCTCAAGGGAGACGGCACCGTCAGAATCATCTGTGGTGATTACAAAGTAACTATCAATCGTTTTTCCCTGCAGGACCAATACCCACTACCAAAAGCCGACGACCTCTTTGCAACGCTGGCGGGAGGAAAGACGTTCACGAAGCTGGATCTGACTTCAGCCTACATAACGCAGGAACTGGAGAAATCATTGATGGCCCTCACTTGCAAATTTTTGTTTATAACAGGTGCCCGATTGGAATCTGATCAGCAACGGCGATATTCCAGAGAAACGTGGAAAGTTTACTGAAGTCGGTCCCGCACACCGTGGTCTTCCAGGACGACATCTTGGTCACAGGTCGGAACACAGTCGAGCATCTGCAGAACCTGGAGGAGGTTCTTAGTTGACTCAACCGCATGGGGCTCAGGTTAAAACATTCAAAGTGCGTTTTCCTGGCACCTGAAGTGGAGTTCCTGGGAAGGAGGATTGCAGCGGACGGCATCAGGCCCACCAACGCGAAGACGGAGGCAATCGAGAACGCACCGAGGCCACAGAACGTGACGGAGCTGCAGTCGTTTCTGGGACTCTTGAACTACTTTGGTAACTTCTTACCAGGTCTCAGCACCCTGCTAGAACCACTACATGTTTTGCTATGAAAAAGGGGCGAATGGGTTTGGGGCAAAAGCCAAGAAAATGCCTTTGTAAAAGCGAAAAAATTGTTATGCTCAAACAAATTGCTTGTGTTGTATGATCTATGTAAGCGTTTGGTACTAGCATGTGTTGCGTCGTCATAGGGTGTCGGGTGTGTATTGCAACAAGCGAATGATTTCGGGAAACTGCAACCGGTTGCTTATGCATCCAGGAGTCTGTCCAAGACTGAGAGAGCCTACAGTATGATTGAAAAAGAAGCATTAGCATGTCTCTATGGGGTAAAGAAAAATCATCAATACCTGTTTGGGCTAAAATTCAAATTGGAAACTGACCATAAGCCACTTATATCCCTGTTTTCCGAGAGTAAAGGGATAAATACCAACGCATCAGCCCGCATCCAGAGATGGGCGCTCACGCTGTCCGCATACAACTACGCCATCCGCCACAGGCCAGGCACAGAAAACTGTGCCGATGCTGTCAGTAGGCTGCCATTGCCCACCACAGGGGTGGAAATGGCGCAGCCCGCAGATCTAACCATGGTTATGGAAGCATTTGAGAGTGAGCAATTACCCATCACTGCCCAGCAGATCAAAACCTGGACAAGCCAGGACCCCTTATTATCTCCAGTCAAAAGCTGTGTGCTTCACGGGAGCTGGTCCAGTGTCCCAGTGGAAATGCAGGAAAAGATAAAGCAAAGATGAAATGTCTATACAGGCAGACTGCCTTCTGTGGGGCAATCGAATAGTGGTCCCCAAGAAGGGCAGAAACACCTTCATCAATGACCTCCACAGTACCCACCCAGGCATTGTAATGATGAAAGCGATAGCCAGATCCCACATGTGGTGGCCCGGTATCGATGCGGACTTAGAGTCGTGCGTTCACAAATGTAATACATGTTCGCAGTTAAGCAATGTACCCAGGGAGGCGCTGCTAAGTTTATGGTCTTGGCCCTCAAAACCGTGGTCTAGGGTACACGTCAACTATGCAGGCCCGTTCTTGAGTAAAATGTTCCTTGTGGTTGTAGACGCGTACTCCAAATGGATTGAATGTGAGATAATGTCGGCTAGCACGTCCGCTGCCACTACTGAAAGCTAGCGAGCCATGTTTGCCACACATGGCTTATCCGATGTTCTGGTGAGCGACAACGGGCCATGTTTTACCAGTGCTGAGTTCAAAGAATTCATGACCCATAATGGGATCAAACATGTCACATCTGCCCCATTTAAACCAACGTCCAATGGTCAGGCAGAGAGAGCAGTGCAAACCATCAAGCCGGGCTTGAAGAGGGTAACTGAAGGCTCACTGCAGTCTCGCCTATCCCGAGTCCTGCTTAGCTACCACACGAGACCACATTCACTCACTGGGATCCCACCTGCTGAACTGCTCATGAAAAGAGCACTCAAGACAAGGCTCTCATTAATTCACCCTGATCTACATGAACAGGTAGAGAGCAGGCAGCTTCAACAAAGTGCATACTATGATTGCGCAAATGTGTCACGCGAGATTGAAATCAATGATCCTGTATTTGTTTTAAATTATGGACAAGGTCCCAAGTGGCTTCCCGGCACTGTCATGGCCAAAGAGGGAAGCACCTCCTCATCCCTTTAAGTAGCCACCAGTTAACGACTGTGGGAGGCTGTACCAACTGTGTTTTCAGACGTGATTAGTGGCAGTCGTTAAATGAGATGGCCTCACCTAACATAGCGAGCGGGGGTACAAGTGTAGTCGTTGCACCAGGACTGACGTCATGATCGGACTGATAGCAGTCGGCACCTCAAAGCACTGGAGAAGTACCACCAACGCTGCCTCTGCAAAATCCTGCAAATTTATTGGCAGGATAGATGCACCAATGTTAGCATTCTCTCTCAGGGCCAACATCCCCAGCATCGAGGCATTGACCACGCTTTGATGGGCAGGCCACATTGTCTGCATGCCCGATACTAGACTCCCGAAACAAGCGCTCTACTCAGAGCTCTGACACAGCAGGCAAGTCCCAGGAGGGCAGAGAAAATGCTTAAAGGATACCCTCATAGCCCTCCTTGAAAAAGTGTTAGATCCCACCGACTCTTTGGAATCCCGGGCCCAAGACCGCTAAAAATGGAGGAGAAGCATCCGAGAAGGCGCCAAACACTTTGAGTCTCTTCGCCGGGAGCACCCAGAAGCCAAGTACAAACAGCGGAAGGAGCTTACAACAAATCAAGCACCCTACCCACCCGTCCCTCCGACCGTCATCTGCCCCACCTGTGACAGAGGGGTTGATTTTCATCAAGGCCTCCACCCACCCAAGTGCCGCCCAAAGTGCCGCCGATGGCCGCCAAGGTACCAGTCGACGGGCGGCAAATGAACAATGTATGTCGCCAATCTGGGCGGCAGCGGTCAGGAGGTCTCCTCTCGGCGGCAGAGATACTTGCCGCCCAAGTGCCGCCGAGGATGAAGTCGGGTCCATGGAGCGTCAAAGACCTGAAAAAAAAATCACCAATAAAAAATGTTAAAACTGTCCGAAGACCTTCGGGGACCCCATCCAGGTAAATCGCTGTTGAAAATGTTTAAAAAAATGTTCACTTACCTTTTGTTCAGGTTCTTCAGACTTACTGTCGGGGACAGAGCAGCCTGCAGCCAGGGGTCCACCCCCTGTTCTGCCACCAAGTCCTGCCGACTCACGCCTGCAGGAATCTGAGCTCGGCGGGCGGGAGGTCAGTTGCGCCACTCGGCAGTCCGCTGACATCAGCGGGCAGTTCCAAGCGGCTCTCCCCTCCCGCCTGCTCCAGGCCACCTCGAAAGTGGCACTGGGTGGATCTTGACGAGGAATGGCGGCAGCAGCAGGCAGTGAGGTGATGAATTTCGGCCCCAGAGACTCTAGATTCTGCACATGTCTCAACAGTCGCCTTAGATCTCATTTTAGTATGGAAGCAAGTCATCCTCGACTCCGGGGGACTGCTTAAGATGAAGAGTCAGCTGCAAAGGCGCTAGCGTTTTGCGCCACTGGTAAACCTCAACTAAATTTTCCGGCGGGTCGCTAAAAGCTGCGCGCCCGGTCGGTAAGCTCTAATGCTTGTAGTAACGCCCCTTCTGGCCGCTAACTGAGGCGCTGGACAACAGAAGTTCCACCCCATACTGTAGGGAATATAAAACAGATCTGTATCGTACAGAAGTAGAAGAATAACATTCAAACCTGTATATAAGTGGTTAAATAAGGTGATTAGGAATAGTATAACAGAGAACTGCTGTGAATGACTTAAATAAATTGGTATGATTAAAATTTGCAATAAGCAAAGAAACATCTACAATAAGGTCTCCCAGTATCTTAATTCTCTTATCCTTGATGAATTACTATTTTTCAAGGTTAACATTCACTGTCGAATATATCAGTCATATCAGTGATATATCAGGAAAGCTATGCACACAAGTTTATCGAAAAAATGGACCAAGAAATTAAAATGTTCACTAAAAATTCGGAACAGATTCACAATGCACCAGATAGAATGTAGCATGAATAATAAATGAAGTGAGAGGATAAGCCAGTTGGTTGTTGGAAGAAAGTTGTCCAAACTTCCTGGACACAGGAATGATGTCAGAGGAAAGGAAGATAACGAATGCAATTATAATCTTTTAGAAAAGAAGATTAGAGAAATTATGCCGTGAAACACAGGCCTGTGAGCTTGATACATACAATGAGGGAAAATAATTAATTAAGATTTGAATATATTTTATCCCGGAAAATTTGAATAACTTTAGTTAGATGAACAGCAGATGTAGCTAGTTGAGATAAATCTATAATGAAAACATAGAAACATAGAAACATAGAAAATAGGTGCAGGAGTAGGCCATTCGTCCCTTCGAGCCTGCACCTCCATTCAATAAGATCATGGATGATCATTCATCTCAGTACCCCTTTCCTGCTTTCTCTCCATACCCCTTGATCCCTTTAGCCGTAAGGGCCATATCCAACTCCCTCTTGAATATATCCAATGAACTGGCATCAACAACTCTCTGCAGCAGGAAATTCCACAGGTTAACAACTCTCTGAGTGAAAAAGTTTCTCCTCCTCTCAGTCCGAAATGGCTTACCCCTTATCCTTAGACTATGTCCCCTGCTTCTGGAATTCCCCAACATCGGGAACATTCTTCCTGCATCAAACCTGTCCAGTCCCGTCAGCATTTTATATGTTTCTATGAGATCCCATCTCATCCTTCTAAACTCCAGTGATTACAGGCCCAGTTGATCCAGTCTCTCCTCATATGTCAGTCCTGCCATTCCGGGAATCAGTCTGGTGAACCTTTGCTGCACTCCCTCAATAGCAAGAACGTCCTTCCTCAGATTAGGAGACCAAAACTGAACACAATATTCCAGGTGAGGCCTCACCAAGGCCCTGTACAACTGCAGTAAGACCGCCCTGCTCCTATACTCAAATCCCCTCGCTATGAAGGCCAACATACCATTTGCCTTCTTCACCGCCTGCTGTATCTGCATGCCAACTTTCAATGACTGATGTACCAAGACACCCAGGTCTCGTTGCACCTCCCCTTTTCCTAATCTATCGCCATTCAGATAATATTCTGCCTTCCTGTTTTTGCCACCAAAGTGGATAACCTCACATTTATCCACATTATACTGCATCTGCATGCATTTGCCCACTCACCTAACCTGTCCAAGTCACCCTGCAGCCTCTTAGCATCCTCCTCACAGCTCACACCGCCACCCAGCTTAGTGTCATCTGCAAACTTGGAGATATTACACTCAATTCCTTCATCTAAATCATGAATGTATATTGTAAATAGCTGGGGTCCCAGCACTGAGCTCTGAGGCACCCCACTAGTCATTGCCTGCCATTCTGAAAAGGACCCGTTTATCCCAACTCTCTGCTTCCTGTCTGCCAACCAGTTCTCTATCCACTTCAGTACATTACCCCTAATACCATGTACTTTAATTTTGCACACCAATCTCTTGTGTGGGACCATGTCAAAAGCCTTTTGAAAGTCCAAATGCACCACATCCACTGGTTCTCCCTTGTCCACTCTACTAGTTACATCATCAAAAAATTCCAGAAGATTTGTCAAGCATGATTTCCCTTTCATAAATCCATGCTGATTTGGACCGATCCTGTCACTGCTTTCCAAATGCGCTGCTATTTCATATTTAATAATTGATTCCAACATTTTCCCCACTACTGATGTCAGGCTAACCGATCTATAATTATCCGTTTTTTATCTCCCTCCTTTCTTAAAAAGTGGTGTTACATTAGCTACCCTCCAGTCCATAGGAACTGATCTAGATTCGATAGACTGTTGGAAAATGATCACCAATGCATCCACTATTTCTAGGGCCACTTCCTTAAGTACTCTGGAATGCAGACTATCAGGCCCCGGGGATTTATCAGCCATTAATCCCATCCATTTTCCTAACACAATTTCCCACCTAATAAGGATTTCCTTTAGTTCCTTCTTCTCACTAGATCCTCGGTCCCCTAGTATTTCTGAAAGGTTATTTGTGTCTTTCTTTGTGAAGACAGAACCAAAGTATTTGTTCAACTGGGCTGCCATTTCTTTATTCCCCATTATAAATTCATCTGAATCTGACTGCAAGGGACCTACGTTTGTCTTCACTAATCTTTTTCTCTTCACATATCTATAAAAGCTTTTGCAGTCAGTTTTTATGTTCCTGGCAAGCTTCCTCTCATGTTCTATTTTCCCCCTCCTAATTAAACCCTTTGTCCTTCTCTGCTGAATTCTAAATTTCTCCCAGTCCTCAGGTTTGCTACTTTTTCGGGCCAATTTCTATGCCTCTTCCTTGGATTTAACACTACCCTTAATTTCCTTGTTAGCCACGATTGAGCCACCTTCCCCATTTTATTTTTACTCCAGACAGGGATGTACAATTGTTGAAGTTCATCCATATGATCTTTAAATGTTTGCCATTGCCTATCCACAATCAACCCTTTAATTATCATTTGCCAGTCATTTCTAGCCAATTCACATCTCATACCATCAAAGTTACCTTTCCTTAATTTCAGGACACGAGTCTTTGAATTAACTGTGTCACTCTCCATCTTAATAAAGAATTCTTCCATATTATTGTCACTCTTCCCCAAGGGGCCTCGCACAACAAGATTGCTAATTAGTCCTTTCTCATTACACATCACCCTGTCTAGGATGGCCAGCCCTCTAGTTGGTTCTTAGACATATTGGTCGAGAAAACCATCCCTAATATACTCCAGGAAATCCTCCTCCACCGTATTGCTACCAGTTTGGTAAGCCCAACCTATATGTAGATTAAAGTCGCCCATGATAACTGCTGTATCTTTATTACACACATCCCTAATTTCTTGTTTGATGCTGTCCCCAACCTCACTATGACTGTTTGGTGGTCTGTACACAACTCCCACTAGCATTTTCTGCCCTTTGGTATTCCGCAGCTCCACCCATATAGATTCCACATCATCCAAGCTAATGTCCTTCCTTACTATTGTGTTAATTTCCTCTTTAACCAGCCATGCTGCCCTACCTCCTTTTCCTTTCTGCCTATCCTTCCTGAATGTTGAATACCCGTGGATGTTGAGTTCCCAGCCTTGGTAACCCTGGAGCCATGTCTCCGTGATGCCAATTATATCATATTCATTAATTGCTGCCCTTGCAGTTAATTCGTCCACCTTATTCCGAATACTCCTCGCATTAAGGCACAGAGCCTTCGGGCTTGTTTTTTTAACACACTTTGCCCCTTTAGAATTTTGCTGTAATGTGGCCCTTTTTGCTTTTTGCCTTGGGTTTCTCTGCCCTCCACTTTAATTTTCTTCTTTCTATCTTTTGCTTCTGCCCCCATTCTACTTCCCTCTGTCTCCCTGCATAGTTTCCCATCCCCCTGCCATATTAGTTTAACCCCTCCCCAACAGCACTAGCAAACACTCCCCCGAGGACATTGGTTCCGGTCCTGCCCAGGTGCAGACCATCCAGTTTGTACTGGTCCCACCTCCCCCAGAACCAGTTCCAATGTCCCAGGAATTTGAATCCCTCCCTTCTGCACCACTCCTCAAAAGTAACTAATTGATGGCATAAACCGAGCTGCAAAAGTAAATATGCTCCTTTATTCGCAAATATGAAAATGGCGGGCAGGAAAAGACCACCTGGTCAATCAAGCCTGCCCCACATTCATAATAGCCGTAGCACCATGACTAAAATCTTTGATTCATGATCTCTCAGTATTTCCCATTGATATTACAAAGGCTTCTTTCTTAAAAGACAAGAAAAAGGATTTAATCCAAGTTCCCTTAGGAGAATTATGTTCAGTATTAACGATAAGATCTTTGGTAAATGTATTATCAGGTGCAGGCACTGGAATGTATTATCTAACTAAATTATCTAAATTTAAAATGACTGGATATTGATTTTAATTTTATGAATTGCTAGCTTCTTTTGTTAGTGGCACCCTCTTTAAATAGGGAGTTGGTGTATTTTAGTTGTTCTGATGGGATAGAACCTCACCTAATTCCAGGCCTCACAGAACAGAACAGTCACTTTTCTATTTTTCACCTGTCAGTGTCTTGTTATAAAACTTACCAAAACTAGGAAAATGTCCCTTCTCTTATTTTAGATTAATATTTGACATATTGTGGCGATTTTCACTGCCTTCATTTGGCATTAACGAGGCAATAACGGTCTTAAAATGGGATCTGTTAACATCAAAGATGCGATCAGCTCCATTTGAAAAGTGGCCCACCACCAGGTGTCCAAAGGGCCTGCCTGTTTCAGTGATAGGCCCCTTTTAATATAGAAATCGGGGTCCTACGACATAAGTAGGACCCTGATTACTATTTCTGGTCATAGCCTGAGCCCCCTCCAGGGCCCGCAAAAAATATCTGGGCCCCGTTGCCCTGAGACCTACACCCACTCCGATCGCGATCCACTCCTCTGTCCCTGCAACTTACCTTGCTTGCGGCTACCCCGACCCAATCTTGAGGCCTCAATACAGCGAGATGCATCGTGATGCCTGTTTGGTGCCCTGTAGCTTGCCTGTCTAATCTTAATGAGGCCAGGACTTCAAAATCATGGAGCCACGATTCGCCATAGTCTCCGACTAGTTCTGACCAAATATGGCTTCTGGGATCCTATTGACATAATTGGACTACAAATTCAATTTTAAAAGGGACATATTACCTGTAGCAGGCGTGTACTTTAGACACCTGTGGGCCGAAATTGCCCCTCTCCTTAAGACTTGCTATCACCGCAATCGGCGGTCATGTTGCAGCGGCGAGTGGCAGCCGACTTTTTGTAGAATAGCCGCTGATAGCCCAGTTGCCCTTCTGAGGTTTCCCAGCGGTGCCCCAATCTCCCCTGTTACCGGTCCGCTGTTGCCGATCCATCTTAAGTGCGTCATCACCGTGAGCACCGCCGATCTATCTCCCGTCGGCAACATTCCCCTCTGAAAATCTTCGGCCCGCCCGGCCAAAACCTGTTTTTTCCCGGTGGTCCAAGCTTCCCTTCAATGTTCCCAATGTTGGGGAAGTCCAGAACCATGGGTCACAGTCTAAGGATAAGGGGTAAGCCATTTAGGACCGAGATGAGGAAAAACTTCTTCACCCAGAGAGTGGTGAACCTGTGGAATTCTCTACCACAGAAAGTTGTTGAGGCCAATTCACTAAATATATTCAAAAAGGAGTTAGATGAAGTCCTTACTACAAGAGGGATCAAGGGGTATGGCGAGAAAGCAGGAATGGGGTACTGAAGTTGCATGTTCAGCCATGAACTCATTGAATGGCGGTGCAGGCTAGAAGGGCCGAATGGCCGACTCCTGCACCTAGTTTCTATGTTTCTATGGGCCCAAGTTTCGAGCCGCGCCTAGAACGGCGCAGTCCCGACCTGGACGGCCGTTTTTCGCGCCACGAAGTGCGCCGAAAAAAAACTTCCAGATTCTCCAGCTCCCTGCAGGCCCTCTGGAGCTGGGCGCAACGCAGCACAAGCCGTAGGGGGCGGAGCCAGGTCCCTGTGCTGAAAACAGTGCCGGGACCTCTGCACATGCGCGCTATAGTCGGCACGCATGTGCAGTAGTTCCAGGCGCCCAAAACTGTGTGGGAGGGGCCCGAAGCACGCAGCCCCTAGTCCTGGCCGAATGGCCTCACTGGGGCTGCGTGCATAAGGCTGCTCCCACACCCAGCTCCTGCTTCCTCCCGACCGACTCGACTCCCGCTTCCCGCCTCCGGACCGGATCCGACATCGACCCCCCCGGACTGGACCCGACCCAACTCCCGCTTCCCCCCCCCCGCCTCCGGACCGGACCCAACACCGACACCGACCCGACTCCCGTTTCCCCCCCCCCCCCACCGCCCCCAGACTATATCCGACCTGACCTTCCTCCGACCTGACCTCCCTCCGACCTGACCTCCCTCCCCCCGACCTGACCTCCCTCTCCCTCCCTCCCCCCGAACCGAACCGAACCGACCTCCCTCCCACCACCCCCCCGACCCGCGCTGCCCCCGACCCGACCCAACGCCACCTACCTGTAAATCTGGTGCTGGGGACAGGCCCTGCCCGAAGTCTCGGGTCCGGCCGGGCCCGCCCGTTCAGCTTCCCTCCCCCTTCTCCTCCCCCCCCTTCTCCCCTCCCCCCCTTCTCCCCCCCTCCCCCTTCTCCCCCTTCTCCCCCAAACCCCCCTTCCCTCCCTCTGCTACCCCCCTCTCTCCCTCTAACCCCCTCCTCCCCCTCCCCTCGCTGTCAGAAACACAGACACTGACAGACAGAGAGTGAGAGGCACACAGACAGATAGAGAGATAGAGACACTGACAGAGACACACTGAGGGGGGCATCCCAGCACGCTGTTGGAGGGCTCCCGGTGCTGCAGTCGGTAAGTAGAAAATGTTTTATTTATTGATTTAAAAAAAAAAATTTTCTTATTAATTTTTTTTGATTGATTTATTGGTTGATTTATTGATGTATTTATCATTTATTATTGATGATGGCTCTTTATTTGTAAAACTGTAGTGTTTAATGTTTGTAAACTTCCCTTTAAACACCCCCCCCCCCATTCTCTACGCCTGATTTGTAACCTATGCCTGATTTTCTAAATTGTAGACAAGGTTTTTTCGAGCGTACAAAAATCTTCACTTACTCCATGCTAAGTTAGTTTGGTGTAAGTTTTCACTGACGAAACTTTGAAAACAGGCGTAAGTGGCTGGACGCGCACCCTTTTGAAAAAAAAATTCTGTTCCAAAGTGAAACTGTTCGAACTGACTAGAACTGGAGCAAACTAAATGGCGAGAATTCCGATTTCTAAGATACTCCATTCTACACCAGTTGTTCCTAAAAATCAGGAGCAAATCATGTGGAAACTTGGGGCCAGAGTTTCTATGTTTCAAAGGGAGGATGCACTGCTGCTGCCGCCATGTTTTTTCTTTTTGGCTGACTGCCAGGTTGGGTTGACAGTTATGCCCCTGGGTTCAGCCGGGCTGCCAATAGGCAGCCAGGCACCTGCTCTTGGGTGCCAGGCCGCTGGCCCAGCCGAAAGCCTGGTAGCCCAGTGGGTTGAAATTTTAAAATCGCAAAGGCTCTCCCCTTTAAGTGAAGGGGAGAGCCGTGGTATCGTGGCGCCGTGATGATGTCATCGTGGTGGTCACTCCGCACCGCCCCCAAATTCCGCCGCTCAGGTGTTTCCACCGTTCCCTCATGTAGTCACCGCCCCCATTAAGAGCGACCCCTGGACCCGAATAAAAAACAACAACAAGGAGCGGAATTCGCTCAAGAGGTGACCTCAACCACAGCTGCGGTAAAAACCATTGAAATGGGGTGTGTGGTGTGTGTCGGCACCTTTCGTCATGACTCCACGAGGCAGGGTGTGATATTTAAACTGTGTAACCTGTAGTCCTTTATTTGCAGCTCCTCGAGTGCGGCCCACCAGCTGTGAGCTCCTTTTTACATGCAGTGTGCAGGTAACCCTTTGGTCTCCAGCAGCAGCACCCTCTGGTGTACAGGTAAGGTGTGTACAGTGTAAGGGTACATTCAGTGTTGCATAACAGTGTTACAGACATCACACAGTAAACAGGCATGCATACACAACAGGGTGCTTGGCCTCTTTCAAAACGGAGCCGACCGCATCGCCGGTGTTAATGGGGCAGTAAAGGCTACCAACCCCGTTTCGAGGCAGTTACTGCCCGATTAATGCCAGGCGAAAGCAATGAAAACCGACTGCAGTATCTACTGCCTTATGATTGAACAGTAAAATATAATTCCTTGAAAAGCAAAAGCTCTATAGCCGCAAGATTAAAAGTCACGGGTTTCTTTTCCTCACAGGTGATTCTCCAAGTGTTTGGGAGTTTTCTGAAGATTAAAGTTCTATAGATCTGACATTTTTAGCTCCCTTATGGGATAATCCATCAATTAAAATCACAAAGAAGCCTATTTTTTTTTTAGCTCTCGGCAAAGAAAGTAAATAACACCCTCGAGATCTGTTTGAAGCTAACAGATGTTCCTTGGCAGGAGAAGGAAAAAATCTCAATTTTTGCGATCCATAGTTTCAGAATGTTCTTGAAAAGCCTTAGGCAGAGACTTTGTACTTACCAGTTCAAAAGTAGTGGGTTTGCTCCTTGCATAATCTTCTACAAGAGGCATGATTATTTGCAAGTACTAAGGGTTTTTACATGCTTTTTAAGAACATATAAGATCCAGAGCAATGAGGTCTCATTGTAAAGCAAAAACTGATGAGGGAGTGCCTCCACATAACTGGCCCAATTTGAGAGGTGGTCAAACTTGCTTAAAGACCTACCTGTGCAGAGAGAGTGACCAGTTCAACCATATCACTTCCAACCATAGACAAATGGCTTACACTGAAACTGATATCAGGAAACTGTTTATAAAGATCACATAAATTCAATTTTAAATGTGATTTAGAATCAAACAAGTATCCAAACCAGAAGCTTTTGCAGGAGATGCTTGAATGCAAATCAGTTTTTCACATATATGTCCTGGCCTCTGGAGTAAAAGCAATGATTTTCCACTCATCAGACCACAATTTTCCTCATGTTTTAATACTGGGAAGAAAGTCACAGGCTGGCGACAGCAGATGCGAAAAATCCTGGCTTATTGTTTTACAAATAGAGGTTCTTGCTTACGTTATTTTAACTGAAGAAAGTATTTTTTAGACCAAAAGTAAAGAGCTCCTGACTCCACGTTAGCTTTATTAGTGCAAAGAAATTATTTTACACAGCTGGAAACCAGCTACCCCCTAGTTTGCCTCAGCAGAATGAATTCTTGATAACAATTGTTATGTCTGTAATGCACTTATGAATGACTCCACGAGACAATGTGTTGTACGCAAACTGTAGTGACCTTGGTCCTTTATTCATAACTCCAGAATGAGGCACAAGCATGGTGAGCAGCCTTTTATACTGGGCCCTACACACCTATGCAGGTGACCCTCAGGTCTCCTACCGCAGTGCCCTCTAGTGGACAGTCTCTGCCACATTGGCAGGAAACCCCGGTCTCCACCAGTTGCACCCTCTAGTGGTGCCAGCATAATATATACACATTGTAAATCTTATTGATAGTATATCAGGTAACATGTCTCCATCTTATGCAACTATACAGTGACTACACAGAGAGTATATCTATCGTCTGCATATATAACATAATTTTCCCCCAAGTCCTTTGTGCCGATTACTTTTGCACTATGTACTCTGGCTTTGCTCTCCCCAGACTTAAGTGCCAATAGCCCTTGCACCTTGGCTGTGCTTTGGCTTGGCTCTCTCCCAGTTAACCCCCAAGTCCTTTTGCCACAACGTTGGGTAGTGGTTACCAGTTTGGATGGTTCGATGATGCAGTGGAGGTTCCAGTGGGTTTTGGGTGTGACCCATATGTGTGTCCATGGCTACACAATCCATTCCTCCCCCCCACCCCACAGCGAGATCATGCAGCAGGCCCATTACATTAACATACAGGATCAGACACCGTGCAACTACAAAGAAAGGAAGTTACAGTTTGTATCGTGACACCTTGGTTCAGTGACTTACATTCGTTACGTTTTGCGGTCGTGCGCCAGGATTGGGTAGATTGCATTCATGGTTCAGTCATAGTAAGTACTGAGGTAGCAGTACAGGTAGGCGAGGACGCGGGTTCCAGAGCAACCGGACAGGGCCCTAGTCATCTGATAGTGCCACTGCGCCCCCTGCTGGCGGGGTGGGCTTGGTTCGCTCACCTAGCCAGGACTCAGAGCCTTTGCCGTTGCCTAGTGGTGGGCAGAGCCACAGATGTGTGTGACCTCCCTGTCCTCCTTTGAGGGATGCAGAATCTTCTGCCTGTTTTCTAACAGTGTTGGGAACCTGGCTGTTCCAGGTCCCGTTTGGGGAACTCGTTGGTTCTGACCTTTCGCTCCCAGACATGGCCGAGGTAGCGACTGGGTCTGGGAGCTGCACCGTCTCCACCCAGGGGGTGGGCAACGGCAGCTGACTGCACCCTTTTCGTTTCCAGGTCCATGGCGAATAGTGTCATCGGGTGCCTGCAGCGTGGGATAGGCCTGGGGCAGGGTATCAGGATCAGTGCCTTCACCCTCCTGAGATCACTGGCCTATAACTTGTGGGGACACCTGGGGCAGGACATCAGGATCAGCGCCTTTACCCTCCCGAATTCGCTCGCTTGCTACTTTTGGGGACACTCTATTCCCGACATCTCGCAACAACATTTTGTTCTTTACATTAGGACTGGTACCGATATCTCGCAACAACATTTTGTTCACAATCTTAATCGGATCGTTACATTGATTGCCATGCATACAATGTCTCTTTAAGTTCAGTTGGTTGCAGGTCTCCTTTAAGAGAACCCTGCGGGTTTTACCCCAATCAAATCCTTTGTTAGACACCATGTGTTGGTCCCTCAGCGTTGCACCTCGTGATATGGCCGCGGCCAGCTTTTTTTTCAGCCACGCTGCACCTCACTGCAGCAGGGACGCCATCTTGCCTCTATCCTCGAGGTCGACTCCCTTGATTCTTCTCTTCCACGATTCTGCTACAAAAGCTGAAAGAGTGCTTATGAATTCTATCTTCCTCCCGAGGAGTCCTGCCACTGGAGCCTGGAAGGTACTTTTAGATTGTTCCGGTCGGATCATTGCCACGCAATCGTGATGGATGGTCTTTGCCTCAGGTGCTGCGTTGGTCTGTTCTCTGATGCCTAGCACAGGCGAAAGTGAGGTTTTGCTCTGCATCTGAGCACGGGGGACATCGATTGCTGGAGTGAAGAGGTCTTCCCATTTCCACTGGATCTTTCCCATCCTCCTTCTTCCAAGTAGCGTTGAACCGTCACCTGCAACAATCCACAGAGGTAACTTGTGCACCATGCCATTATGGATTACATTTACATCCGCACTGTCAAGGACTGGGATCAGCTCCGTGGTGTAGGTGCGCAACTTTTCCTGTACTGGAACCAGTTCGGGTCGTTTTTCGTTCCATAGCCTCTCAAAGGCATCCTGGCTCATTACTGACTGGCTCGCTCCCGTGTCCACTTCCATGAAAACTGGAACGCCGTTTATCTCGACTTCCATCTTCACTGAAGGACAATCGGTGGTGCAGGTATACATCCATACACTTCTTCTTGGGGCTGAGCTGCGTCTCTGGCCAAATCATCATATTCCCCGCTGGATTCAAAGTCATCTACCGACTCCTCTGCTAGACGGTGAGTCGTATTTCTTTTACACATACGCTGGAGGTGGCCCTTCATGTTACAGGCTTTGCATACGTACTCAGCAAACTCACGCTGGTGAGCCCTATGGTTTCCCCCTACTCGATTAGCACTCCTCGGCGGACTCTGAGTTCTGGAACCCTGAGGTCTGTGTTCTCTGCCCTGGGCAGAGCCACGTTCTACAGTTTTGCCTGTGAAAGGCATCATTCTGTGTACAGTACTTGCCGGGTTTGAGTCCACAGGATGAATAATTTGCTTGGTGCTGCAGGCCGAGGTCATGAATACCTGACTGATGCTGATGGCCTTCTGCAGGTTGACTGTGGTGTCGTCAAATAATAGCCTGTGAAGGAGGCCCTCATGGTCAATTCCCATAATGAAGATGTCTCACAATGCTTCGTTGAGGTACGTGCCGAAATGACATGGTGCCACAAGTCTCCTGAGGTCAGCAGCATATTTTGCAATCTCCTGGCCCTCAGGTCTCCGGTGAGTGTAGAATCTGTGCCTGGCCATGAGAATGTTTTGGTTTTAGTTGGTCACGAATTAGTTCAGTTAGCTCATCGTATGGCTTATCCTTGGCCTTTGTGGGTGCCAGCAAGTCCCTGACAAGGCGGTAGATCTCGGGCCCACAACTGGTCAGCAGTATAGCCTTGCACTTCTCCGCCAGTGTGTGCGTCACCCCTGCCAGGTTGTTTGGTCGAGCCTTTCCATGAAGGCATCCCAATCATCACCCTCTGCAAAGTCTTTTAGTGTGCCAAAGGTAGCCATAATCGCGTGAAAGTCCATATTCTTGTCGCCAGTTGTTATGTCTGTAATGCACTTATGAATGACTCCACGAGGCAATGTGTTGTACACAAACTGTAATGGCACAAGCATGGTGAGCAGCCTTTTACACTGGGCCCTGCGCACCTATGCAGGTGACCCTCAGGTCTCCCTCCACAGTGCCCTCTGGTGGACAGCCTCTGCCACAGGGGCAGGAAACCCTGGTCTCCACCAGTTGCACCCTCTAGTGGTGCCAGCATAGTATATACACAGTGTAAATCTTATTGATAGTACATCAGGTAACAACTCTCCATCTTATGCAACTATACAATGACTACATAGAGAATATATCTATAGTCTGCATATATAACTACAATATTTACTCTTTTGAAACATTCAATGCTTGAAATATATACTGGCAGACATAAATAGAAATCATCTGTTTCCAAATGGGAACATAAAGGTATGGGAACAGAAATAGGCCTTTCAGCCCCTTGTGCCTATTCCGTCATTCATTGAGATCTGTATCCTACCTCCATCCACCCGCCTTGGCTCCCAATCCTTTTATACCCTTGTTGAGCAAAAATCGATCAATCTCAGGTTTAAAATTATTAATTGAGCTACTATCTACTGCTTTTTGTAGGAGAGAGTGCCATACGTTTACCATCCTTTGCGCAAAGAAGTGTTTCCTAATGGCTCTCCTGAATGGCCTGGCTCTGATTTTAAGGTTATGTCCTCTTGTTCTAGACTTCCCCAATAGCAGAAAACATTTTTCTCTATCAACCCTATCAATTATATTCAAAATCCCCCAAACCTCCACCAAATCACCCCTTAACCTTCTATATTTCAGGGAATACAAGCTTAGTTTCTGTAGTCTCGTCTCATAATCTAACCCTTGGAGCCCTGGTAACATTCTGGTGAATCTGCACTGCACTCCTTCCAAGGCCAATATATCCTTTCTAAGGTATGGTAGCCAGAACTGTACAAAGTAATTCAGATGTGGTTTAAACAGCACTTTGTATAGCTGTAGCAAAATCTAATTTATATTCTAGCCCTCTAGTTATAAAGGCTAACATCCCATTAGCCTTTTTGATTACTTTTTGTACCTGACCACTATAAATTAGTGATCTGTGTACATGGACCCCTTAACCTCTCTGGACCTCCACTGTTCCTAGCTTTTTGCCATTTAAGTAAAACAGGTTGTACTTCTCCAGTCCGGCACTCTCTCATCCGGCACCACCCGTGGTTCGGCATCAGTCTGGAGGGTGAGCGGCGTGGGTGCAGCGGAAGGTCCGGGGGCAGCAGTGGCGGGTCGACACTATCTTAAAAAAAAGAACAGCAAACCAGCACGGAGAGAGAATGAGGCCCCAGTTTCGCAGCTGGAGCATGGCGGAGGCGTTCAGGAGCCCGGGCGCTGTCTTCAGCTATCATTAAGGAAGAAATAGCGGGACATCTAGATAGGAATAGTGCAATCAAGCAGACGCAACATGGATTCATGAAGGGGAAATCATGTTTAACTAATTTACTGGAATTCTTTGAGGATATAACGAGCATGGTGGATAGAGGTGTACCGATGGATGTGGTGTATTTAGATTTCCAAAAGGCATTCGATAAGGTGCCACACAAAAGGTTACTGCAGAAGATAAAGGTACGCGGAGTCAGAGGAAATGTATTAGCATGGATCGAGAATTGGCTGGCGAACAGAAAGCAGAGAGTCGGGATAAATGGGTCCTTTTCGGGTTGGAAATCAGTGGTTAGTGGTGTGCCACAGGGATCGGTGCTGGGACCACAACTGTTTACAATATACATAGATGACCTGGAAGAGGGGACAGAGTGTAGTGTAACAAAATTTGCAGATGACACAAAGATTAGTGGGAAAGCGGGTTGTGTAGAGGACACAGAGAGGCTGCAAAGAGATTTAGATAGGTTAAGCAAATGGGCTAAGGTTTGGCAGATGGAATACAACGTCGGAAAATGTGAGGTCATCCACCTTGGAAAAAAAAACAATAAAAGGGAATATTATTTGAATGGGGAGAAATTACAACATGCTGCGGTGCAGAGAGACCTGGGGGTCCTTGTGCATGAATCCCAAAAAGTTAGTTTGCAGGTGCAGCAGGTAACCAGGAAGGCGAATGGAATGTTGGCCTTCATTGCGAGAGGGATGGAGTACAAAATCAGGGAGGTCCTGCTGCAACTGTACAGGGTATTGGTGAGGCCGCACCTGGAGTACTGCTTGCAGTTTTGGTCACCTTACTTAAGGAAGGATATACTAGCCTTGGAGGGGGTACAGAGATGATTCACTAGGCTGATTCCGGAGATGAGGGGGTTACCTTATGATGATAGATTGAGTAGACTGGGTCTTTACTCGTTGGAGTTCAGAAGGATGAGGGGTGATCTTATAGAAACATTTAAAATCATGAAAGGGATAGACAAGATAGAGGCAGAGAGGTTGTTTTCACTGGTTGGGGAGACTAGAACTAGGGGGCACAGCCTCAAAATACGAGCGAGACAATTTAAAACCGAGTTGAGAAGGAATTTCTTCTCCCAGAGGGTTGTGAATCTGTGGAATTCTCTGCCCAAGGAAGCAGTTGAGGCTAGCTCATTGAATGTATTCAAATCACAGATAGATAGATTTTTAACCAATAAGGGAATTAAGGGTTATGGGGAGCGGGCGGGTAAGTGGAGCTGAGTCCACGACCAGATCAGCCATGATCTTTTTGAATGGCGGAGCAGGCTCGAGGGGCTAGATGGCCTACTCTTACGTTCTTATGTTCTTCAGGTACCGGTAAGCCTAGGCTAGGTGTGACCTCCCGTGGTTCGGCAAATTCTCTGTTCCAGCACCGGTCAGGTCCCGGGGTTGCCAGACTAGAGAGATACAACTGTACTTGGATCTATCATTTCTGGTGTCCAAAGTGGATGACCTCACACGTATCTGCATTGAAATCTATCTGCACAGTTTTGCCCACTCACTTAATCTATCAATGTCGCTTTGTAATTTTATGCTCCTGTCCATGCTATTTACTCTGCCACCAATCTTTCTGTCATCAGAAAACTTGGATATATGGCTTTCTATTGTGTTACTTAAGTCATTAATAAATATAGTGATTGGTTGAGGCCTTAGCACAGATCCTTGTGGGACACCACTAGTCACTTCCTTCCAATTCGAGTGCATACCCATTATCCTTACTCTCTGGAGCTAAAATTGCCCACCACTTGAAACGGGATGCACCTACCCTGTTTCGGTTGTTTTTAAAGGCGTGGTGGATGCATTGGGCTCTTCAGTGATATCCGCTCTTTGGCTTTTTTTTCAGCGGGAGGAAAATCGTTCATAATGGGGGTGGAAGAGGGGCGGTAAGCGGAAGTTCGCAGTCTAGAGGGGCAGAAGTTGGGGCGGGTGTAGTGTCCGCCGCTGTCAGTCATCAGTGTAACACTGATAACATCATCACCGCGCCGCATCACCCTTTACCTAAAGGGGAGAGCCTGCGCGATTTTTTAAGTTCAGTCCGCTGGGCCACCAAGGAGGGTTTTGGCCCAGTTAGCGGCCTGGTACCCAAGAGGGGCTGTCAAGTTGCCTGTTGGCGGCTCGGCCGAACCAGGGGGCATAATTGTCGTCCTGACATACCAGTCGGCCGACAAAAAAAACATGGTGGCATCGGCAGTAGGTTCTCCCCTGTAATGGGAGGCGCACCGCCATTTTAGAAGGACCCCAAGCTCAATGCACCAGCACAAAAAGCTGCTTTTGGCACCACACGGCAGGAGCAAGATTTTATCGGTGGAATTTCACCATCGGGGGTGAACACTGGCGGAGTGCACTCAAATGAAGCACTTAGGACGGCAGCAGTGGAGTGGTGGCCGGGGCTGGGGGCAGGTCACCACCGGGATACCGCAGGAGTGGAATGTTCAAAATGGCGGCCATTACACAAAAAATCAGCGACCATTGCACTCCACTGCATGGCCGCCCATTTCCAGTGATAACAAGCCTTAAGAGAAGTGGCAATTTCAGCCGCTCTGTCTTCTACCGCCTAACCAATCTCCTAATCAGGTCAATAATTTGCATTCAATTCCATGAGCTTTAATTTTAGCCAGCTGTCTCTTACGTGGAACCTTATCGAATACCTTCTGGAACTCCACATAAACTACATCCATAGATATTCCTTTGTCTACCAGTTTAGTTACTTCCTCAAACAATTCAATTAGGTTCATTAGACATGACCTGCTCTTTATAGATCCATGTTGGCTCAATCTGATCATCTCACTTCTCCAAGTGCTCAGTCACTCTGCCCTTAATTGTAGATTCCAATAACTTCCCTACATCATCATCATAGGCAGTCCCTCGGCATCGAGGAAGACTTGCTTCCACTCTTAAAATGAGTCCTTAGGTCGCTGAACAGTCCAATACGAGAGCCACAGTCCCTGTCACAGGTGGGACAGATAGTCTTTGAGGAAAAAGTTAGGTGGGACAGGTTTGCCGCACACTCTTTCCGCTGCCTGCGCTTGATTTCTGCAGCAATGAGATGCGAGGTGCTCAGCGCCCTCTTGGATGCACTTCCTCCACTCAGGACGATCTTTGTCCAGGGAGTCCCAGGTGTCGGTGGGGATGTTGCACTTTTTCAGGTAGGCTTTGAGGGTATCCTTGTAACGTTTCCTCTGCCCACCTTTGTCTCATTTGCTGTGAAGGAGTTCCAAGTAGAGCGCTTGCTTTGGGAGTCTGGCATGCGAACGATGTGCCCTGCCCAGCGGAGATGATCAAGTGTGGTCAGTGCTTCAGTGCTGGGGATGTTGGCCTGGTCGAGGACAATAAAGTTTGTGCATCTGTCCTCCCAGGGGATTTGTAGGATCTTGCAGAGACATCGTTGGTATTTCTCCAGCAATTTGAGGTGTCTACTGTACATGGTCCATGTCTCTGAGCCATACAGGAGGGCAGTATTACTACAGCCCTGTAGACCATGAGCTTGGTGGCAGATTTGAGGGCTTTTCCTCAGGTGGCCGAAGGCTGCACTGGCGCACTGGAGGCGGTGTTGAATCTCGTCGTCAATGTGTGCTCTTGTTGATAAGAGACTCCCAAGGTATAGGAAATGGTTCACATTGTCCAAGGCTGCACCGTGGATCTTGATGACTGTGGGCCAGTGTTGTGCGGCGAGGACAGCTGGTGGAGGACCTTTGTCTTACGGATGTTTAGCGTAAGGCCCATGCTTTTGTATGTCTCAGTAAATACGTCGACTATGTCCTGGTGTTCAGCCTCCGTATGTGTGCAGACGCAGGCATCGTCCGCATACTGTAACTCGACGACAGAGGTTGGGGTGGTCTTTGACCTGGCCTGGAGACGATGAAGGTTGAATAGGTTCCCACTGGTTCTGTAGTTTAGTTCCACTCCAGCGGGGAGCTTGTTGACTATGAGATGGAGCATGGCAGCGAGTAAGATTGAGAAGAAGGTTGGGGCGATGACTCAGATGTCACAACAGAGAGACTGGATCGACTGGGCCTGTATTCACTGGAGTTTAGAAGGATGAGAGGGGATCTCATAGAAACATATAAAATTCTGATGGGACTGGACAGGTTAGATGCAGGAAGAATGTTCTCGATGTTGGGAAAGTCCAGAACCAGGGGACATAATCTAAGGATAAGTGGTAAGCCATTTAGGACTGAGATGAGGAGAAACTTCTTCATTCAGAGAGTTGTTAACCTGTGGAATTCTCTACCGCAAAGAGTTGTTGATGCCAGTTCATTGGATATATTCAAGAGGGAGTTAGATATGGCCCTTATGGTTAAAGGGATCAAGGGGTATGGAGAGAAAGTGGGAAAGGGGTACTGAGGTGAATGATCAGCCATGATCTCATTGAATGGTGGTGCAGGCTCGAAGGGCCGAATGGCCTACACCTGCACCTATTTTCTATGCTTCTATGTTTCTATGTTAGACTAACAGGTCTATACTTTCCGAGTTTTTCTCTCTCCATTTTCTTAAATAATGGAATTACATTTGCAATTTTCCAATCTAAAGGGCCAGAATCGAGAGAGCTTTAGAAGATGATGGCTAAAGCATCTGCAATTTCCAATCATTGTACTTCCAAACAGGCAGTTTAATTTTATTATGTATGTAACTATGTAATACTTGCCACCAGAGGGTGCAACTGCACACATGTGCCAGTATAAAAGGTAGGCTGTCATGTTGTTTAGGCACTCTGGAGTTGTAATAAAGAAGACTAAGGTCACACTAAGTTTAGCTCACAGTACTCAGCCTCGTGGAGTTCTTCTATACACTACAACTGGCGACGAGTAACAGATTACGAACCTTCACGCAACCATGGCTGCCGTTGGAATATTAGAGAGATTCGTAGAGGGTGACGACTGGGAAGCCTTCGTCGAGCTTTTCGACCAGTACTTCGTGGCCAACAAACTGGAAGGAAACACTAACGTGGCCAAGCGCAAGGCGGTTCTCCTCACCATCTGTGGGCCTAAAATATACGGCCTCTACAAGAATCTGCTTGCACCAACAAAACCAATGGAGAAGGAATATACAGAGGTGCGCACGCTGGTTCGGGACCACCTCAAGCCGAAGCAGAGTATCCTCATGGCCAGATATTGTTTTTGCACGCACCATCGCTCCGGGAGGCAGGATGTGGCAGATTTTGTCGCCGACCTGAGACGCCTCGCTGGACCTTGCGATTTTGGAGCTGCGTTGGGGTAAATGCTGTGGGACTTTCTCATGCTTGGCATCAGCCACGAAGTCATTCTTCGAAAGTTGCTGGCTGCTGAAACCCTAGACCTGAGCAGGGCCATCGCAATCGCCCAGGCATGCATGGCCACGGACAATAACACCAAACAGATATCTTCTCAACATCGAAGCTCACCGGCAAGTACTGTGCATAAAATGACATCGCTAGCAGGCCGAACTGTACATGGCAGGGCCTATATGTCTGCGGCTGCAAGATCTGCGATGACTCAGAGTCCGCCATTGGAGGTAAATGTGAATCCATTAGCAACGTGTTGGCGCTGCGAGGGTAATCATCGGGCCAATCAAATCGATTCAAGCACTACATGTGCAAAGGCTGTGCAACAATGGGCACCTCCTGCGAACGTACAAACATGCTGTGACACACCACGTGGCAGAGGATGATCGATCCGGCACGGATCACGCAGCACAGGCAACTCAAGCCGAGGAAGAAGTGTATGGGGTACATACCTTCACCACCAAGAGCCCCCCTATAATGCTGAAATCAAATTAAATGGAGTTCCAGTATCCATGGAGTTGGACACGGGTGCGAGTCAGTCAATAATGAGCCAGAAGACTTTCGAGAAACTGTGGGGCAATAAAGCACAAAGGCCCAAACTGAGCCCGATTAATGCAAAGCTGCGTATCTACACCAAAGAGCTCATACCAGTCATTGGAAGTGCGGCAGTGAAGGTATCGTATGATGGAGCTGTGCATGACCTATTATTGTGGATTGTTCCAGGCAATGGCCCAACACTGTTCGGCAGAAGCTGGCTAGGAAACATTAGATCGAATTGGAACAACGTCAAAGCACTATCTTCAGTGGATGACGCCTCGTGTGCTCAGGTGCTGAGCAAGTTTCCCTCACTATTCGAACCAGACATCGGCAACTTTCACAGGCGCCAAGGTACAGATCCATCCAGACCCCGATGCACGGCCCGTCCATCACAAAGCTCAGGCGGTTCCGTACATGATGAGGGAGAAAGTCGAGATCGAACTGGATAGACTCCAACGCGAAGGAATCATATCGGCAGTCGAGTTCAATGAGTGGGCCAGTCCAATTGTTCCGGTGTTGAAAAGCGATGGCACGGTCAGAATCTGCGGAGACTACAAGTTAACAAATAAACGAGTCTCACTACAGGACCAATACCCGCTGCCTGAGGCGGATGACCTGTTCGCAACGTTAGCGGTGGGAAGTCATTCACCAAGTTGGACCTAACCTCCGCCTACATGACAAAGGAGCTGGCTGACTCTTCGAAAAGACTGACGTGCATCAACACACACAAAGGGCTGTTTATATATCACAGGTGCCCTTTCGGAATTCGCTCGGCTGCAGCCATTTTCCAGAGAGTTTGCTGAAATCTGTTCCGTGCAGTGTTGTGTTTCAACATGACATCCTGATCACTGGTCGTGACACCATCGAACATCTACACAACCTGGAAGAGGTTCTAAGTCGCCTAGATAGAGTGGGACTCAGGCTGAAACGGTCCAAGTGTGTTTTCCTGATGCCAGAAGTCAAATTTTGGGGGACAAAGATTGCTGCAGATGGCATCAGGCCCATGGACTCAAAGACAGAGGCCATCAAGAATGAACCCAGACCACAGAATGTGATGGAGCTGCGTTCGTTCCTGGGACTCCTCAACTATTTCAGTAACCTTCTACCCAGGTTGAGCACGTTGTTAGAGCCTTTGCACATGTTGCTACATAAGGGTGATGACTGGGTTTGGGGCAAATCTCAAGACACAGCCTTTGAGAAGGCCAGGAACCTGCTATGTTCAAATAAGTTACTTGTACACTATAACCCATGTAAACGTTTAGTGCTAGCTTGTGACACCTCATCATACTGGGTCGGCTGTGTGTTACAACAAGCCAATGGATCGGGCAACCACCAACCGGTTGCATACGTGTCTAGAAATCTATCTAAGGCTGAGAGAGCCTATAGTATGGTTGAGAAAGAGGTGTTAGCATGTGTATATGGGATTAAGAAAATGCACCAATATCTATTTGGACTTCGGTTTGAGCTTGAAACTGACCACAAGCCGCTCATTTTGCTGTTTTCAGAGAGCAAAGGTATAAATACCAATGCTTCGACCCACATCCAAAGATGGGCACTAGAAACACAGACATAGAAACATAGAAAATAGGTGCAGGAGTAGGCCATTCGGCCCTGCACGCCTGCACCACCATTCATTAAGATCATGGCTGATCATTCACCTCAGTACCCCTTTCCTGCTTTCTCTCCATACCCCTTGATCCCTTTAGACATCAGGGCCATATTTAACTCCCTCTTGAATATATCCAATGAACTGGCATCAACAACTCTCTGCTGTAGAGAATTCCACAGGTTAACAACTCTCTGAGTGAAGAAGTTTCTCCTCATCTCAGTCCTAAATGGCTTAACGCTTATCCTTAGACTATGTCCCCTGCTTCTGGACTTCAGGACATTCTTCCTGCATCTAACCCGTCCAGTCCCATCAGAATTTTATATGTTTCTATGAGATTCCCTCTCATCCTTCTAAACTCCAGTGAATACAGGCCCAGTAGATCCAGTCTCTCCTCATATGTCAGTCCTGCCATCCCGGGAATCAGTCTGGTGAACTTTTGCTGCACTCCCTCAATGGCAAGAATGTCCTTCCTCAGATTAGGAGACCAAAACTAACACAATATTCCAGGTGAGGCCTCACCAAGACCCTGTACAAATGCAGTAAGGCCTCCCTGCTCCTATACTCAAATTCCCTAGCTATGAAGACCAACATACCATTTGCCTTCTTCACCACCTGCTGTACCTGCATGCCAACTTTCAATGACTGATGTACCACGACACCCAGGTCTCGTTGCACCTCCCCTTTTCCTAATCTGCCGCCATTCAGATAATATTCTGCCTTCGTGTTTTTGCCCCCAAAGTGGATAACCTTACATTTATCCACATCATACTGCATCTGCCATGCATTTGCCCACTCACCTAACCTGTTCAAGTCACTCTGCAGCCTCTTAGCATCTTCCTCACAGCTTACACTGCCACCCAGCTTAGTGTCATCTGAAAACTTGGAGATATTACACTCAATTCCTTCACCTAATCATTAATGTATATTGTAAAGAGCTGGGGTCCTAGCACTGAGCCCTGCGGCACCCCACTAGTCACTGCCTGCCATTCTGAAAAAGACCCGTTTATCCCAACTCTCTGCTTCCTGTCTGCCAACCAGTTCTCTATCCTCATCAGTACAATTACCCCCAATACTATGTGCTTTCATTTTGCACACCAATCTCTTGTGTGGGACCTTGTCAAAAGCCTTTTGAAAGTCCAAATACACCACATCCACTGGTTCTCCCTTGGCCTCTCTACTAGTTACATCATCAAAAAATTCCAGAAGATTTGTCAAGCATGATTTCACTTTCATAAATCCATGATGACTTGGATCAATCCTGTCACTGCTTTCCAAATGTGCTGCTATTTCATCTTTAATTATTGATTCCAACATTTTCCCCACTATTGATGTCAGGCTAACTGGTCTATAATTACCCATTTTCTCTCTCCCTCCTTTTTTAAAAACTGGTGTTACATTAGCTACCCTCCACTCCATAGGAACTGATCCAGAGTCGATAGACTGTTGGAAAATGATCACCAATGCATCCACTATTTCTAGGGCCACTTCCTTCAGTACTCTGGGATGCAGACTATCAGGCCCCAGGGATTTATCGGCCTTCAATCCCATCAATTTTCCTAACACAATTTCCAGCCTGATAAGGATTTCCTTCAGTTCCTCCTTCATTATCCGCTTATGACTCTGTTATCCGCCACAGACCAGGCACTGAAAACTGTGCCGATGCTCTCAGCCGGCTACCATTACCCATGACTAGGGTTGAAATGGCGCAGCCCGCAGACTTGCTACTGGTCATGGATGCTTTTAAAAGTGAGGGGTCACCTGTCACAGCTCGCCAGATCAAGACCTAAACCAGTTAAGATCCTATGCTATCATTAGTAAGGAGTTGCGTCTTAAATGGGAATTGGTCAGCCATTTCTGGGGAAATGCAAGATGGAATTAAGCTGTTTCACTGACACAAACATAAAATGTCCATCCAGTCGGCTTGTCTTTTATGGGGTAATCGCGTGGTTTTGCCAAAAAAACCTACACCGTACCCACCCAGGCATTGTCATGATGAAGCCAATTGCCAGGTCGCATGTTTGGTGGCTCAGCATTGACTCGGACTTGGAGTCATGCGTGCATCAGTGCAACACTTGCTCGCAACTGAGCAATGCACCAAGGGAGGCTCCACTGAGTCTGTGGTCATGGTCCTCCAAACCATGGTCCAGGATCCACGTAGATTTTGCCGTCCCCTTTCTCGGAAAGATGTTTTTAGTAGATGTGGACACTTACTCCAAATGGACTGAATGCGTAATCATATCATCCAGCACATCCATAGCCACCATTGAAAGCCTCCGGACCATGTTTGCCACCCATGGCTTGCCCGACGTCCTTGTCAGCGGCAATGGACCGTATTTCACCAGCTCGGAATTCAACAAGTTTATGACCCGCAATGGCATCAAGCATGACAGGTCTGCTCCGTTTAAGCCCGCGTCTAACGGTCAAGAGGAGCGGGCAGTCCAAACAATTAAGCAGAGCATGAAACGCATGACGGACAGCTCCCTGCAGACCCGCTTGTCTCACAATCTGCTCAGTTACCGGTCGCGAACCTACTCGCTCACCGGGGGTCCCCCGGCAGGATTGTTAATGAAGAGAGCACTCAAAACCAGGCTCTGCCTAGTCCATCTGGATCTTAATGATCACGTGGAAACCCGGCAACACCAGCAGAACATGTACCACGATCACGCGGCTGTTTCACGTGACATTGATGTTAACGACCCTGCGTTTGTCCTGAATTACGGTCATGGTCCCAAGTGGGTTGCTGGCACTGTTTTGGCCAAGGAAGGGAATAGAGTGTTTATAATCAAACTGTTAAATGGCCAAACGTGCAGAAAGCATTTAGATCAGACCAAATTGCGATTTACTGACAACCAGGAACGACTTGAAGAGGACATCACCATCGACGATCCACCAACACACACCCAACCAGCAATTGACCTCACTGTCAATCATGAGGATGAACCCACCGTTCCTGACAGTCTGGTCAGACCAGCCGCGGTGCAGTGCAGCAATGGTCCGGCCAACTCACACACGCCAAGGTTTGAACTTAGACAATCAACCAGGGAGCAAAGGCTTCCGGATCGCCTCAACTTGTAAATAACTTATACCGAAGACTTTGGAGGGTAGTGATGTTATGTGTGTAACTATGTAATACTTTCCACCAGAGGGCGCGACTGTTGGAGTCCTAATGGTCACCTGCACACACGTGCAGGGCCAGTATAAAAGGTTGGCTGCCATGTTGTTTAGGCACTCTGGAGTTGTAATAAAGAAGACTAAGGTCACACTAAGTTTAGCTCACAGTACTCAGGCTCGTGGAGTTCTTCTATACACTACAAATTTATAATGGTGTCCTGATACTGTCAAATGTAAACTAGCCGAAATGTTATGTTGTTCGTTGTAACGGTGCTTTTAAAAGGACTGACTAGAATAATGTGACAGCAAAATACTGTCTCAGTATTAATTCTAGAAAATAACTTAGAAGAAATTTGTAGTCCAGTTCTCATCAAAATTTTAACTAACCTTTTCTCTTTACAATCTGCTGTGCATTTCCAGTTTTTATTTCTGGTTTCCGGCCTTTGTGATGTTTTCTATTCCCGAGGCCCGGGATACCCAGCCAGCCCCAGGTAAACCTGCACAGCAGCCTCCAGCCTTATTATCACATTTAAAGTGCGAACCCGCCTCCTGGGAACAGAAATTCAATCTCTAGTTCTATATCCTGTTTGTACAGGATATATATTACAGTGTGACGTCCGAAATTAGGAAACCTCGGGGCCGAGGTCGTTCCGGATTTCGGAACGTCTTTGCCTGCGCCGAGGTAGTTGGGGTCGGGGGTCAGGCAGAGTCGGGCGGCCAAGGTAAGTGAGGGGAGGCGAGAGATCGGGTTGCCGAGGGTCGGGCCGCTATAGGTCAGGGCGAGATCAGGCCACCGAGAGTCGGGGTGAGGTCAGGTTGCCGAAGGTCGGGGTGAGGTTGGGTTGCCAAGGGTCAGGGTGAGGTCGGGTTGCCGAGGGTCGGGGTGAGGTCGGGTTGCCGAGGGTCGGGGTGAGGTCGGGTTGCCGAGGGTCGGGGTGAGGTCGGGTTGCCAAGGGTCAGGGTGAGTCGGGTTGCCGAGGGTCAGGGTGAAGTCGGATTGCTGAGGGTCGGGGTGAGGTCGGGTTGCCGAGGGTCAGGCCGCTATTGGTCAGGGCGAGGTCAGGCCACCGAGGGTCGGGCCGCTGAAGGTCAGGGTGAGGTCGGGCCACTGAGGGTCAGGGTAAGGTCGGGTTGCCTAGGGTCGGGGTGAGGTCAGGTTGCCGAAGGTCAGGGTGAGGTCGGGTTGCCGAGGGTCGGGGTGAGGTCGGGTTGCCGAGGGTCGGGGTGAGGTCGGGTTGCCGAAGGTCGGGGTGAGGTCGGTTGCCTAGGGTCGGGGTGAGGTCAGGTTGCTGAGGGTCGGGGTGAGGTCGAGTTGCCGAGGGTCGGACCGTTGAGGGCCGGGGCGAGGTTGGGTTGCCAAGGCGGGGGAGTCCAGATTTCAGAACATTTTCCGGTTTCCGGACAACCCCTCCACAGATCGGCCCGGTGTCCGGATTCCGGAACATTCCGAATTTCGGAACTCTGGATTTCGGATGCTCAACCTGTAATACATTCTAACAAATTATTGGGTTACCTTTACACCTTTTGATTGTTTACGTAGAAAAGCACCAATCTCAGGGGAAATACATGGAATAGTTGCTGATGGCTTATTAAATGATCAAGATGAAATAAATACAGAGGTTCAAATGGAATATAATGTGCTAAACATTTTGGCACTTGCATGTGCTTTAACCGGAATTCTACAAAATGAGGTGCTCATTTACTGACAGCTTCTGGTGAAATCCATACTCATTGATTGACAGATCTGGGTGAAGCTTATTTATGAATGCAATTTTTACATAAATGAAAGCAGTCTGGATGATGGAAAGCTAGACTAACAAAAAGTGTCAGAATGACATTATCTAAATTAGACTTAGATCTACACAGTATAATAATGACATATCCTATTCCAGCTTCATTAGAAATTAATGAATTTTATTCCAAAAATAGAATGTACCGTCATCTACTTACTACTTAGCATAGGAGCCATATGTAATTCTTGAGGTTTAAAATGTGAAGTTTTCATTATAAACTGGTAAATAAATGTTTTAAACTGCTTTGCATATGTGTATTTATTGGTTTTGGCTTCTTTAAGTTACTTTGCCCATCAATTTTTATCTGAAAGCAATCTTAAATGTAATATATTATGTGTCAATTGACCTACTCCTCATATGTTACCACACTAATGGATTCCAAAATCCTTGGAGACAAGATGAGTTAAATATAGGAAATGACTTCAGTTTTACCTATTTACAACCTCCAATCAGCATATAATTTAATTCAATTGATCATATTTAATTCTTAGTGATGGATACTTTGTAGTATGGTACCAACTTCAGTTGCTGTATTAATGATAAGATTGCTAAGGGTTCAATATCTGAGTATTACTATTGAAGTTTGTTGATGAATTTTGTGCTGAAAATTCTAGTCTAACCGGGTCCATACGAAGTGCACTCGGACCAGGCAAGGCCTCACAAAAGCTGCTTTTCGGGGCGCAATGCGTATGCGCCGAAAACTGGCTTTCCCGATCTGTCAAGATTTCTCTCGACAGATCCTCCACATCCCCGGGAGAAGGACATCCGCGCGGGAGAGATTGGGCTGTTTGCCAAACTCATGCCCAGCGAATATCCTTCAAACTTTTATGCCTGGTAAATCATCATCATCATCATCATCATAGGCAGTCCCTTGAAATCGAGGAAGACTTGCTTCCACTCTAAAAGTGAGTTCTTAGGTGACTGAACAGTCCAATATGGGAATTACAGTCTCTGTCACAGGTGGCACAGACAGTCGTTGAAGGAAAGGGTGGGTGGGAGTCTGGTTTTCCGCACGTTCCTTCCGCTGCCTGCGCTTGCTTTCTGTACGCTCACGGCGACGAGACTCGAGGTGCTCAGCGTCCTCCCGGATGTTCTTCCTCCACTTAGGACGGTCTTTGGCCAGGGACTCCCAGGTGTCGGTGGGGATGTTGCATTTTATCAAGGAGGCTTCGAGGGTGTCCTTGAAACATTTCCTCTGCCCACCTGGGGCTCGCCTGCCATGTAGGAGTTCCAAGCGGAGCGCTTGCTTTGGGAGTCTTGTGTCAGGCATGTGAACAATGTGTCGTTAGTGTCCTCGACCAGGCCAACATCCCCAGCATCGAAGCCTGGAAAAAGCAGGTGTACAGCTTACTTTTACCAGCGTAAGAGTTTTAAAACATATAAAAATTAAATTTAATCATACATTTTTATGTTAAAAACTCTGTCCATTAAGGTAAGTTTATTTTAAACCCTATAAAAACAGAAAAAAAAATCCAAAAATTATATATTTTTTAAAAACATTTAATTAACTTTAATTTCAATTAATTTTAAATATGTAAGGTGTTTTTTTTATTATGTTGTGTTTCCTATTTTAGGAGGGTTTTCTCATTGGTAGTAATGGGAACTCGTAAAAACGGAGTTCCCATTATTATCAATGAGAATACTGCAGAATGATTGGTGGTCCGGGCCCCGTACGCTGCACATTGAATGAAGGCCTCCGATCGCAATCGAAGGCGTTGCCATGACCACCAGGTATTTTCATTGAAAAAATTTTGTGTCAGAGGCATTCGACCGGAATTTCCCCTCCATTTTTGGTCCAGTGCACATCACAAACCTTTTCTTTTTTCTTTTAGAAATTTGACTACTATGATCTGAAAGATCACAAGATTAAATGAAAATTGTATGCTGATACAGCACGGAATGCCCTATTGAGGTAGATAATGAAGCATCTTACCAAGAAAACTAGCCACAACCTTTCATGCTATCATCATTCACAAAGGGTGAAATGCAAATATCAAATGTCTAAAGAATATAAATGCAAAAATATTCCAGAGTGTTAGTAATTTTGATGCTAAATTTCCATCAAATGAAATATGCCACTTTAAATGATAACATTCATTTTGTTGTTTTTACCGTCACGCTGCATTGACTATTAATACACCACTATGTCAGAGACTGAGAGTTGTCTGATCTTCCGGGTTTCCCAACCACTAAACTGCGCCCCCCAACCCTGCCCTCCATCCCAATCCGCATTCCCTCCCCGCATCCCCTTAAATATTGGGGCCATGCCAGCTGGACAATTATGCCCCCAGATTCGGTCGAGCTGCCAACAGGCAATCTGGCACCCTTAGGTGCCAGGCCGCTGACCCAGCCGAAAGCCTCCCTGGTGGCCCAGTGGTCCGAAGTTTAAAAATCGTGAAGGCTCTCCCCTTTAAGTGAAGAGGAGAGCCGTGGTGATGCGGCGCCGTGATGACATCATTGTGACAGTGACTCCGCACTGCCCACCAACTTCCGCCCCTCAGTTGCTGCCACCGCCGTGTCCTTGGGCCGTCCGGTGTAGTCACCGCCCCCATTTACACCGACTTCCAGATCAAAACAAAAAAAAAAGAGCGGAATCTCGCGAAAGAGTCGACCTGAACCACAACTACGGTATAAACCATTGAAACGGGGTAGGAGGCCCCGTTTTGGGCGGGTGGGGGGGGGGGGTGCAATTTCTACCCCGCGTAGTGTACAACAAAACCTGTGTACCAGTATCTCAGTTTGTAGGGTAGCTGAGCTGACTGACCAAACAGAGGATATTTTACCTTCATTCCATACAATTATTGAAATGTTGACTCATTGCAGCCATGCCAGAGCTATATATTCATATAGATTTCTCTGCTCTTTTCTTCTTCAAATGTTCCCACTTATAAGGTGTGTGATTGACCCAGCTTCAGTCACCAGTTATGGTAAACCACACCATATTCTAATAATTTTCTGTATGAAAAGTTCCTCCTTGTTTAAGATACTAATTGTGAGTTTATCCCCATTTTCATCCCAACAATCCACACAGGGGCGGGTGGGGAGGAGTGGAGGACATGGCGGGGGCAGGAGGGAAGGAATCTTAGATTTATTGTACTGTTTAAGCAGCTATATAGGAAATGGTAGTTGTAGATGTAATTAACATTGCATTTTCATATGATAGTTTTCTTAATGAAATATAATTTTGAAATTAATTGTAATCTACTTGGCTAAAAGCATTCATAACTGCAATCTGGCAAAAGCATACTCAACAGATGGAAGAGACATTTTTGTTATTTGTACTGATACAAATTTGTCTTAGAGACAAATGTCTAACTATTTTTGTTTAGCCTTATGTTCTTACTTGCTTTCATTCTAGTGTGAATTGACAGATGAAAGGATCTGGCTGTGATACAACTAAAACAGCAGCTGTTTGTAAAAAAAACATTGTAAAGAATTAGCAACTTTTCCAAGAACAATATATGCCACATATTACTAATTGTTGGACTTTTCCCAGCTTTTCTTCTTCCTTTTGGATTATCACTTAGTGCTCTAAGTTTTAAGTTTCATCAGACTAATTAGATTAGGATTTCATAGTACAGTCTCAGTCAGTGGGCTGGATTTTAGGCTTTTCTGTGTTCGGGGCGAAAACGGAGGTGGGGCGGGAAAGTTACCGGCCGGGAATAGATTAAGCTTTAGTCTGGAAGTTTGGGCACCTGGGCCCTGCGTCAGGGACTGCAGTGCTAAGCGAGGCGTTGTACACTTTTTGCAGCGCAAGGATGGGAAACTCGTGAACTAAAGTGCCGGGCCGTGTGCGCTCCGAGAGAGGTCTGGGGGAGGGGGGGAACCTTAAACAAAAAACGCAAAAACATTCCAAAAACATTGCCCATGCCACCACAACACAAATCGCTAAAAAAATTAAAAGAACAAGCACTCGCACTGACCTTCAGAGTATTTACCTTCTGCACCGCCGGCAGCATGACTGGATCGCACTGATTTCCCAAGCGGTCATCGCAGGCGCACTTCTGGGCGGATGGATCGAGCAAAAGACCAAACTACTGCCGGTGTCGCAACCAGGGGCGCTGCACACCCCGGTGCAGCTCTTCCCAGCGGTGCTGCTCAGCGTTGCCGCAAAACCGGACCGGAGGATCGCGACGTTGCGCAGGAGACCTGAACGTCGCTTTTCACGCCGCTCTGGGGAGAAACCCAGAGCGCAAAACACCGGAAAATCCAGCCCATGATCTTTCACATCTGAGGTTCAAATGTATGCCACAGAAGCTGGATTCATAAGGGTAGACTTTCATCTTTACCCCTTGAGCAGTAATCTGGTGGAGCTATCGGATTGCCTGCCCTTTATAAAACCTGCCCAATATTCATTCCATTCACTTTAGACTCCAGGAGCAGAATGTGCCCACATCTGGTATTTAACTTACAGTTAGCGCTTTTCATGCCCTCAGGATGTCCTAAAATGCTTTACAGCCAATGAAGTACTTTTGAAATGTAGTCACTGTTGTAATGTAGGAAGTTCGGCATCCAATTTGCGCAATGTTTTAATAACCAGATAATCTGTTTTAGTGATGTTGGTCGAGGGATAAATATTGACGTCCAACTGAAAGGACAGATGGGGCATCTGTTTTTAATGTCTCATCCGAAAGACGAAACCTCGGATAGTGTAACACTCCCACAGTGCTGCAAAGATAAAGCAATGGCCATCGGAAGACAAAGCAATGGCCATAACTGATGTCCAATCGGGTCTGGCTTTTGGGGATGGAGATGTGGGAGTGTCTGTATATTCAGTGAGCTTGTGAGAAAATATCTTTTTTAATGTTTTTATATATTCTTCAATCTCTTGATCAGGTACCACTTTCCTCAAAAGAGATCCACAAAGTAGCTGATTAAGCTAGGATGCTGCTCAAGTTAACTAGGCTGTTTCTTCCTCCAGAGGCTCCAAGTCAGGAGCCAGCAGATAACATTGCGCAAGAGCAAGTTCAGAACCTTGAAACCTCATCTACTTCTGGCAACACTGGTGACCATTCATCCACCCCATCATTCACTCTCTCCCTTGAACTCAGAAGTCCAGAAACACCCAATCAAGGGGAGTACAGATAGAGTTGATGAGGAATTGACAAATGGAGAGACACAAAGTGCAAGGAAGCCAGAGGATGCAGATCAGGAAGTGAAGTCTCAAGCAGTTGAGCGGAGATATAAGACCATATGGATGATGACCTCAGGCTTCCTGTCATGAAAAGAAAGATGCCAGCAGAACATTAAACACATATAATGCTCTCCTTCGTCGAGCGAGAAAACAGCATTGACAGACGGGGGTATAAGTAGGAGAGCTAGCCACTGCAGCGAGCAGTGTGAGCTGACTCAGGAGTGCGACCATTTCTAGAAGGACAACTGGACTGATGTCACTGGAGTCCAGGCAGCCCACTGGAGTGGCGTCCGAGCCCAATGGGGGCTGAGAGCCAGGCCCAGCAGGTGTGGAGGTCAAGCCCAGTGGGGGGCAGTGTTTGAGCCCAGCGAGGGGTGGCGTTCGAGCACAGCGACGGGCAGTGTTCGAGTCCAGCGAGGAGCGGTGTTCGAGCCCAGCGAGGGGCGGTGTTCGAGCATAGTGGGGGGCGGTGTTCGAGCATAGTGGGGGGCGGTGTTCGAGCCCAGCCAGGGACGGTGTTCGAGTCCAGCGAGGAGCGGTGTTCGAGTCCAGCGAGGAGCGGTGTTCGAGCACAGCGAGGGGGGGTGTTCGAGCCCAGCGAGGAGCGGTGTTCGAGCCCAGCGAGGAGCGGTGTTCGAGCCCAGCCAGGGACGGTGTTCGAGTCCAGCGAGGGGCGGTGTTCGAGTCCAGCGAGGAGCGGTGTTCGAGCCCAGCGAGGGGCGGTGTTCGAGTCCAGCGAGAGGCGGTGTTCAAGCCCAGCGAGGGGCAGTGTTCGAGCCCAGCGAGGGGCGGTGTTCGAGTCCAGCGAGGAGCGGTGTTCGAGTCCAGCGAGGGGCGGTGTTCGAGCCCAGCGAGGGGCAGTGTTCGAGTCCAGCGAGGAGCGGTGTTCGAGTCCAGCGAGGGGCGGTGTTCGAGCCCAGCGAGGGGCAGTGTTCGAGCCCAGCGAGGGGCGGTGTTCGAGCCCAGCGAGGGGCAGTGTTCGAGCCCAGCGAGGGGCGGTGTTCGAGTCCAGCGAGGGGCGGTGTTCGAGCCCAGCGAGGGGCAGTGTTCGAGCCCAGCGAGGGGCAGTGTTCGAGCCCAGCGAGGGGGGGTGTTCGAGCATAGCGGGGGGCGGCGTTCGAGCCCAGCGAGGAGCGGTGTTCGAGCCCAGCGAGGGGCGGTGTTCGAGCCCAGCCAGGGGCGGTGTTTGAGCCCAGCGAGGAGCGGTGTTCGAGCCCAGCGAGGGGCGGTGTTCGAGCCCAGCGAGGGGCGGTGTTCGAGCCCAGCCAGAGGCAGTGTTTGAGCCCAGCGAGAAGCGGTGTTCGAGCCCAGCGAGGGGTGGCGCCTTGGTCTCCAGTCGTCTTGGTCAATCCTCAGCACTGGACCAAGACTTAGCCATATCAAGCCCGTGTGGTGGTTGGTGTGCAACGGTCACTACACATTGAAAAGAATCCACGCACAGACATCTTCCACTCTTTAAGATGTAACTTATTGTAACACCTGTGAGCCCACCTTTTTTTGATATGAAGAGCGTCATCCTCTTAACAAGAGACTGCCTATACCATACTAAACACTGAGCGACTCTGCAGACCTCTTCCAAGATGTGTAGCATAGGCTGGGAAAAGTGGTGCAGTTCACTGCCCTGCTGCTTGTCAACATCTGAGAGGGGTTTAACTCATTGCAGAGCAGCCTGGGGAAATTGGAAGTTACAGTAGCATCCGGAAACCTTCCTCCACTTCATGAGAGATCCAGGCAAATTTAGGACCAAACACAGAGTCAAATACTGGACTAGAAACAATTTGAGGTGAGTTATTTCATTATATTGCTCATAAACTGTGAAACAACAGGAAGAAAATTCAAGTATTGATCTTCCCAATCCCAAACAATCTCAAACATACCAGAAATATCAAAGTGGATAAGCATTTACAAAGTGGGCACCTCCAGTGAGCCATAGAATTGAAATTATATGCAACTGTTATCGATTTGTTCCTCAATGACGATACAAAGATGGGAGGAAAAGCAATGTGTGAGGAGGGCACAAAAAATCTGCAAGAGGATATAGACAGACTAAGTGAGTGGGCAAAAATTTGGCAGATGGAGTATAATGTTGGAAATTGTGAGGTCATGCACTTTGGCAGAAAAAAATCAAAAAGCAAGTTATTATTTAAATAGAGAAAGATTGCAAAGTGACGCAGTACAGCGGGACCTGGGGGTACTTGTGCATGAAACATAAAAGGATAGTATGCAGGTACAGCAAGTGATCAGGAAGGCCAATGGTATCTTGACCTTTATTGCAAAGGGGATGGAGTATAAAAGCAGGGAAGTCTTGCTACAGCTATATAAGGTATTGGTGAGGCCACACCTGGAATACTGTGTGCAGTTTTGGTTTCCATATTTACGAAAGGATATACTTGCTTTGGAGGCAGTTCAGAGAAGGTTCACTAGGTTGATTCCGGGGATGAGGGGATTGACTTATGAGGGAAGGTTGAGTAGGTTGGGCCTTTATTCATTGGAATTCAGAAGAATGAGAGGTGTTCTTATCGAAACATACAAGATTATGAGGGGGCTTGACAAGGTGGATGTAGAGAGAATGTTTCCATTGATGGGGGAGACTAGATCAAGAGGTCATGATCTTAGAATAAGGGGCCGCCCATTTAAAACAGAGATGAGGAGAAATTTCTTCTCTCAGAGAGTTGTAAATCTGTGGAATTCGCTGCCTCAGAGAGCTGTGGAAGCTGGGACATTGAATAAATTTAAGACTGAAATAGACAGTTTCTTAAACGATAAGGGGTTATGGGGAGCAGGCAGGGAAGTAGAGCTGGGTCCATGATCAGATCAGCCATGATCTTATTGAATGGCGGAGCAGGCGCGAGGGGCCATATGGCCTACTCCTTTTCCTATTTCTTATGGTCTTACATTCTTATGAATTTATTGGACCTTACAAAGCAGAATTATAGGCAATCTCACATATTGGTGGGTTTGCAGCTGGTTTTGTGACATGTAGCTTTATGTGCCCCAAAACCTGAATCAAAATGATTGTGTAGGCTTATCTCTTCATTTCCCATACTATGACTTTGGTGACTATTTAATAATCCTTATAGCATAACTGTGCCTTGGTGTGTTTGTTATCTTATTTGTTTTTTACGGCTTTAATGATGTTCAAACATTTTTTTAACTGATTTTCACAGTTTTTTTCGAATTCTGCTTGGTTTTTGAGCTTTGATTCTTTCCCCCTCATTTTCTCCCAAATTTTATTATAAAATAAAACTGAAAAACACCTTAAAAATGTTTTTTAAAAAACCATTAAAAAATGACTTTAAAGATCCTTATAAATGAATCAGAATATGAATGGCATGATGAATAATAATTAGGTAATTATTTTGTAAGTAAATTGCTTTGTCTGCAATCTGAATGTGATTGCTGGCTGCAAAGTAATTTATTTTTGCTGGGATTAGCATTTAGCAAAGGGCACTTTATTTATGTGCTTTGATGAGTTAAGATGAATTTAGTTCAGAAATTATATTTAACACAAAATGTTAGCAGTTATTTTTTTTCAACTTAATATTAAGCAAATGTATAAACAATTATTATAAAGTCAATGGAAAAAACAACCAGATGGTGTGTACAATAGGCGGCTGATTCGCTGTCACCCATTTTGCACGACTGCTGAAGTCCAATTTCAGGCAACTCTCGATTATCCGGGGCCCTCGGGGATCGGGCTATTCCTGGTAAACGATTTTATCGCTAGGGCGAGTGCACATACTTGCCGAGAATGTTTGGGTCCCAAAATTATACTTTAATGCTCGATTAACTTGCTGGAGTTAATGACCCCTCCCTCAAATCAACGTTGAAACTAGTTAGAACACCAACTCGACTAGCCTAATCCCCAATCCTTCGGCATTCATCGGTCGGCGGAGAAAGAGCACAGACAAGCCGGACGGTGCCAGCATGCAGGGTGCCCAGATCCTGCCTAGAAATCCGAGCTCATTCCCCGCTAGTGCCACGATCAGGCCCAGCGGTGTGGCTGAAAGGTGAAATGGCCAGTCTAAAGGCTTCAACCGCTGGAGGTCAAATGAGACTCGGCTTTACTTACCCCCGAGGCCGGGTGGCATTCTCAGTGGCAGACAGGTGCAGAAAGTGGTCAGCGCAGGACTGTGTGTGGGGTGGGTTTAATAGTCGTGTGCAGCTGTACACGGAACAGAATCACAGTTTTTAAAAGTGCCATTGCAGCGGGTTCTCCGTTAGATCCGTGTACGGATAATCGAGAGTTGCCTGTACTTCTTTTTTATTAGTTCCTGGGATGTGGGCATCGCTGGCAAGGCCAGCATTTATTGCCCATCCCTAATTGCCCTTGAGAAGGTGGTGGTGAGCCACCTTCCTGAACCGCTGAAGTCCATGTGGTGAAGGTATTCCCACAGTGCAGTGAGGAGGGGAGTTCCAGGTTTTTGACCCAGCGACGATGAAGGAATGGCGATATATTTCCAAGTGAGGATGGTGTGTGACTTGGAGGGGAACGTGGAGTTGGTGGTGTTCCCATGCACCTGCTGCCCTTGTCCTTCGAGGTGGTAGAGGTCGCGCATCTGGGAGCTGCTGTCGAGTACGCCTAAGCAAGTTGCTGCAGAGCATCTTGTAGATGGTACGCACTGCAGCCACGGTGCACTGGTAGTGAAGGGAGTGAATGTTTAAAGTGGTGGATGGGGGGGCAATCAAGTGGGCTGCTTTGTCCTGGATGGTGTCGAGCTTCTTGAGTGTTGTTGCAGCTGCACTCATCCAGGCAAGTGGAGACAATTCCATCACACTCCTGACTTATGCCTTGTAGATGGTGGAAAGGCTTTGGGGAGTCAGGAGGTGAATAACCAGAATATCTAGACTCTGACCTGCCACAGAATACCCAGCCTCTGACCTGCTCTTGCAGCTGCAGTATTTATGTAGTTGATCCAGTTAAGTTTCTGGTCAACAGTCCATAGCTTCCTGCATGTGGGCACAGACTGCTTCATTATTTGAAGAGTTGTGAATGGAACTGAACACTGTGAAATCAGCAATGAACACCCCCACTTCTGACCTTATGATGGAGGGAAAGTTATTGATGAAGCAGCTAAAGATGGGTGGGCCTAGGATACTGCCCTGAGGAACTCCTGCAGTGACATTCTGGTGCTGAGATGATTGCCTCCAACAACCAGAACCATCTTCCTTTGTACTAGTTATGACTCCAGCCAGTGGAGAGTTTTCCCCCTGATTCCCATTGAGTTCAGTTTTACTAGGGCTCCTTGTTGCCACATTCGGTCAAATGCTGCCTTGATGTCAAGGGCAGTCACTCTCACCTCACCTCTGGAATTCAGCTCCTTTGTCCATGTTTGGACTAAGGCTGTAATGAGGTCTGGAGCTGAGTGGTCCTGGCGGAACCAAAACTGAGCATCGATGAGCAGGTTATTGGTGAGTAGGTGTCACTTGATAGCACTGTCGACGAGACCTTCCAATACTTAGCTGATGATTGAGAGTAGGTGGTAGGTGGCCAGATTGGATATGTGCTGCTTTTAGTGGGCAGGACATACCTGGACAGTATCCCACATTGTTGGGTAGATGCCAGTGTTGTAGCTGTACTGGAACAGCTTGGCTAGAGGCACGGCTAGTTCTGGAGAACAAGTTTTCAACACGACAGCCAGGATGTTGTCGGGGCCCATAGTCGTTGCTGTATACAGTGCAGGCAGTGCACTCAGCTGTTTCTTGATATCACATGGAGTGAATCGAATTGGCTGAAGACTGGTATCTGTGATGGTGGGGACCTCAGGAGAAGCTCAATATGGATCATCCACTTGGCACTTCTGGCTGAAGACGGTTGAAAACCCTTCAGCCTTGTCTTTTCCACACGCGTGCTGGGCTCCACCATCATTGAGGATGGGGATATTAATGGAGCCTCCTCCTCCCATTAGTTGTTTAATAGTCCACCACCATTCATAACTGGGTGTGGCAGGACTGCAGGGCTTTGATCTGACCTGTTGATTGTGGGATCACTTAGCCCTGTCTATAGCATGCTGTTTCTATTGTTTAGCATGCATGTAGTCCTGTGTTGCAGCTTCCCCAGGTTGGCACCTCATTTTTAAGTACATCTGGTGTTGCTCCTGGAATGCTCTTCTCCACTCCTCATTGAATCAGGATTAGTCCCCTGGCTTGATAGTAATTCTGGAGTGAGGGATATGCAGTGCCATGAGGTTACAGATTATGGTGGAATACAATTCTGCTGCTGCTGATGGCCCACAGTGCTCATCAATGCCCAGTTTTGAGCTGCTAGATCTGAATCTATCCCATTTAGCACAGTGGTAGTGCCACACAACACAATGGAGGGTGTCCTCAGTGTGAAGACAGGACTTCGTCTCCACAAGGACTGTCCGGTGGTCACTGCTATCAATGCTGTTATGGACAGATGCATCTGTGACAGGTAGATTGGTGAGGACGAGGTGAAGTAGTTTTTCCCTTGTATTAGTTCTCTCACCACCTGCTGCAGACCCAGTCTGGCAGCTATGTTCTTCAGGACTCGGCCAGCTCGGTCAGTAGTGGTGCTACCGAGCCACTCTTGGTGATGGACATTGAAGTCCTCCACCCAGAGTACATTCTGTGCCCTTGCTACCTTCAATGTTTCTTCCAAGTGGTGTTCAACATGGAGGAGCACTGATTCATCAGCTGAGGGAGTGCGCTGGCTGGTCATTAGCAGAAGGTTTCCTTGCCCATTTTTGACCTGATGCCATGAGACTTCATAGGGTCCGGAGTCAATGTTGAGAACTCCCAGGGCCACTCCCTCCTGACTGTATACCACTGTGCTGCTACAGCTGGTGGGTCTGTCCTGCCGGAGGGACTGGATATACCCAGGCATGGTGATGAAGGAGTCTGGGACATTGGCTGTGTTGTGTATGTATAACAAGTATATACCCTGTACACCCAATGTACAGTTACATAAGACTACTGTATGTATCCTCACACGGTATACACTAGGCCTGTACCACCAGAGGGTGCAACTGGTGGAGACCTAGGGGTCACCTGTACACTGCAGGTAACCAAGTATAAAAGGGAGCTCACCTTATTGTACCCTCATTCAGGAGCTGCAATAAACGGACTAAGGTCACAACAGTTCAAGTGCATTACCTTACCTCGTGGAATCATGACTAGAATGCTTACAGACACAATAGGCTGAAAGATATGATTCTGTGAGTATAACTATGTCAGGCTGTTGCTTGACCAGTATATGGGACAGCTCTCCCACTTTTGGCATAAGTCCCCAGATGTTAGTGAGGAGGAGTTTGCAGGGTCGACTGGGCTGGGTGTGCCATTGCCTTGTCCGAAGCCGGTGTCTAGGTCGAGGCCAGGAGGTCCGTCCGGTTTTATTCTTACAGTTGTTTCTCCGAGCAGTTTTGTACATCTGAGTGGCTTGCTGTGCCATTTCAGAGGGCAGTTAAGAGTCAACAACATTGCTGTGGGTCTGGAGTCACATATAGGCCAAACCAGGTAAGGATGGCAGATTTCCTTCCGTAAAGGACATTAGTGAATCAAATTGATTTTTATGACAAGCTGGTAGTTTCATAGTGACTATAAAGTCCTGTCCCCTCAGTACAGATTCACACAAGGCATGTAGTGAAGTCAAGGTCACTCTGGACCTGCACCTTTATTTCACAGCTCTGGAATGCTGCACTTGCCTGAGACCTGTCCTTATATACCTGTCTCTTGCAAGTGCACCCCTGGTGGTAAGGTATGCTGGTGGTTACAGGTCATATCTTATTACAGTCATGTATAGCATGTTAGGATACAGTTATATATAATAATGTAAGATACATGACATCACCCTCTCCCAAGGTCTTATTGTCTTTATAGGTTCAGTCTCTCAGGTGGTCTACGCTCTCGCATGGAGCGTCTGAGTTGTGGTTCAGTTGTTTGCCTTGGTGTTTGTTTTTCGTTGGGTGTGGTTGCTGGTATCTCGCCTGGGCTGTCTGTTTCGATTGGTGTGATTATTGTTGACTCGCCTGGGCTGTCTGTTGGGATTGCCCTTTCCTCAGGTTGTTCCCTCTGTCTGTCCACCAGGTGTGGTACGAGTTCCACATTGTAGTCTGCCTCTGGTTCCGCAGTGTTGTTGGTAAATCTGCTTTTGACTTGGTCTACATGCCTCCGGCAGGTTTTGCCATTGTCCATTTGTACTACCAGTAGCCTGTTTCCTTCCTTGCCCGTTACTGTCCCTGCAAGCCATTTGGGACCCCTGCCATAGTTTAGTACAAACACTTTGTCCCCTATCTCATTCCATCTCCCCCTCGAATTTCTATCATGGTACTCAGTCAGCTTACGGCGCTTTGCCTCAACAATTTTGTGCATGTCTAGGAGGATTAATGAGAGCTTTGTTTTTAAAGTCCTTTTCATCAACAGTTGCGTGGGGGGGATCCCAGTCAGTGAGTGCGGACAAGATCTGTTTGCCAGCAGCAGTCACGACAGGCGACCCTGCAGCGTGGGACCTTGGATTTTAAGCATGCCTTGTTTAATGATTTGCACTGTTCTCTCCGCCTGGCCATTGGAGGCCGGCTTGAACGGTGCCGCCTTGACGTGATTTATGCCGTGGTCAATTATAAAGTCTTGGAATTCTGCGCTGGTGAAGCACGGACCATTGTCACTGACCAATGTGTCAGGGATTCCGTGCGTTGCAAACATGGTTGCGAGGCTCTCCACAATGGTGGAGGTTGTGCTCGAGTTTAAAATGGTGCATTCGATCCACTTTGAAAATGCATCTACAAATACGAGGAACATTTTGCCCATGAATGGGCCCACATAGACTACGTGCACCCGCGACCACGGTCTGGTAGGCCAGGGCCAGGGGCTCAGTGGAGCCTCCCTGGGGGCATTGCTGAGTTGGGCACAAATAGTGCACCTTCGGACGCAGAGCTCCAAGTCCGCGTCAATACCAGGCCACCAGACGTGGGATCTGGCTATGGCCTTCATGAGAACGATCCCCGGATGCTCGCGGTGGAGCTCCCGGACAAATGCCTCTCTGCCTCGCCGAGGTATGACAACTCGGCTACCCCACATCAGGCAGTCTGCTTGTAGTGATAGCTCATGCATGCGCCTGTGAAAGGGTTTTAATTCCTCGGGGCAGGCATCGCGAGCCTCTGCCCAGTCACCGGTTAGGACACATCTTTTTACTAAGGATAACGTGGGGTCGCTGGCCGTCCAGGCTCTGATTTGGAGAGCCGTCATGGGCGAACCTGTGTACTCAAAGGCATTGATTGCCATGACTGTCTCACAGTCCTGTTCGTCAGACCCTTCCGTGGTCACCAGGGGTAGCCTGCTGAGCGCGTCAGCACAGTTGTCGGTGCCTGATCTGTGCCTTATTGTGTAGTCGTAGGACGCCAGCATGAGTGCCCACCGTTGAATTCGCGCCGAGGCGTTGGCGTTTATTGCCTTGCTCTCGGATAGGAGGGATGTGAGGGGCTTGTGGTCGGTTTCTAACGTGAACTTGGCCTCGAAAAGGTATTGGTACATCTTTTTGACACCATACACGCACGCGAGCGCCTCCTTCTCTACCATTCTGTACCTGCGCTCCGCCCGCGAAAGTGACCTGGAGGCATAAACTATGGGTTGTAATTTGCCCGCACTATTGATATGTTGCAAAACGCACCCAACCCCATATGCTGACGCATCGCATGTGAACTAGCTTTTTACCTGGGTCAAAGAAAGTCAAACCACTGTTGGAACACAGAAGGTTGCGTGCCTTATTGAAGGCGCGTTCCTGGGCGTTTCCCCAAAACCAATCGCACCCCTTCCTGAGTAACACGTGGAGAGGCTCCAGCAGCGTGCTTAAGTTCTGCATAAAGTTCCCAAAGTAATTGAGTAGCCCGAGAAAGGCGTGCAGTTCTGAGACATTCCGGGGCCTGGGTGCCAGGCGAATTGCTTCTGTTTTGGACTCTGTTGGGCGGATTCCATCAGCAGCAATCCTTCTGCCCAAAAATTCAACCTCGGGTGCGAGAAACAGGCACTTGGATTTCTTGACTCGTAGGCCTACCCGATCCAACCGCTTTAGTACTTCCTCCAAATTACGGAGATGGGAGTCAGTGTCCCTGCCCATGATAAGTATGTCGTCTTGAAATACAACCGTCCCCGGGATGGACTTGAGCAGACTCTCCATGTTGCGCTGGAATATGGCAGCTGCCGACCTGATGCCGAATGGGCATCGATTGTACATGAAAAGGCCTCGATGTCTGTTGATGGTGGTGAGCAGCTTGGATTCCTCTGTCAATTCTTGCGTCATATATGCAGATGTGAGGTCTAATTTTGAGAAAAGTTTACCTCCAGCCAATGTGGCAAATAAGTCCTCCGCTCTGGGCAGCGGGTACTGGTCCTGTAGGGAGACTCTGTTTATGGTAGGTCTGTAGTCCCCACAGATTCGTACGGATCCATCAGGCTTCATGACTGGGATGATGGGACTTGCCCAGTCACTAAATTCCACAGGTGATATAATGCCTTCCCGCAGAAGCCTGTCTAGTTCGTGTTCAATCTTTTCCCTCATCACATAGGGTACAGCTCTGGCCTTGTGATGGACCGGTCTAGCATCCTGTGTGATGTAGATTTTGACTTTGGCCCCTTTGAAAGTGCCCACACCTGACGAAAGAGATGTTCAAATCGCTTTATAACTGTTGAGCAGGAGGTCCGTTCCTCTAATGACATGGCATGGACATCATCCCATTTCCAGTTTAGTTTTGCCAGCCAGCTTCTCCCCAGCAGTGCTGGGGGGGTCTCCGGGGACAATCCACAGGGGAAGTCGGTTCACTGTCCCTTTGTGTGTGACAGAGAGCATGGCGCTGCCGAGAACTGGTATGATTTCTTTGGTATAGGTCCTTAGTGTGGTGTCGACCCTTGTGAGTTTTGGTCTGTCTCTTTTATGCGGCCACAGTTGTTCAAATTGTTGAGCGTCCATGAGAGATTGACTCGCTCTCGTATCCAGCTCCATGTTGACAGATATCCCGTTGAGTAGGACCCTCATCATTATAGGAGGCATCCTGTTGTAGGAGCAGCAGCCATTGATCATGTTGACCCGCTGCACACCGGTGTCCCAGGTACTGACCCCACCATCTTCTGGTCCGCTTTCCGACCCATCCGATTCGTATACCAGCCGAGCTGCCGTTTTTTTGCACATGCGGGCCAAATGCCCTATATATTCACAATTTCTGCAAACAGCCTGCTGAAATCGACATCTCCTTGACGAGTGCCCACCCCCACACCTCCAGCACAGACCTGTTCCATTGTTCAAAGAGTTCCCAAAGAATGAGCTGCGTCTGGCTGATCTCTCTTGAGCTTCTCTCAGTTTGTAGTTGATTGCTCGCATTGTGGGTTGATGAGGTGTGAACGGCCATTCCTGTGGCCCTTGATGGCTTCTGCCTGCTGTCGAGAGCCTGTTCTCCCGGTTTTGTCTGTGTGTGGGGGGTAGCAGCTTGTTTAGTGCTGTGAACTTCTTCTTCCGATATTTTGTTAGTTGTCGTACCTGCATTGTAAATCAACCTCGTTTCTTCTTCCACTACCAAGAATGTCGTGCAACCAGTGCTGCTGCCTCTAAGGTCAGGTTCTTGGTCTCTATGAGCTTTCGGAATATGCCTATGTGGCCTATTCCTTCAATGAAAAAGTCTCTCAGCATTTCTCTCCTCAGTTCATCGGAGAACTCACATAAACTAGCCAACCTCCAAAGTTCTGCCACGAAGTCAGGTATGCTCTGGCCCACACAGCGTCTGTAGTTGTAGAACCTGTGTCTGGCCATGTGTAGGCTGCTCGCTGGCTTCAGGTGGTCTCTTCCCAGTGTGCTCAATTGTTCAAACGACTTGCTTGCTGGTTTCTCGGGTGCCAACAGATCCTTCATTAAAGCGTATGTTTTTGAGCCACAGCTGGTCAAGAGATGGGCTCTTCTCTTGTCTGCCTTTTCATCGCCTAACCAGTCTTTGGTTACAAAGCTTTGCTGGAGCCTTTCTATAAAGTCCTCCCAATTGTCTCCCGCATTGTACTTTTCATCTGATCCGTTGTTCGCCATTCTGTGGATTCTGTAATCCCGTAACCCGTCGCCACTGTAAAGTCCTGTCCCCTCAGTACAGATTCACACAAGGCATGTAGTGAAGTCAAGGTCACTCTGGACCTGCACCTTTATTTCACAGCTCTGGAATGCTGCATTTGCCTTAGACCTGTCCTTATACACCTATCTCTTGCAAGTGCACCCCTGGTGGTAAGATATGCTGGTGGTTACAGGTCATATCTTATTACAGTCATGTTAGGATACAGTTATATATAATAATGTAAAATACATGACAGTGACCATTACTGATACTAGCTTTTTATTCCAAATTTATTTAGCTGAATTTAAATTCCACAGCTACCGTGGTTTTATTTGAACTTACATCTCCAGTTTATTGGTCCAGGCCTCTAGAGATGATCCAAAACTCGGCTGTCCGTGTCCTAACTCGTACCAAGTCCCACTCACCCATCACCCCTGTGCTCGCTGACTTACATTGGCTTCCAGTTAATCAACACCTTGATTTCAAAATTCTCATCCTTATTTTCAAATCCCTCCATGGCCTCGCCCCTCCCTATCTCTAAAATCTCCTCCAGTTCCACAATCCCCCCGAGATGTCTGCGCTCCTCTAATTCTGCCCTCTGGAACATCCCTGATTATAATCGCTCAACCATTGGTGGCCGTGCCTTCTGTTGCCCGGGCCCCAAGCTCTGGATTTCCCTCCGTAAACATTTCTGCCTCTCTACCTCGCTCTCCTCCTTCAAGATGATCCTTAAAACATACCTCTTTGACCAAGCCTGTGCTAATTTCTACTTATGCAGCTCAGTGTCAAATTTTTATCTCATAATACTCCTGTGAAACTCCTTGGGACATTTCACTACGTTAAAGGCGATATATAAATACAAGTTGTTGTTGTTGTAGTTGGATTACTAGTCCAGTAACATTACCACTATGCTACCGTTCAACCTCTATGGGCCCGAAATTCATCGACGTACCGCCCACTACCGCCCGCTTACCGCCCAAAAATATAAGTTTCGTCAAAAAACAGCAAAATACCGCCGACATACCGCCCGGCGGAAGATTCATCATTGACATACCGCCGAGCAGTATGCGCACCATCCGCCATGTAGAACCGCCCACATACCGCCCAAAAAGTGCAAGTTTCATGACATACCACCGACATACCACCAGAGCTGCATACCATCCTGGAGAAGGTTGTTTTTACTCAATCCTAAGTGGGCAGGAATGGATGGTAGTGCTCGGTGCCGCCATTTTGAAATCGGGAACAGTCAGCAAAAGCAACACCTCTGTATTTCAGAGGTGAACAGTGACTTTACAGTGGGAAAGGTATTTATATTGGTACTGAGTACATTAGTAAGAAAGAAGACATTTGAGTTAATATTTGTTTCATTGAAAAATCATTTGAGTTTATCTCAGGATCTTTGAGGAGATTCTGGAGATTTTTAAAAAATGGGGCCTGTTCTATCTCAGCCTGTATTGCTGACTACTTGTCTAATGCAAGATCCAGATAGGAGAAGGTTTATTGAGCAGAGTCATCAGGGTAATGGGTAAGTCGCAGACTGATGAGGAGGAGGAGGCCTTACCCCCAAAGGATTTTCAGGGAGAAGCGCTCATACTTGGATCTGATCGATCGACAGTGCGTTCGAAGGTTGTGCTTCCGAAAAGAGGTGCTCAATGAGATGTGCCAGCTCATTAAAGCAGACATGCAGCCCAGTACCACCAACATTACTGCACTCTCTGTCAAGGTGAAGGTGACTGCGGCACTATCCTTTTATGCATGTGGCTCTTTTCAGGCAATAGCAGGAGACCTATACTGTATTTCTCAGTACGCTGCTCATTCGACAGGTAACCGAAGCACTGTATGCACGCCGGATGGAATTTATAAACTTCCCAATAACCAGGGAGGCACAGAGTGACAGGGCTTTGGGTTTTACACGTATTGCTGGCTTCCCCAAGGTGCAGGGTACTGTTGACTGTACCTATATTGCCCTGCAAGCACCATTACAGGAGGCGGAGGTGTACCAAAACCATAAGGGATTCCACTTCCTCAACATGCAGCTCGTGTGTGACCATACACAGTGCATAATGGCAGTGAATGTCTCCTTTCCAGATGAATCCATGATGCGCACATCTTGCGCGAGAGCGCTGTATCTAACCTGTTGACGTCTGAGCCACAGGGTAAATGCTGGATGCTGGGGGACATAGGTACTGCCTCGCCACTTGGCTCTTGACCCCCCCTGCGGAACCCTCAGACAGAAGCCGAGGAGCGATATAATAAGAGCCATATAGCCACACGTAATATTATCGAAAAGACAATTAACGTGCTGAAGCAGCACTTTCGATGCTTGGACCACTCGGGTTCACAGTGGTGTGTTGCATGTTGGATAATTTAACAATCATGCGGGGACAGGAATTGCCACAGGGGACTGTGGGACCACCTGAGGAGAGAGTGCAGGAGACGGAGGAGGAAGAAGAGGAAAATGAGGGGGAGGAGGATGAGGAGAAGCTTCCATGGCACCACCTCCCCCAACACCACAGTGGAGGGCACGCAGAGCGCATGCCACTGCAAAATTGTTACGTCAGAAGCTCATAAATGAACGCTTTGCTTGAATGTGGAGAGCTGCATTTTGGGACCCTGGTGACTGTTACCCCAAAAGTTTGACACTGCACAAGAGTACTTAAATTCAATTGAAACATTTATGTAAAAATATAAAAAATATACAACAATTGTAAAGCTTTGTAAAACCTATAACTACATCTTTGAATAACTGTAACAACTTTAACAACTTTAACAACTTGAAATAAACTTTTAAAAATCAAACTTCAACTATTTTAAATTAGCAATGAACACCTGACTACAACAAAGCACCCTTTACTGTCTTCGACCTCGACCGCGTACTTCCCCACCTATCGGACTCACCCCGCCTTTCTTACTCCCGCCCTTCCCTTTCCTACTGCCCCTGAGCCCGGACCTCCTCGTGGTGATACCAAGCCAGAATGCAGCACTGCTGTTGCTGTGGTTCGGGGTCAGACATTGCAGGCACAATGAACGGGGCCTCAGGAGAAGCTCGTGATCCGGAAGACACGGCTTCAGGGCTGGAAGCTGCTGACAGCTCCCCACCCTCAGGTGCTGTCGATCCGACTACTATGGCACAGGGGGATTCCACGCCATGTCCCGATCCCATCGATTGCTGCATGGCATCGACAGAGTCGGCGGTTCGCACCATCGCGGTATTCAGATGAGACATATCCTCCAACTGTCGTTCTGATAGCGCCATGATGTTTCCATCTTTTGTAGCCATGGCTTTGAACTGCTCTCGACCTATGTCAATGCTGGCCAGTGACAGACGCACCATGTCCTGGTACACGCCTATCTGTCTTGCAGCAATGGACCTTTTCTGCACCAAGCTCCGTCACTGCGGCAAAGACGCTGCAACACTGGGGGTGCGTTGCTGGGCACCGCTTGGTCCTGCAGAATCAGAGGAGGCATGGGGGAATCCCCTGAATATAGAGTCGGTGGTGGAGGATGTTCCAGCTGGCCCAGATGGAACTGTTATATCCTCTTCCGTCTCCACCCCCACCTCCATCTCCACTGGCTCAAGGATGAGCTGCTCTTCCTCTTCCTCTTCCTCATCCCTGGCAGAGGTGAAGTCAGAAGAGGGTTGGGTGTCGCTAGAGGCAGAGGCAGTGGGTCTGTCGTCTGGTCTCTCTGCGGAGGTCTTGTCTGAATCCTCCGAGTCTGGAAGTACAAAACAACATTTAAAAGTACTTGGCACCAGGAGATGGGTCAGGATTATATGAGTACATGAGTACAGTGACTTAGTGCAGTCTTTCTTAAATGTCCACCATTGCTGCATTACTGCATTACATATCACAGGCAGACAATACATATATATATACATATACATATGCATTGCGTTATATGACCCCAACATTGCAGTACATCATATGAGCCCAACATTACAGTTACAGTTACATTACATGACAATACAGGACCGCAACACAGACCAGGGATTGTATTGAACTGACCATCCTGTGTGGGTGGGGCAGTTCCAACTCCTGTGTGGGTGGGTCAGCTCCAGTGCCGGTGGTGGCACGGTTGCTATTCCCGACCAGGGACAGGATTGACATCTCAATCTCCGACAATGGTTCTTGTGTAGTGGGTCCTCCCCCCGTATGCCGCTGATCTGCTGCTATTGCAGATGACTTCTTCTGCAGAAAGTGAATTAAATGAAAGTAAAAATCTTCAATCCATTTAACATCGCAGACACACAGGTTCACACACACACACACACACACACACACACACACACATCAAAACACTGAGTCGATCCTCTTGTCATTGCCTGAAAGCACAAATACATCACCGTAACCTTGGGATAAATAACATCATCCGTGTGACACTGAACCTACATTTACCTGGTACCTGGCACATGGGGGGTGCATAAATAAAATTATTATTTACTCTTGCTACCCTCACCAGGTCGTTCCACCTCTTACAACACCTTTCCCTATGCCTACCATTGTACTAGTGGAGGACACAGCCTCCCTGATCTTGTCCCATATGCTGTTGTACTCCTTTGGCGGGGGCCTTCCACGACCACACTTCATTAGGTCGGAGTATCTCTTTGTGATATTCACCAGCAAAGCAGGTAGCTCCATCTCGTCGAAGGCAGGCACACTCAACCTCCCGTCCTTCTTGATGTTCCTGTGCTTCGACTTCTTTTTCAGCATTTCCATTATATTTATATTTATTATATGATTTTTTATTTATAAAATATGTATTATTATTGTTGATATTGTATAATTATTATTTGTTATTAATATTATTTGACTCTTGAATCTCTGATGAAAATAACTGACCCTCGAATACTTTGCAGCTCCTTCTCACTCTCTCCCTCGATTTCAACTCTCTGCTCATGCACAAGTGACCACTGACCCCCGAAATCGCAGGTAAAAAGGATCTGTAAAAAAATTTGTGTATGTGCAGTGCAGTGCCGCACCGTCCAACGACAAGAAAGTCAATCTTGATCGACTATAATACTGCATACCGTCCGCTGCACACCGCTCGCATACTGCCGAAAAAAATGGCACCAAACTAGCACTCTTCCGTCTCGACGGTATTCCGTCGGTTTTAAACGATGCATGACCGGAATACTGCCGAGAAATGGGTGGACCTTACACCCTGATGAATTTCGGGAATGTCTTAGATGCATTTCAAATTTTCTCATCTATGTTAAAGTTGGATCGTCTCTAATTAACTTAAATCCATTTAAAGCTTAGTCAGCTCCCCTCTTGTTCAACCCATAGAAAACATTAAACATTACAACACGTATTTTGGCTACCAATAGTCCAATTAGCCAAAGAATAAAAGATTCCTTGGAGGCTTTTATCTCCATCCTCTTCCTTTCTCCACTGAAGTCTCTTGATGTACATCTTTCCTCACCCTATCGGGTACACAAACAGGTTGCTTGCCAACCTGATCACCAACACTACTTTCTTTGCACTGAAGAGCGAGTGTGCAGACTATGGAAATCAGTTTTCTCTCCCTGCCTTCCAGATAAGGTTCGGCTCCTCCATTAGGCACCCTTCAATTAAAACCGATGAGATGGTGTGAATGTTTTAAGAATTTCATCTTATCTAGTTTTAAACATTAAAGGAGCATTGTGATATCTGCTTTGCAGGACAAAACTTGTAATGCAAACAAACTGCCAGCTCAACAGAATCCAACATTACATCAGATTGTACATCTGTTGAATGTCTTTTGAAGAATGTCATTTTTTCAAGAGCTGAAACATTGTAGTCTTCATTTAGGAATAGTGCTGTTGTTAAAAAAAAACAGTGGGATATATCTTATTTCACGTAGACTTTGCATGGAGAACTAGAGGATATAACTATTAATGGCCTTAATAAATAATGGAGGTTGGGTTCTCCCACTGAAGGAAACGTTGAAATATCACATTGACCCCAGGCAAGCAGTTAGCTTTAAAATGAGGTGGGAGAATATCTGGGTAGGAATAGTATCGATATGGTTGAATCCTATATGGAAAATAATAGCTCCTGAACTTCTGAGACATTTGAAATGTCATGCAATGGAAAACAAATAGTTAAGGATGATTAATGTAGGATGTAATGTTAGACTGATAGGTAGTCTGGAGCTTAATCTGATTTAATATGGAGGTAAGAAGAAACTTTGAGAAGCTTTCCTCAAGATTTGTAAAGCATTAATAGGAGTCCATGGCATGGCAGATCTTAACAGGTCCTTTGCCTTTGTTATAACATGAAGGAAATCTTAAACTCAAACCTTTCAGTCACTCAATGTTACCACACAAACAACTAGACTGGAGAACATTTTTTAGTCTCTTCTTCTTAGGCAGTCCCTCGGAGTCGAGGATGACTTGCTTCCACACTAATATGAGTTCTCAGGTGACTGAGGAGATTAATGCAGGACCTACAGTCTCTGTCACAGGTGGGGCAGATGGTGGTTGGAGGGATGGGTGGGTGGGGTGCTTGGGTTGACTTGCGCTGTTTGCGCTTGGCTTCCGCGTGCTCCCGACGAAGAGTCTCGAGGCACCTTCCTCCACTTGGGCCAGGGATTCCCAGATGTCCATGGGGATGTTGTTCTTCATCTAGGTGGCTTTTGTTATGTATTTAACCCCTTGAAACCTGTATTACACTACCACCAGAGGGCCCACCTGTTGGAGTCCCAAGAAATCCCAGCATCCCTTGGGAGCACGGTACATCAGACCCACCGACGCCAAGACGGCGGCCTTCAAGAATGCGCCGAGACCACAGAACGTGACGGAGCTGCGGTCGTTCCTGGGGCTCCTTAACTATTTCGGTAATTTCCGACCTGGGTTAAGCACCCTGCTAGAACCCCGACATGCGCCACTGCGCAAGGGAGACGACTGGGTATAGGGGAATTCACAAGAGGCTGCCTTTAAGAAAACCAGAAATCTGTTGTGTTCAAACAAACTGCTTGTCCTGTATAACCCTTGTAAAAGATTAGTCCTGGCTTGCGATGCATCGTCATACGGGGTCGGGTGTGTGTTACAACAGACTAACGAATCAGGGATTTTGCAACCAGTCGCTTATGCATCTAGGAGTTTGTCCAAGGCCGAAAGGGCCTACAGCATGATTGAAAAAGAGGCTCTGGCATGCGTTTACGGGGTAAAGAAAATGCACTAGTACTTATTTGGCCTCAAGTTTGAACTTGAAACTGACTACAAGCCGCTTATATCGCTGTTTTCTGAGAGCAAAGAGATTAACACCAATGCCTCTGCCTGCACCCAAAGATGGGCACTCACGTTGTCAGCATACAACTATGTAATCCGCCACAGACTGGGCACAGAGAACTGAGCTGATGCTCTCAGCCGGCTGCCATTGCCCACCACCGGGGTGGAAATGGCACAGCCAGCGGACTTGCTCATGGTAATGGATGCATTCGAAAACAAAAAGTCCCCCGTTACGGCCCGCCAGATCAGGACCTGGACCGGCCAGGATCCTTTACTGTCCTTGGTAATAAACTGTGTCCCCCGTGGGAGCTGGTCCAGCATCCCAGCTGAAATGCAGAAGGCAATTAAGCCGTTCCACAGCCGCAAAGACGAAATGTCCCTGCAAGCAGACTGAGTGTTGTGGGGCAATCATGTGGTCTTGCCCAAGAAAGCAGAGATACGTTCATTTGTGAACTGCACAGCACCCACCCAGGCATTGTAATGATGAAAGCCATAGCCCCAGATCCCATGTCTGGTGGCCCAGCATCCACTCAGATTTAGTCATGCGTGCGCCAGTGCAACACTTGCTCTCAGCTGAGCAATGCACCCAGAGAGGCACCGCTAAGTTTGTGGTCATGGCCCTCCAAACCTTGGTCGAGAATCCACGTGGACTATGCGGGCCCATTGCTCAAAATGGATTGAATGTGCAATAATGTCTGTAAGTCTCTGGCCACTATTGAAAGCCTACGAACCATGTTTGCCATACACGGCCTGCCTGATGTCCTAGTCAGCGACAATGGGCCGTATTTTACCAATGCTGAATTCAAGGAATTCATAACCCGCAATGGGATCAAGCACATCACATCTGCCCTGTTCAAGCCTGCATCCAACAGCCAGGCAGAACGGACAGTTCAGACCATCAAGCAAAGCCTGAAACGCATGTCGGAAGGCTCCCTGCAGACCCGACTATCCCAAGTGCTACTCAGCTACCACACCAGACACCACTCACTCACCGGAGTTCCCCCAGCCAAGCTGCTCATGAAAAGGGCGCTCAAAACAAGGCTCTCTCTTGTCCACCTTGATCTCCATGATCACGTGGAGGGCAGGCGGCATCAACAAAGTGTGTACCATGACCGCGCAAATTTGTCACGCGATATTGAGGTCAATGATCCTGTGTTTGTACTCAATTATGGACATGGTCCCAAATGGCTCGCTGGCATGGTCATAGCCAAAGAGGGGAGTAGGGTGTTTCAGGTCAAATTGGCCAATGGACTAATGTGCAGAAAACATTTGGACCAAATTAAATTGTGGTTCAACAACAGCTACGAACAACCCGAAGAAGACACCACCAACTTTGACCCTCCAACAAACACACAAGTGGCAACTGACATCATGGTTGACCATGGAGCCGAACTCATTATCCCCAGCAGCCCAGCAAGGTCGGCCGCCCAGCTGCCCAGTGAAGAACTAACCAACTCACCCACACCAGCATTTGTACCGAGACGATCAACAAGGGAGCGAAAAGCCCCAGATCGCCTCACCTTGTAAATAAGTGTACTATTGACTTCACGGGGGAGCGATGTTATGTATTTAACTCCTTATAAACTGTATTACACTACCACTAGAGGGCCTACCTGTTGGAGTCCCAAAGGATCCCAGCATCCCTTGGGAGCATGGTATATAAGCAGACCACCCACGAGGTACCTACACTCTGGAGTCTTATCAAAGGAGCTAAGGTCACACTTGCTCATTTTCACACGTACTCAGTTTCATCCTTTATTGTGAACGTATCAGCTTTGAAGGTATCCTTGAAGCGTTTCCTCTACCCACCTCGGACTTGCTTGCCATGTCGGAGCTCTGAGAAGAGCGCTTGTTTTGGGAGTCTAGTAGTCTAGTCTAGTGCAGTACTAATGATTTTGGTTATATAATGATTTGATTAATATTAATGGAAAGAATTATAAACTTAAAACTATCTTAAGTGGGCATTAATTTTAACTGTAATTTTGATCTTCATTGGGATCGTCTGATCAAATCTCTTCAATTCACATTTATTATACTGCTACTGGTATTAAAGTACATTTTAAGTCTAAAATCAATAATACTACAATTATACCATCAATTCTCTCTAACCAGCAATAGAGGCCTGCAGGAGTACTTTAGTGTATATCCCTTTAGCGTTTGTAGAGCTATTACAATAGTTCATCCAGTGTCATACTGTTTCGATGTTTTTTGCTTATATGTCTAAACATCTGGGCCTAGAAACTGGATAAGGGGTGAAAATGGGCAGGGGCACATAGTTTAAAGTGGTGCAGGCAGCACGCAAAATTAGTGCTACCTGCTCATTAGAATGATTGGAACGCTGATCTCAGCACTAAACACGCTGCTGATTGGCTTAGTGCTGAACGGGGAACCAATATCGGGTGCAGTCTACTGGCCAATAAAGTTTGGCCAAGGCTCTCTGCACAACTTAAAGAGGAAGTGCTTTGTTGCAGAATCACTTCATTGTCATTGTGTAGAAAGCCACGGTGCAACAATCAAAAGAAAGGTCGAGGAGATTTTCAGATGCGGCACTAGAGGCTTTGGTCCTGGGGGTTTAAAACTGGCATCAGGTCCTCTACCCGCAGGGGGGCAGGAGGGTTCAAGGCAGAGCAACAGAAGGCTCTGGGAGGAGATTGCTTAAGCCATCAGTGCAGCAAGTGTTGTCCCCGATGCTGCAAAAATGTTAATGACCTCACACGTGGTCAAGGTCAGTGAATGCATCTTCAAATGCTATTTCCCACCATCTGCTCCATAAGCCTCACACTGCTCATTGCACCACATCCCCATCATTCACCTACCAACAATCTCTAGCAATCACCACTCATACCTCACAATCAATGCTTCAATTCACCCTCAGACACTTACCACTGCTGCAAGACTCACACCCACATCTCACACTTTGCACACACTGCCAGCTGTTCAACCAAACACATTGCACCACACTCACGGATACACTTCTCTTTCTCTTGCAAGAAAAGGTCGCTCATAGCCACGGAGAGCAGCAGGAGGGTAGAGGGAAAGCCCGTTTGCAGAACCTGATGGTGCTGGAGGAAACAGTGCTGGAGACCATTGGAGGGACAGTCACAGAGACTAAGGCAAGTGGGGAAGTTGAAAGCATTGCTGATGATGACAATAGGCTCACACCTAATCCTTCTTTTCGCATCCCACTTCCCCTTCGTCCTACAATCTTTTCTCACTTACAAGTTGCTGATGGTGTATGCATGGATATCTTGCTTTCTGCCCCTCCCCGAACCACAACTCGACCCTTGTGCATTTTTCCTTTCATATACCCAAGATCTCCAACTTTGTTGGCCAGTTCCCGATGTGATGGAGGAGGAAAGTGAAGGAGGACACGAAGACAGATCGTCATTGAATCTGACACTTGCAGGCACCAGCTCAGAAAATGGCACAACGCAGACTTTAGAGGCATGATCTGCACGTGGTGAGCCACCAGGCACAAGTGGGTTGCAGCCAGGTCAGGGAGAAAGGGCAGCTCAGGTAGATCTGAGGTTTCATTCATAGGAACCGGAGTCTAATGAGGCGCACACGGACAACCTGTCTAGAATGGGAATCTGCAGCCTGCCTCCTCCCTTCCTCTTCCTCCTCCTCCTCTTCCGCCTCTTCCTGCTCCTCCTCTTCCTCCTCATCCTCCTCCCTCTGAGGTGGTCCAGGAAGCCGTCCTAGCAAGGGCTATGCCCTCATGATGGTCAATTTGTGAAGCATGCAGCAAACCACAATGAAATGGGACGCCCGAGGAGGGCTCCTCCCGAGCGGACAAGACAGCGGAACTGCTGCTTTAGCACCCTGGTGGTCTGCTTTATGAGGTTTCTTGTGGAAGCATGGCTCTCATATGATTGTTGGCCACGAGTGCTGGGGTTCCAGAGGAAAGTCATCAGCCAATTGTAGAGCGAATAGCCCTTGTCTCCGAGCAGCCACTCATGAGTTTGATGTCACATCTGGAAGATTGCTGACACAGGATAGAAACATAGAAAAAAGGTGCAGGAGTAGGCCATTCGGCCCTTCGAGCCTGCACCACCATTCAATAAGATCATGGCTGATCATTCACCTCATTACCCCATTCTTGCTTTCTCTCCATACCCCTTGATACTTTTAGCCGTCAGGGTCATATCCAACTCCCTCTTTAATATACCGAACGAACTGGCATCAACAACTCTCTGCAGTAGAGAATTCCAGAGGTTAACAACTCTCTGAGTGAAGAAGTTTCTTCTGATCTTGGTCCTAAATGGCTTACCCCTTATCCTTAGACTGTGACTCCTGGTTCTGGACTTCCCCAACATCGGGAACATTCTTCCTGCATCTAACCTGTCCAGTTCCATCAGAATTTTATATGTTTCGATGAGATCCCTGCTCATTCTTCTAAACTCCAGTGAATACAGGCCCAGTCGATCCAGTCTCTCCTCATATGTCAGTCCTGCCATCCCTGGAATCAGTCTGGTGAACCTTCGCTGCACTCCCTCAATAGCAAGAACATCCTTCCTCAGATTAGGAGTCCAAAACTGAACACAATATTCCAGGTGAGGCCTCACCAAGGCCCTGTACAACTGTAGTAAGACCTCCCTGCTCCTATACTCAAATCCCCTAGCTATGAAGGCCAACATACCATTTGCCTTCTTCACCGCCTGCTGTACCTGCATGCCTACTTTCAATGACTGATGTACCATGACACCCAGGTCTTATTGCACCTCCCCTTTTCCTAATCTGCCGCCATTCAGATAATATTCTGCCTTGGTATCATTTGGTAAACCTACTCTGCACTCCTCCAATATATCCTTCCTGAGGTGTGGTGCCCAGAACTGCTCACAGTGCTCCAGGTATGTCTAACCAGGGCTTTCACCAGCTGCAGCACAACTTTACCAGGACACTGGGGTAAACTTCTCTTTGGAGGAAACTGCCAGAGCAGGTAAATTTACAGGAACGCTTAGAAGGACCTGGATACCACTTTCGCCTCTTGAGTCAGAAGGCTGAGGGCTCACGTCCCACTCCAGGCACCGGAGCACAAAATCCAGGCTGACACTCCAGTGCAGTACGGAGGGAGTGCTGCAGTGTCGGAGGTGCCATCCCTCAGGTGACATGTTGAGCCCCATTGCTCAGGTTGATGTAAAAGATCCCAAGCACTGTTCGAAGAGTAGAGGAGTTCTTCTGGTGTCCTGATCAACATTTATCCCTCAAAATTTATGTTGTTTGTGGACCTTGCTGTGCGCAGATTGGCTGCCGCATTTCCTACATAGTGCCGTGGGATTTTTTATGTCCACACACTGTCATCTGAAAGTCAGCACCTCCGACCAGTGCAGCACTGCGGAACTGTCAGCCTAGATTCTCGCGCTCAAGTCTCTGCCGTGGAACCTGAACCCACAACCCTCCGACTCAGAGACGAGAGTGCCACCCATTGAGTCCTTACACATTGGTCAGTGTTCTCGATCAGGCCAACATCCCCAGCATCGAAGCACTGACCACACTCGACCAGCTCCGTTGGGCGGGTCACATTGTCCACATGCCCGACACAAGACTCCCAAAACAAGTGCTCTACTCAGAACTCCTACACGGCAAACGATCCCCAGGTGGGCAGAGGAAATGTTTCACGGACACCCTCAAAGCCTCCCTGATAAAATGCAACATCCCCACTGGCACCTGGGAGTCCCTGGCCAAAGACCGCCCTAAGTGGAGGAAGTGCATCCAGGAGGGCGCTGAGCACCTCGAGTCCCGTCGCCGGGAGCATGCAGAAATCAAGCTCAGGCAGCGGAAAGAGCGTGCGGCAAACCAGACTGCCCAACCGACCTTTCCTCCAACCACTGTCTGTCCCACCTGTGACAGAGACTGTCATTCCAGTATTGGACTGTACAGTCACCTGAGAACTCACTTTTACAGTGGAAGCAAGTCTCCCTCGATTTCGAAGGACTGCCTATGATGACACTTTGGTGCAATGGGTTAGCACACAACCCTTACACTTTGGTGGTAGTGTGTTAGCACAGTTCTTACACATTGGTGCGATGGGGGAGCGCAGTCCATACAAGCTGGTGGTACAAGGGGTTAGCACACAGTCCTTACACTTTGGAGATGAGTGGTTGCGGCTTGAGCACATCTTATGGGTAGAGCAGAGGGATCTTTGTTCTGCGGTGATTTACTAGACGTTGGGGAATTCTGCATGCCATTCATTGACCTCCCACAACACTGATGAGCACAAAATGTTCACTTGGAAAGATTCTTGGAAGATATAATGGAGTTAAAACGGTTTCACAGTGCTTCAAAAAATTTACCCTAAATAAAGCTGGAAAAATCACTGGATTATCGTAAAAACCTAACTGGTTCACTGTTGTCCTTTAGGGCAGGGTTCTCAAACTGGGTCTGCGGACCCCCTACCCCCCCCACCCCGGAGCAGCTTTCCAAAGGGTCCGCGACCGGAGGTCATTTCAAGCCTGCCCCTTTTAGAAAACTGACACGGATTCAGTTCTTGCGAATTTTTCCTCCACGGCTGGGCCCGCCTCCTTAGAGGCCCAAGGACTTCCCTCACTTGGTCACAAGCACTCCCTGGCGGTCGAGACGATTCCTCTCCCTGGCGACACCACGGCAATTCCGGGCTGTCGTGCTCGGAGCGCATGCTGGGCCCTTCAAACATGTACCTGAGTGAGCGTGCCCACGCAGACACGTGCCCGAGAGAGCGTGCCCACAGACACGTGCCCACACAGACATGTGCCCGAGAGAGCGTGCCCACAGACACGTGCCCACACAGACACGTGCCCACATACACGTGCCCGAGAGAGCGTGCCCACAGACACGTGTCCACACAGGCACGTGCCCACACAGACATGTGCCCGAGAGAGCGTGCCCGAGCATGCCCATGCAGGCACGTGCCTGAGCGTGCCCACGCAGATACATACCCAAGAGAGCGTGCCCACAGACATATGCCCACAGACATGTGCCCGAGAGAGCGTGCCCGAGCGTGCCCATGCAGGCACGTGCCTGAGCGTGCCCACAGACATGTGCCCGAGAGAGCATGTCCGCGCAGACACTTGTGGTCCCACAGTGCAGCTGTTGCAGACCATGCCAGTGGGACCATGTGGCGGCGAGTGGTGCTGCCAGCAATGTGTGGCTGGGCCCTCATGCCCTCACTCACTTTAGCCAGCCGGCTAACGGCTTTAAAAGTTGCCCAGCACTCATCATCATAGGCAGTCTCTCGAAGAGAGGATGGCTTGCTTCCACGCCAAAAAAGGGCTGAGTTCACAGATGTTTCAATGAAGAGCCTAATATTCCAGGTCCCGAACTACATGTTGAAGGGTGGAAGATGCGACTAATAGTTCCCCGAATCAGTGTGAGAAGCAGGCACGGCCACCTCACGGATATCTGTAAGTGCATACCTGTTGTGGAGGTGGGGGGGGCGGGATTACTAATTCATTTGAAAAGATGTCCTTAAACCAAAAAGGTTCGAGAACCACTGCTTTAGGGAAGGAAGCCTGGTCTGGCTGATGTGACTCCTGTCCCACGCCAACAGAGCCGACACTGAACTGCCCTCCGAATTGGCCTAGCAAGACATATGAACATAAGAAATAGGAGCAGGAGTAGGCCATACGGCCCCTTGAGCCTGTTCCGCCATTTAATACGATAATGGCTGATCTGATCATGGATTCAGCTCCACTTCCCTGCCCGCTCCCCGTAACTCCTTATTCCCTTATCGGTTAAGAAACTGTTTATATCTGTTGACACTCGGTTATATTAAATCCGCTACAGCTTGAGCGTCCGAAATCCGGAAACCTCGGGACCGAGGCCGTTCCGGATTTTTAAACGTCTTTGCCTGGGCCGAGGTAGGTAGGGTCGGGCAGCCGAGGTAAGGGGGCAAGGTCGGCCCGCTGAGGTAAGGGGGGTGGGAGGGGGGGACCGGGGCAAAGTCAGGCGGGGCAGAGGTCGGGCCGTCGAGGAGTTGGGGCGGGGCGAAGTTGGAGCAGGCGAAGTCGGGCCGCCGAGGCGGGGGTAGTCCGGATTTCGGAACATTTTCCAGTTTCTGGACGACCTCGCCATGGATCGGCCTAGTGTCCGGATTCCGGATTTTGGACGCTGCACCTATACTAAAAAAAAAACGGGCGGACCATTCGGCTTTGACCTCGGACCGAGAGCACCTTCTCCACACGGATTACGGCGGTTCAAGGTGAAGACCTTCTCAATGGGCGACCAGGGACTGGGAAATAAACGCTGGACTTACCAACGACGCCCGCACCTGGCGAATGGATCGAACCCACCATCTGTGATTCTCGGTCAGAATCTGCCTGGTTTGGCGGTGGTGGGGGGAGGGGGCGGCGGATAACGCAGGTGGGAATGAGGGTAACTGCTGGCTGTGGTGGCTGCTCGCTAGTCGAGTACAGCTTCCACGCACAGCGCTGAATAGAAAAGCGTCAGAACCATTTAAAAATAAATAAACCCACTGGAAAAAATAAATAACAGATCACACGCCAGCTAATTATAAGCACATTAATGAAGGTCATCAGCCACTCGATGTCAGTTCATTCAGGATCTCGACATTTACAGATGGAGCATTGCTTACAAGCCTTTATGTGGGCAACCACGTCCAGGGAAGGTACTTTTGCAGGATTTATAGACTTGCAATGTCTCTGCACGCCAGACATAAAACTGCAGGGGGGTCCTTTCAAAAAGCACAAAGCTATTTTAATTAGCCTTCGATATCAATGTAGAAAGCCACAAGGAATCAAACAGAAGTTGTAACTCACAATAACGTACCCTTTCCACTGGGAACAGACAGTAGCTGCTGGAGGCAAGAAACATAGAAAAATTACCGTGGTGTTAAAATGCAGTTTTTATTATTCAATATTTTACTGTAATACTTGTTCTTTTTTTATTCATTCAGTGGGTGTGGGCGTCACTGGCTGGGCCAGCATTCACCGCCCATCCCCAACCGCCCCCGAGAGGGTGATGGCGAGCCACCCCACAAAACAGAGGGGCTCGCCAGGCCATCCCAGAGGGCAGCCAAGAGTCAACCACACCACCGCGGGTCTGGAGTCACACGCAGGCCCAGACCAGGCAAGGACGGCAGACCCCCTCCCCCGAAGGGCACCAGCGAACCAGATCAGTTTTTACGACAATCCATGGTCTGATACTAGCTTTTTATTCCAGAGTTATTTTAAAGAAAGAAGTTTAATTAATTAACTGAATTTAGAGTCCTCCAGCTGCCATGGTGGGATTTGAACCCATGTCTCTGGATCATTAGTCCAGGCCTCTGAAGGCATCATGACTGCTACCAGGATACTGAGCATTCACCATCATGATGCGCAGAGCACAGTCGCACACCAACTGCACATTAAGTGAATGGTAGCCTTTGCGGCTATGGAATATCTCAGGATTGGTATGCAGTGCCCACAAAGCTATGAGTGTGCAGTCGACGGCATCCTGCACCACAGGGAAGCCCAATATCCTGGTGAAGCCATGTGTGCGCTCATCCTGCTTCTCTCTGTACAAAGAGAACACAATGAAGTCCCTTTTCCTGGCGTACAGAGCCTCTGAGACCTTCCAGATGCAGCGATGGACAGAGAACTGGGAGGTGTTAGCTAAGTCTCCTGCTCCAGACTGGAAGGATCCGGTTGCAAAAAAATTGAGGGCCACGATAACCTTGAGGGCCACTGCTCTGAGGCTGCAGTTCTGGTTGCAGGAAGTGGCAGAGTTCTGTGACCATCTCCTTGATGAAGCAGAGCCTCCTAATGCACTGCTCCTGGCTTAGGTGCACGTAGGAGAAGTGCTTTCAGAAGACCTTAGGTGGGTAAGGCCTCCTGCTGAGAGCCCTCCTGTCCCTCCTCCCTCAGCAAGGATTTTGTGCTCTTCTTCACTGCCTCAGCTCCATTTCCCTGTGATACTCGAGTGCGAGGAAAACTACAAGTCGAGCCCCCAAGACTGGGAGAAAATGTTGTGAGCAGAAGCCTTTAAATGAAAAGCAGAGCCTTCCCCACTTGCAGCAACACTTCATGGGATCTCACCAACTTTAAACAACATCTAGAAAGCTCCAAACAGTTGCACAAACTTACGTAGATCCAGTAGAAATTAAAAAGCATGTCAGCTGCAAGTTGCTGATGATCCCTTTAAACAGCACTGATAGGGGGTCCTTCCTGTGGTTGAACCCTTGGTCAACTGGTCGTAATTAGGACAGGGCGTTAAAATGAGCGGCAACGTCCAAAATGGCAGATCGTGCGTCAAATCAGCGTTGCACACTCATTGACGTCACGATCTGCCTCATTTCCATTTCTGCAGCGAGCACAGACAACGGTAGTGCTTCTTACCTGCCCAAGGTAGTGGCTAGTGTGGGACTCGCCTGAAGCTGGCGGAACGCGAGGCGGCCACCATTTTTGCTTCCAAACCAACTTTAACAGCCGGTGCACATGGGTCCAATTTTCCGGTCCTGGGGCTAGAACCTCCACTTTTGTGCTTATCGCCCAAAAATGGACGATACTTCTGGCGTGGGCGGCAAAAAAGGGTTTTCAGATCGCCGGCTTCTCGCCCATTCTCAAAGCACCTAGTCTCCATTTTTGAAAATGGGCATTACCGCGAGCGATATGAAATGGGCGTTAGCGTTAAATTTTTTTGACCTTCTGCCATAAAGTGTCGCCATCCTTAGCAACGGCATGGCAACGCTCGATTCCCGCAATTCAGGAGGTCAAGGGTCATGCACTTTGGCAGAAAAAAAAGAGCAAGTTATTAATTAAATGGAGAAAGATTGCAAAGTGTTACAGTACAGCGGGACCTGGAGGTACTTGTGCATGAAACACAAAAGGATAGTATGCAGGTACAGCAAGTGATCAGGAAGGCCAATGGTATCTTGGCCTTTATTGCAAAGGGGATGGAGTATAAAAGCAGGGAAGTCTTACTACAGCTATATAAGGTATTGGTGAGGCCACACCTGGAATACTGCGTACAGTTTTGGTTTCCATATTTACGAAAGGATATACTTGCTTTGGAGGCAGTTCAGAGAAGGTTCACTAGGTTGATTCCGGGGATGAGGGGGTTGACTTATGAGGAAAGGTTGAGTAGGTTGGGCCTCTAATCATTGGAACTCAGAAGAATAAGAAGTGATCTTATTGAAACGTATAAGATTATGAGGGGGCTTGACAAGGTGAATGCAGAGAGGATGTTCCACTGGTGGGGGAGACTGGAACTAGAGGGCATGATCTTAGAATAAGGGGCCGCCCATTTAAAACAGAGATGAGGAGAAATTTCTTCCTCAGTAGGTTGTAAATCTGTGGAATTCGCTGCCTCAGAGATCTGTGGAAGCTGGGACATTGAAAAATTTAAGACAGAAATAGACAGTTTCCTAAACGACAAGGGGATAACAGGTTATGGGGAGCGGGGACCAGCCATGATCTAATTGAATGGCGGAGCAGGTTCAAGGGGCCATCTGGCCTATTCCTGTTCCTATTTCTTATGTTCTTACGTTCTTATGTTATCATGAGTCGGGCAGCATCGGCGAGAGGCGACAGTCCGGGGTCGAGGAGGCCGACAAAAGGCCGCGAGGGCAGGAGTCGGGCAGCGTCGGTGAGAGGCGACAGTCCGGGGTCGAGGAGGCCGACAAAAGGCCGCGAGGGCAGGAGTCGGGCAGCGTCGGCGAGAGGCGACAGTCCGGGGTCGAGGAGGCCGACAAAAGGCCGCGAGGGCAGGAGTCGGGCAGCGTCGGTGAGAGGCGACAGTCCGGGGTCGAGGAGGCCTACAAAAGGCCGCGAGGGCAGGAGTCGGGCAGCGTCAGCGAGAGGCGACAGTCCGGGGTGCGTGAAGACCTACAAAAGGCCGCAAGAGCAAGAGTCAGGCAGCGTCGGCGAGAGGCGACAGTCCGGGGTGCGTGAAGACCTACAAAAGGCCGCGAGGGCAGGAGTCGGGCAGCGTCAGCGAGAGGCGACAGTCCGGGGTGCATGGAGGCCTACAAAAGGCCACGAGGGCAGGAGTCGGGCAGCGTCGGTGAGAGGCGACAGTCCGGGGTGCATGGAGGCCTACAAAAGGCCACGAGGGCAGGAGTCGGGCAGCGTCGGCGAGAGGCGACAGTCCGGGGTGCATGGAGGCCTACAAAAGGCCGCGAGGACAGGAGTCGGGCAGCGTCGGTGAGAGGCGACAGTCCGGGGTCGAGGAGGCCGACAAAAGGCCGCGAGGGCAGGAGTCGGGCAGCGTCGGTGAGAGGCGACAGTCCGGGGTCGAGGAGGCCGACAAAAGGCCGCGAGGGCAGGAGTCGGGCAGCGTCGGTGAGAGGCGACAGTCCGGGGTCGAGGAGGCCGACAAAAGGCCGCGAGGGCAGGAGTCGGGCAGCGTCGGTGAGAGGCGACAGTCCGGGGTCGAGGAGGCCGACAAAAGGCCGCGAGAGCAGCGACAGGAAGAAGGCAAAAAAGAAGTAGAAAGAAATAGAAAGGTGACCTCACAGCCAAGGGGGGTGAGTGATTGGCTGGTGATTGGTAAGTAGTTTTTCTTTTTTCTCTTCTATATCAGTGAGTAACTTTTAGCACTCTTGTTGCCAATTTAACTTAATCTAAGGGTTAAGTCATGGCAGGAGAGCTCGGACATGTGTTATGCTCCTCCTGTACTATGTGGGAAATCAGGTACGCCTCCGCTGTCCCTGACGACTACGTGTGCGGGAAGTGTATCTGCCTCCAGCTCCTGACAGACCGCGTTGCGGAATTGGAGCTGAGGGTGGATTCACTCTGGAGCATGCACAATGCTGAGAATGATGTGAATAGCATGTTTAGTGAGTTAGTCTTACCACAGCTAAAGGGTCCACAGCTAGATAGGGAATGGAAGACCAACAGGAAGAGCAGTGCAAGGAAGGTAGTGCAGGGATCCCCTGCGGTCATCCCCCTGCAAAACAGATACACCGCTTTGAGTACTGTTGAGGAGGATGACTCATCAGGGGAGGGTAGCAGCAGCCAAGTTCATGGCACCGTGGCTGGCTCTGCTGCACAGGAGGACAGGAAAAAGATTGGGAGAGTGATAGTGATAGGGGATTCAATTGTAAGAGGAACAGATAGGCGTTTCTGCGGCCGTTACTGAGACTCCAGGATGGTATGTTGCCTTCCTGGTGCAAGGGTCAAGGATGTCTTGGAGCGGGTGCAGGACATTCTGAAAAGGGAGGGTGAACAGCCAGTTGTCGTGGTGCACATTGGTACTAACAATATAGGTAAAAAATGGGATGAGGTCCTACGAGACGAATTTAAGGAGCTAGGAGCTAAATTAAAAAGTAGGATCTCAAAAGTAGTAATTTCAGGATTGCTACCAGTGCCACGTGCTAGTCAGAGTAGGAATCGCAGGATAGCTCAGATGAATACGTGGCTTGAGCAGTGGTGCAGAAGGGAGGGATTCAAATTCCTGGGGCATTGAAACCGGTTCTGGGGGAGGTGGGACCAGTACAAACCGGACAGTCTGCAACTAGGCAGGACTGGAACCAATGTCCAAGGAGGAGTGTTTGCTAGTGGGGAGGAGTTAAACTAATATGGCAGGGGGATGGGAACCAATGCAGGGAGACAGAGGGAAACAAAATGGAGACAGAAGCAAAAGACAAAAAGGAGATGAGGAAAAGTGGAGGGCAGAGAAACCCAAGCCAAAAAACAAAAAGGGCCACTTTGCAGCAAAATGCTAAAGGGTCTAAGTGTGTTAAAAAGGCAAGCCTGAAGGCTCTGTGCCTCAATGCGAGGAGTATTCGGAATAAGGTGGACGAATTAACTGTGCAGATAGCAGTTAACGGATACGATGTGGTTGGCATCACGGAGACATGGCTCCAGGGTGACCAAGGCTGGGAACTCAACATCCAAGGGTATTCAACATTTAGGAAGGATAGACAGAAAGGAAAAGGAGGCATTGCTGGTTAAAGAGGAAATTAATACAATTGTAAGGAAAGACATTAGCTTGGATGATGTGGAATCTGTATCGGTGGAGCTACGGAATACCAAGGGGCAGAAAATGCTACTGGGAGTTGTGTACAGACCTCCAAACAGTTGTAGTGATGTTGGGGAGGGCATCAACCAGGAAATTAGGGGTGCATGCAATAAAGGTGCAGCAGTTATCATGGGTGACTTTAATATGCATATAGATTGGGCTAACCAAACTGGAAACAATACAGTGGAGAAGGATTTCCTGGAGTGCATAAGGGATGGTTTTCTCGACCAATATGTCAAGGAACCAACTAGGGGGGAGGCCATCTTAGACTGGGTGTTGTGTAATGAGAGAGGATTAATTAGCAATCTCGTTGTGCGAGGCCCCTTGGGAAAGAGTGACATAATATGGTGGAATTCGACATTAGGATGGAGAATGAAACAGTTAATTCAGAGACCATGGTCTAGAACTTAAAGAAGGGTAACTTTGAAGGTATGAGGCGTGAATTGGCTAGGATAGATTGTCGAATGATACTTAAGGGGTGAACAGTGGATGGGCAATGGCACACATTTAAAGACCGCATGGATGAACTACAACAATTGTACATCCCTGTCTGGCGTAAAAATAAAAAAGGGAAGGTGGCTCAACCGTGGCTATCAAGGGAAATCAGGGATAGTATTAAAGCCAAGGAAGTGGCATACAAATTGGCCAGAAATAGCAGCGAACCTGGGGACTGGGAGAAATTTAGAACTCAGCAAAGGAGGACAAAGGGTTTGATTAGGGCAGGGAAAATAGAGTACGAGAGGAAGCTTGCAGGGAACATTAAAATGGACTGCAAAAGCTTCCATAGATATGTAAAGAGAAAAAGGTTAGTAAAGCCAAACGTAGGTACCCTGCAGTCAGAATCAGGGGAAGTCATAACTGAGAACAAAGGAATGGCAGACCAATTGAACAAGTACTTTGATTCGGTATACACTAAGGAGGACACAAACAACCTTCCGGATATAAAAGGGGTCAAAGGGTCGAGTAAGAAGGAGGAACTGAGGGAAATCCTTATTAGTCGGGAAATTGTGTTGGGGAAATTGATGGGATTGAAGGCCGATAAATCCCCAGGGCCTGATGGTCTGCATCCCAGAGTACTTAAGGAGGTGGTCTTGGAAATAGCGGATGCATTGACAGTCATTTTCCAACATTCCATAGACTCTGGATCAGTTCCTATGGAGTGGAGGGTAGCCAATGTAACCCCACTTTTTAAAAAAGGAGGGAGAGAGAAAACAGGGAATTATAGACCGGTCAGCCTGACATCAGTAGTGTGTAAATTAATGGAATCAATTATTAAGGATGTCATAGCAGCGCATTTGGAAAGAGGTGACATGATAGGTCCAAGTCAGCATGGATTTGTGAAAGGGAAATCATGCTTGACAAATCTTCTGGAATTTTTTGAGGATGTTTCCAGTAGAGTGGACAAGGGAGAACCAGTTGATGTGGTGTATTTGGACTTTCAGAAGGCTTTCGACAAAGTCCCACACAAGAGATTAGTGTGCAAAGTTAAAGCACATGGGATTGGAGTTAGTGTGCTGACGTGGATTGAGAACTGGTTGTCAGACAGGAAGCAAAGAGTAGGAGTAAATGGGGACTTTTCAGAATGGCAGGCAGTGACTAGTGAGGTACCGCAAGGTTCTGTGCTGGGGCCCCAGCTGTTTACATTGTACATTAATGATTTAGACGAGGAGATTAAATGTAGTCTCTCCAAATTTGCGGATGACACTAAGTTGGGTGGCAGTGTGAGCTGCGAGGAGGACGCTATGAGGCTGCAGAGTGACTTGGATAGGTTAGGTGAGTGGGCAAATGCATGGCAGATGAAGTATAATGTGGATAAATGTGAGGTTATCCACTTTGGTGGTAAAAAGAGAGAGACAGACTATTATCTGAATGGTGACAGATTAGGAAAAGTGGAGGTGCAACGAGACCGGGGTGCCATGGTGCATCAGTCATTGAAGGTTGGCATGCAGGTACAGCAGGCGGTTAAGAAAGCAAATGGCATGTTGGCCTTCATAGCGAGGGGATTTGAGTACACGGGCAGGGAGCTGTTACTACAGTTGTACAGGGCCTTGGTGAGGCCACACCTGGAGTATTGTGTACAGTTTTTGTCTCCTAACTTGAGGAAGGACGTTCTTGCTATTGAGGGAGTGCAGCGAAGGTTCACCAGACTGATTCCGGGGATGGCAGGACTGACATATCAAGAAAGACTGGGTCAACTGGGCTTGTATTCACTGGAGTTCAGAAGAATGAGAGGGGATCTCAAAGAAACGTTTAAAATTTTGATGGGTTTAGACAGGTTAGATGCAGGAAGAATGTTCCCAATGTTGGGGAAGTCCAGAACCAGGGGTCACAGTCTAAGGATAAGGGGTAAGCCATTTAGGACCGAGATGAGGAGAAACTTCTTCACCCAGAGAGGGGTGAACCTGTGGAATTCTCTACCACAGAAAGTTGTTGAGGCCAATTCACTAAATATATTCAAAAAGGAGTTTGATGAAGTCCTTGCTACTAGGGAGATCAAGGGGTGTGGCGAGAAAGCAGGAATGGGGTACTGAAGTTGCATGTTCAGCCATGAACTCATTGAATGGCGGTGCAGGCTCGAAGGGCTGAATGGCCTACTCCTGCACCTATTTTCAATGTTTCTATGTTTCTTTGACATGTGCAGAAGAGGAGCCAGATAGAGAGGGAGCTCAGAGGCACTGAAAGCGTGTGTGGCTGTGGTGTGTGCTTGTCTGGCTGTTGTGGGAGGCCCGAGGGAGATTCACCAGCAGCAAAAAGCCTACTAAGCCCCAAGAACATAGTTGGCACCGAGTTTTTGTCCAACAAATAACAAATAACATGGAAGAGATGGAGGAGGCCCTGGAGCTGGTCGCCAGGAACACAGGTGGCAGAGGGTTCCCAGTGGTCCCGGAGTGCTGCACTGCACCCCAAGGTGATGCACCCCCATTGCCAACCACACATGAGAGTCAGCAGCAACACTTTGCTTCTGGCTCGGAGCACGTTCCCACCTTGGGACCGTCCTCTCCCGTATCCGTCCAACCGTTTCAGCCGTCACCCGCCCACCACAATGAAGCATCGCCTGAGGAGCTCCTCGGCCAGGCGGCTTGGAGTCAGGAGGGTAAGGGGTAGAGGTGGAGGTGGGGAGGAGAACCGGGGGGCGGGGGGGGCGACTACTCGATTGCTGCGGGGGGGAGGCAGTGAAAGGTTGGCTTGAACAGAAATACTAATGATTTCAGACTAATGTTCTTGGCACAGATAGCTGCACCGTTACACACTGGTGATTCCTTAACATCAAAGGGTATAATTACACTTAACTTCAATCAACTTAAACTTTAACTGTCACCAAGGTGATGCCCACCATTGATGTATGAACTGCACACCAGCAGTGTGTCAGCCTTGTAAATAACACTAATGTTCTTTCAACCATATCCTTTGTCACCAAGCATCCGGCATTGACCTTGTGGCTGATTGTTGAACAAGTCAGATACAATGCTCTCACGCAGGATGTGAGCATCATGGATGCCGCCCAGAAATTTAGCATTCACTGCCATTATAATTTGCTGGTTTGCGACAATGAGTTGGACATTCAAGGAGTGGAATCCCTTGCGGTTCCTGAAAACCTCTGCATCCTGAAAAGATGCCTGCATCGCGATGTGCGTATAATCTATTTCTCCCTGCACCTTGGGGAAGTTTGCAATTCTGGAGAAACCTAGAGCCCTCTCACTTTGTGCCTCCTGGTCATAGGGAAGCTGATCAAGTCCCTCCTACATGCATACAGGGCTTCAGTGACCTGTCTAATGCAGCGATGTGTGGCATGCTGAGAACGTCTGCAAATGTCTCCAGCTGTGGCCTGAAAAGAACCTGAGGCATAGAATGACAGTGCTGCGGTGACTTTGACCTTGACGGACAGTACAGTACTGATAGTGCTGGCAGGCTGCAGATCTCCCCTTATCAGCTGGCATACCTCAGTGATAACCTCTTTGTGGAAGCGCAGTCTCCGAAGACAGGAGGTGTAGGGCAAGTCAAGGTAAGAATGCTTGCTTCCCCTTGTACTTGCAGTGGGTGTAATGTCTGGTCCTGCTCATCAGTCTGTCACGTCTTACATTGGGCACATGATGCAGTGGAGCGTACCTTCGGCGATCTCGAGTCTGCTGCATGTAATTAGTCATCAAGAGAGGGTGAGACAGGACAGGCCCTGTCATGTTTGTAACCACAATGTAACACCACTGTATTACTGAATACACTCAACTTAGATGCATACCTTGACCACAGGGGGTGAACTTGTGGGAGACACTCCTTACCTGATCACACTGGTATATAAAGGGAGGTCCCACACAGGATCATCACTTCTGGAGTCCTGTAATAAAGAGCTGAGGTCACAGAGTGGCCTTGTTCCTGGAATGTGCCTCATTTGGTTTCATGCTGTCGATTAAGGACTTTACATTGGCGACAAGAAACGGGAATTCACGACCCACGAGAATGGCCCCCGCAGCACAGAAGAATGATACTGTGTTGGGGAAGACTGGGACGATTTTGTAGAGAGGCTTCAGCAAAGCTTTGTAACTAAAGTCTGGCTGGGAGATGCAGCGGCCGACAAGCAAAGGGCTCATCTCCTGACCAGCTGCAGGCCAAAGACATATGCGCTCATGAAGGACTTACTGGCACCCGAAAAGCCATCGGACAAAACCTTTGAAGAGCTCAGCAAATTAATCGGGGAGCAGCTCAAGCCGGCGAGCAGCATACACATGGCTCAACACAGATTCTATATTCACCGACGTCATGACGGACAGAGCATACCGGACTTTGTAGCGGATCTCCAGCGTTTGGCCAGCCTCTGTAAGTTCACAGACACCTGCAGGGGGGAGATGCTAAGGGACTTCTTCATCGAGGGTATCGGTCATGCGGGAATTTTTCGCAAGTTAATTGAGACCAAGCTCTTGACCTTGGAAGTGACAGCGTTGTTAGCTCAAACTATCATGGCGGGGGAGGAAGAGACGAAAATGATTTACGTGCGCAATTCTACTTCTAACGCGGCGATGGATCAGGGAGTCAACATCATAAATGCTACTCAGAGCCCCGCAGGCAGGCAGGGGCAGTCCGACATTTACCAGGCAGCAATAGATACCAGAGCAAGATCTCAACAGTGACAATGGCAGGCTGAACGGACATTCACGCCATCACAGTGGACAATGCGGCTCGGGATGGAGCCACTAATAGGGTACTTAAGAGCAGTCAAAGGGACAGTCAGCGCGGAATTCCTGGCCATAGTCCCTTTGTCCCCAACAATGGAAACTTTAACTCATGCTGGAGGTGTGGGGGAAAACACTCAGCCAGATCTTGCAGATTCAACATTTTGTCTGCAGAAACTGCAATCTCAGCGGCCATTTAGCTCGAATGTGTAGAAAACCTGCAACCAGACTGATATATGAGACAGATGGACCAGAAGAGGGTTCTGTGAGGCAGGATGACTTTTGGAGCAAATCGATGGACACCGAGGTTCAGCGGGTCCATGCGACAAATATTCACAGTTCATACACCAAAACGCCACCAATGATGATGAGGGTTTTGTTGAACGGCATCCCAGTACGCATGGAGTTGGACACTGGGGCCAGCCAGTCACTCATGGGCATTCAGCAATTCGAGAAGCTATGGCCACTCAAAGCCAGTAGACCCAATTTAGAATGTATTGAGACACAATTACGGGCTTACACTAAAGAAATCATTCCGGTGCTAGGCAGTGCAATGATGGCTGTCACACACAATGGGTTAGTGAACCGGCTGCCACTCTGGATTGTCCCGGTCAATGGTCCCGCTCTGTTGGGGAGGAGCTGGTTAGCCGAGATGAACTGCAAAGGGGGGATGTTCACGCAATGTCCTCGGTGGAGCGAAGTTCGTACTCACAAGTCCTTACTCTACAACAATTCGAGTCATTATTTCAACCAGGCATCGGGACTTTCAAAGGCACTAAAGTAGTGATACACATCACCCCGGACGCCAGGCCAGTGCACCACAAAGCCAGAGCGGTGCCGTATGTGATGCGGGAAGAAATCGAGAGGGCATTATCTCGCCTGTTGAATTCAGCGACTGGGGAGCCCCATCGTTCCCGTTCTAAAAGCGGATGGCTCTGTACAAGGCCACCATCAATTGGGTGTCCCTACAAGACCAATACCCGCTCCCAAAAGCGGAGGACCTCTTCGGCACGCTGGCAGGCGGCAAGCTGTTCACCAAGTTGGACCTCACTTCAGCCTATATGACCCAGGAACTGGCCGACAAATCCAAACTACTGACCACCATCACCATGCACAAGGGACTGTTCGTTTATGACAAGTGCCCGTTTGGCATTCGATCAGCGGCCGTGATTTTTCAACGCAACATGGAAAGCCTGCTTAAATCCATTCCTGGACGACATCCTCATCATGGGTTGAGACACCGAGGAACACCTCCACAACCTGGAGGAGGTGCTATGCCGAATGGACCGGGTAGGCTTGCAACTCAAGAAGTCTAAATGTGTGTTTTTAGCTCCTGAAGTTGAGTTTCTGGGCAGGAGGGTTGCTGCAGATGGGATTCGGCCCACCGAATCCAAAACAGAGGTGATTCGACGAGCACCCAGGCCCTGCAACACATCGGAGCTGCGTTCATTCCTGGGACTGTTGAACTATTTCGGGAACTGTCTGCCGAACTTGAGCACGTTGTTGGAGCCACTACATGTGCTCCTGCGTAAGGGCTGCGATTGGTTTTGGGGGGACTGTCAGGAACGGGCTTTTGATCGGGCGCAAAACCTACTTTGTTCAAACAAGTTGTTGACCCTGTACGACCCCTGTAAACGTTTAGTTCTGACTTGTGATGCATCGTCCTATGGGGTTGGGTGCGTGCTGCAGCAGGGCAATGCTGAGGGTCAGCTACAACCTGTGGCTTATGCCTCCAGGTCGCTCTCTCAAGCAGAACGGAGATATGGCATGGTCGAGAAGGAAGCGCTTGCATGTGTCTATGGTGTAAAATAAATGCATCAGTACCTCTTCAGTTTGAAGTTTGAATTAGAGACGGACCACAAGCCACTCACATCCCTGTTGTCAGACAGCAAGGCTGTCAATGCCAACGCATCAGCTCGCATACAGCGATGGACTCTCACGCTAGTTGTTTATGACTACTCCATCCTGCACCGCCCCAGCACTGAAAACTGCGCTGACGCACTCAGCAGGCTCCCACTGGCCACCACCGAGGGGGCAGCGGAGCAAAGCGCTGAGATGGTCATGGCTGTCGATGCCTTTGACAGTGCAGGCTCCCTCATCACAGCCCGCCAGATCAAAATCTGAATAAACAGAGAACCCCTCCTATCCTTGATTAAGAAATGTGTCCTGACTGGGGATTGGGCGCCCGCACAAGGAGCATGCCCTGAGGAGGTCAGACAGTTCCACAGACGGATGGATGAGCTCTCCATCCAAGCCGACTGCCTACTATGGGGCAGCTGGGTAGTCATGCCCCAAAAGGGCAGGGAGGCATTCATCAGGGAGCTCCACAACGAGCACCCAGACATTGCGATGATGAAGGCCATTGCCCGGTCACAGGTTTGGTGGCCTGGAATTGATTCAGACCTGGAACATTGTATTCATAGGTGCACGACCTGTGCCCAGCTGGGCAATGCCCCCAGGGGGCCCTGCTCAGCACGTGGCCCTGGCCCACCAAGCCATGTTCACGCATTCACGTTGACTACGCGGATCGTTCATGGGTAAGATGTTCCTCATTGTAGTAGATGCATACTCGAAATGGATCGAGTGCATCATCCTGAATTCATGCACGTCATCCACCACCGTGGAAAGCCTATGTGCGATCTTTGCAACCCATGGCTTGACGGACATCCTGGTTAGTGACAGTGGCCTGTGTTTCAAGAGCTATGAATTCTGGGAGTTTATGTCAGGCAATGGCATCAACCACGTCAGGACTGCGCCGTTCAAGCCGGCCTCCAATGACCAGGTGGAATGGGCAGTCCAAATCATTAAGCAAGGTATGCTCAGGATTCAAGGACCCTCCCTACAATGCTGCCTATCGCGACTCCTGCTGACCTATAGATCCTACCCGCGCTCACTCACGGGGATCCCGCCCACAGAGCTACTCATGAAACAGACACTCAAAACTCGGTTGTCCCTCACCCACCCAGTCCTGACCGACATAGTTGAGGGTAAGCGCAAGTCACAAAATGAGTACCATGACTGTAATTCAAGGGGGAGATCTATAGAGATAAATAATCCTGTATTCATCCTCAATCATGCCATGGGCCCAAATGGCTTGAGGGTACTGTAATTGACAAAGAGGGGAATAGGGTCATCGTGGTAAAACTCAACAATGGCCAGATAGAGACATAGAAACATAGAAACATAGAAAATAGGTGCAGGAGTAGGCCATTCGGCCCTTCTAGCCTGCACCGCCATTCAATGAGTTCATGGCTGAACATGCAATTTCAGTACCCCATTCCTGCTTTCTCGCCATACCCCTTGATCCCCCTAGTAGTAAGCTATATGCCATAAGCATCTGGACCAAGTAAAAAAAAGGTTCAGCGTGGACACGGAGGAACCTGAAGAAGACCATGAGATGGAACTCACACTACCCCCAGTGAACGTGCAACAAGAGTAATCGGAAGAATGCACAGTCCCTGAGGTCAGCCCGGACAGGCTGGAATCACCACAGGTGACAGAAACTCACATCAGCGTCCAACAACCAGAGCCCCAACTGCGGCGCTCCACGAGGGAGCATAGACCACCTGAAAGACTAAACCTATGATCCCAGTAAGACTTTGGGGGGAGGAAGGTGATGTCATGTTTGTAACCACAATGTAACACCACTGTATTACTGAATACACTCAACTTAGATGCACACCTTGACCACAGGGGGTGAACTTGTGGGAGACACTCCTTACCTGATCATACAGGTATATAAAGGGAGGTCCCACGCAGGGTCATCACTTCTGGAGTCCTGTAATAAAGAGTTAAGGTCACAGAGTGGCATTGTCCCTGGAATGTGCCTCGTGTGGTTTCATGCTGTAGAGTAAGGACTTTAAAGGCCCCATTGCAGTAGCTCTCAGTTTTCCACCGATTGGTCACAAAGAAGGAATGTCCCGATGAAGACACCTTTTCAATTCCAATCGATCGCAGTAGGGTCAAGATGTTTGTAGAGATATTCACATCAACTCCAACAACCTGCAGAGTACATCCAAACTCCCCCGAGGTTGAAGCACAGCAGCCTTTTCAAGGATGCGACATGTGATCTAGAACATGGCGTCCATAACGCTGTGATTAGTTCTGGTTAGTTCCACTTTTTCTGGGCGGTTTTTTGGGCGAGCGATATTGTGGGTGATATGTGTGCGAGGTGGTAAAATTGACACTGGGTGATCTCATGGCCGCTAGTTTCGGTAAATATGCTCTTTACGACAAAAAAAAGTGGGCGGGCGGTATTATTGAATCTCAGCGTTAAATCAGTGCGGAAATTAACACTGGGCGATATTATTGCGTCGATTTTGCCCATTCTGGTGACAAAAAAAGTGAGCGGGCGGTAATATTTTTTCCCGGCATTAAGCACATGGTGAAAGTAACGCTCAGCGACAAGTTTCCTAAAAATGCCCGTCAGTTTCCATTTTGTGCCAAAATGGCCGATATATGGGCGTTATACGTCATTTCTGCGGTAAAGTGGGCGTTAAGCATACAAAGAAAGTGGAGGTTCTATCCCCTGGTGCCTAGAAAAATATGGTAACATGTTTTTGCAGGACTATGAAGAAACATACTCCTCTCTAGAATGAATTTCACAAAACTGTTTGTAGACTATTGTTACATTATTACATTGTTGTTAATGAACTACAAGTTGTGAGACAGACTTGAAAAGTTGCTGTTACAGTATTATTATGCTATCAAATGGTAAGTATCTGCTTTTTATAATAGCATGAGAGTATTGTATGAAGGGACCTGATAGGTTAAGGTATATAATTCAATGGTATAATTAAATGTTTATTGCTAGCATCTTAAATCTTAACAATATGGTAGATGCAAAAAGATGTTATCAAATACTTTAAACATGAGAAACGTGAAATAGCCCACCAAAAGAAAGCCAGGGCACTTTTAAGGAAAGGAAATTCTTACTTTTGAAAAGAATGGAACCATCCCGAAAACCTTTACAGAAATACAAATTGAGCCCTCTAAAGTCATATGCTGTCTATGTTCTTGATACACCACTATCGGAATTAACTCAAAAGCACAGATTCTGACATGTGTTTGAACAACATTCAGCAGCACTAGATAATAACAATATACTGGTACAGTGCAAGGAAACACCATTCTGAATGATTCTATTGCCAGCAAAACATAATTTACTCAGTGGAGGATGTTGTTTCTTGTGACAGAGTCTCAACTTCTAAGTGAACTTTGAAAGAAACATTTTGAATTCCTTCTGGTTGAAGGGTATTTTCATTTAAAAGAATCAATGGAACTTGAGATGAACCAGTGCTGAGCTCTTTCTGAATAAAGTGTTGAGAAAGATAAGCCTTGGTTACAAGCGATGTGAGCTAACATCATTTTTCAAATCAGAAAGAAAATCATAAACTGAAAACCAGCACATCAAAGAAAATTGGAAGTGGGGAAGAAGACAATGGCAATTGCAATCCATTTAGGGTACATCTATACTGCAGCCTAATTGTAGCTCAGGTTTCAGCCAAGCCAAACCAAATTAGCACTGCTTGGCTCCTGTCTGGCTGGAACCCTTGTTTAGGAAAGAGCTCTGCACTGGACAGAATAGACATAAATAAACAGAACTATCTCCCAAAGTCTATAAATGATTAGGGAACAGGAAAGGGAGAATCCCAACTCATTAAACATTTAAATTAAGATCGGGTAGATTTACAAAGGCCGAGATATTAACCTGTCTGCAATGGGCGGGTGAAGGTTACGGGGTTAAAAAATTTTAAACAGGGAAAACATTCCCAACCCCGCACTGTGTACGTGCCAGTTGCCATTTTTACACTTTGAGGATCTTGTGTTGTGTGAGTGTCCTGCCCTCAAGAGGCGGCGCACTTCATTAACGAAGGCCCATTGTGCAATTGGGAGCCTGTTTAAACTTAACAGTTGCTATGTGGATTTCCCAGGACTCAGAAAACCCAGCAGGGAAAGGGAGGCGGGAGCTGCCGGCTGAAGAAGGTTACTGCCTTTTACAGCACTCCTTGTGGGCAAAGAGGAGCAGGAGTGCTCCCCCTAGCCCCTCAAGGAAGCCCTCGGCCTTCTCTCTGCTGATCGCGGCCTTTCTCCCCCCTGCCACAATCAGTGAACTCCACCCCCCCCCCCCCCCACCAGTGAGAAAAAAGATGCAAAGAGAAGGATGAACCATCCCTGGCTAACTATGAAGTAAAGGATGGTATCAAATTGAAAACAAAGGCATACAATGTTGCGAAGAACAGTGGAAGAACAGTGGAAGGCCAGAGGATTGGGACATTTTTAGAAACCAGCAAAGGACAAGTAAAAAAATGATATAAAGACAGAGTGGATAGCATATGAGAGCAAACTAGCAAGAAATATAAAAACAGACAATAAGAGCTTCTACAGGTATATAAAAAGGAAGCGAGTAGCTAAAGTAAACATTGGTCCCTTAGAGGATGAGACTGGGGAATTAATAATGGGAAACAGGGAAATGGCAGAGACTTTGAACAAATATTTTGTATTGGTCTTCACGATAGAGGGGGAGGGGAAATAAAACAATCCTATCAGTAGAGATAAAGTACGAGGCAAACTAATAGGACTAAAGGTGGACAAGTCCCCTGGACCTGATAGTATGCATCCTAGGGTTTTAGAAACATAGAAATATAGAAAATAGGTGCAGGAGTAGGCCATTCAGCCCTTCGAGCCTGCACCGCCATTCAATAAGATCATGACTGATCATTCCTTCAGTACCCCTTTCCTGCTTTCTCTCCATACCCCTTGATCCCTTTAGCCATAAGAGCCATATCTAACTCCCTCTTGAATATATCCAATGAACTGGCATCAACAACTCTCTGCGGTAGGGAATTCCACAGGTTAACAACTCTCTGAGTGAAGAAGTTTCTCCTCATCTCAGTCCTAAATGGCCTATCCCTTATCCTATGTCCCCTGGTTCTGGACATCCCCAACATCTGGAACATTCTTCCCACATCTAACCTGTCCAGTCCCATCAGAATCTTATACGTTTCTATGAGATCCCCTCTCATCCTTCTAAACTCCAGTGAATAAAGGCCCAGTTGATCCAGTCTCTCCTCATATGACAGTCGAGCCATCCCTGGAATCAGTCTGGTGAATCTTCGCTGCACTCCCTCAATAGCAAGAACATCCTTCCTCAGATTAGGAGACCAAAACTGTACACAATATTTCAGGTGAGGCCTCACTAAGGCCCGGTACAACTGCAGTAAGACCTCCCTGCTCCTATACTCAAATCCCCTAGCTACGAAGGCCAACATACCATTTGCCGCCTTCACCGCCTAGTGTACCTGCATGCCCACTTCCAGTGACTGATGAACCATGACACCCAGGTCTCGTTGCACCTCCCCTTTTCCTAATCTGCTGCCATCCAGATAATATTCTGCCTTTGTGTTTTTGCCTCCAAAATGGATAACCTTATATTTATCCATATTATACTGCATCTGCCATGCATTTGCCCACTCAACTAACCTGTCCAAGTCACCCTGCAGCCTCTTAGCATCCTCCTCACAGCTCACATCGCCACCCAATTTAGTGTCATCCGCAAATTTGGAGATATTGCACTCAATTCCTTCATCTAAATCGTTAATGTATATTGCAAAAAGCTGGGGTCCCAGCACTGAGCCCTGCGGCACTCCACTAGTCACTGCCTGCCATTCTGAAAAGGGCCCATTTATCCCGACTCTCTGCTTCCTGTCTGCCAACCAGTTCTCTATCCACGTCAGTACATTACCCCCAATACCATGTGCTTTGATTTTGCACACGAATCTCTTGTGCGGGACCTTGTCAAAAGCCTTTTGAAAGTCCAAATACACCACATCCACAGGTTCTCCCTTGTCCACTCTACTCGTTACATCCTCAAACAACTCCAGAAGATTCGTCAAGCATGATTTCCCTTTCATAAATCCATGCTGACTTGATCTGATCCTGTCACTGCTTTCCAAATGCGATGCTATTTCATCCTTAATGATTCATTCCAACGTTTTCCCCACGACTGATGTCAGGCTATAATTACCTGTTTTCTCTCTCCCTCCTTTTGTAAAAAGTGGTGTTACATTAGCTACCCTCCAGTCCATAGGAACTGATCCAGAGTCGATAGACTGTTGGAAAATGATCACCAATGCATCCACTATTTCTAGGGCCACTTCCTGAAGTACTCTGAGATGCAGACTATCAGGCCCCGGGGATTTATCGGCCTTCATCCCATCAATTTCCCTAACACAATTTTCCTCCTAATAAGGATATCCTTCAGTTCCTCCTTCTCACTAGACCCACTGTCCCCGAGTACATTCGGAAGGTTATTTGTGTCTTCCTTCGTGAAGACAGAACCAGAGTATTTGTTCAATTGGTCTGCCATTTCTTTGTTCCCCATTATAAATTTACCTGAATCCGACTGCAAGGGACCTACGTTTGTCTTCACTAATCTTTTTCTCTTCACATATTTATAGAAGCTTTTGCAGTCAGTTTTTATGTTACCTGCAAGCTTCCTCTCGTACTCTATTTTCCCCTCTTAATTAAACCCTTAGTCCTCCTCTGGTGAATTCTAAATTTCTCCCAGTCCTCAGGATTGTTGCTTTTTCTAGCCAAATTATATGCCTCTTCCTTGGCTTTAACACTATCCTTAATTTCCCTTGTTAGCCATGGTTAAGCCACATTCCCCATTTTATTTTTACTCCAGGCAGGGATGTACAATTGCTGAAGTTCATATGATCTTTAAATGTTTGCCATTGCTTATCCACCATCAACCCTTTAAGTATCCTTTGCCAGTCTATTCTAGCCAATTCACACCTCGTACCGTCGAAGTTACCTTTCCTTAAGTTCAGGACCCTAGTTTCCGAATTAACTGTGTCACTCTCCATCTTAATAAAGAATTCTACCATATTATGGTCACTCTTCCCCAAAGGCCTTGCACAACAAGATGACTAATTAGTCCCTCCTCATTACACATCACCCAGTCTAGGATGGCCAGCTCTCTAGTTGGTTCCTTGACATATTGGTCTAGAAAACCATCCCTAATACACTCCAGGAAATCCTCCTCCACCACATTGCTACCACTTTGGTTAGCCCAATCAATATGTAGATTAAAGTCGCCCATGATAACTATTGTACCTTTATTGCACACATCCCTTATTTCTTGTTTGATGCTGTCCCCAACCTCACTACTACTGTTTGGTGGTCTGTACACAACTCCCACTAGCATTTTCTGCCCTTTGGAATTCTGCAGCTCCACCCATACCGATTCCACATCATCCAGGCTAATGTCCCTCCTTACTATTGCATTAATTTCCTCTTTAACCAGCAACGCCACCCAATCTCCTTTTCCTTTCTGTCTATCCTTCCTAAATGCTGAATACCTTGGATGTTGAGTTCCCAGCCTTGGTCATGTCTCCGTGATGCCAATTACATCATACCCGTTAACTGCTATCTATGCAGTTAATTCGTCCACCTTATTCCGAATACTCCTCGCATTGAGACACAGAGCCTTCAGGCTTGTCTTTTTAACAGACTTTGCCCCTTTAGAATTTTGCTGTAATGTGGCCCTTTTTGATTTTTGCCTTGGGTTTCTCTGCCCTCCACTTTTACTATTCTCCTTTCTATCTTTTGCTTCTGACTCCATTTTATTTCCTTCTGACTCCCTGCATAGGTTCCCATCCCCCTGCCATATTAGTTTAACTCCTCCCCAACAGCACTAGCAAACACTCCCCATAGGATATTGGTTCAGGTCCTGCCCAGGTGCAGACCGTCCAGTTTGTACTGGTCACACCTCTACCAGAACCAGTTCCAATGCCCCAGGAATTTGAATCCCTCCCTTCTGCACCACTGCTCAAGCCGCGTATTCATCTGAGCTATCCTGCGATTCCTACTCTGACTAGCACGTGGCACTGATAGCAATCCTGAGATTACTACTTTTGAGGTCCTACTTTTTAATTTAACTCCTAGCTCCTTAAATTCGTCTCGTAGGACCTCATCCCATTTTTTACCCATATCGTTGGTACCTTTATGCACCACGACAACTGGCTGTTTACCCTCCCTTTTCAGAATGCCCTGCACCCGCTCCGAGACATCCTTGACCCTTGCACCAGGGAGGCAACATACCATCCTGGAGTCTCGGTTGCGGCCGCAGAAATGCCTATCTATTCCCCTTACAATCGAATTCCCTATCACTATCGTTCTCCCACTCTTTTTCCTGCCCCCCTGTGCAGCAGAGCCAGTCACGGTGCCATGAACTTGGCTGCTGCTGCTCCCCCCGATGAGTCATCCCCCTCAACAGTACCCAAAGCGGCGTATCTGTTTTGCAGTGGGATGACTGCAGGGGATCCCTGCACTATCTTCCTTGCACTGCTCTTCCTGTTGGTCTTCCATTCCTTATCTGGCTGTGGACCCTTAACCTGCGGTAAGACCAACTCACTAAATATGCTATTCACATCATTCTCAGCATCGTGCATGCTCCAGAGTGAATCCACCCGCAGCTCCAATTCTGCAACGCGGTCCGTCAGGAGCTGGAGGCGGATACACTTCCCACACACGTAGTCGTCAGGGACACCGGAGGCATCCCTGACTTCCCACATAGTACAGCCGGAGCATAACACGTGTCCAAGCTGTCCTGCCATGACTTAACCCTGAGATTAACTTAATTTGGCAACAACAATGCTAAAGATTACTTACTGATAAAGAAAAGAAAAAGAAAAAGAGATGTGGCCGCAGAGATAGTGGATGCATTGGTTATGATCTACCAAAATTCCCTGAACACAGGATAGGTCCCAGCGGTTTGGAAAACCGCAAATGTAACACCCCTTTTTAAAAAAGGAGGGAGACAGAAAGCAGGCAACCATAGTGCAGTTAGCCTAACATCCGTCATTGGGAAAATGCTGGTGTCCATCATTAAGGAAGTCATAGCGGGACATATAGAAAATCATAATGCAGTCAAGCAGAGTCAGCATGGTTTTAAGAAAGGGAAATCATGTTTGACAAATTTGCTGGAGTTCTTTGAGGATGTAACAAGCAGGGTGGATAAGGGGGAACCAGCTGATGTTGTCTATTTGGATTTCCAGAAAGCTTTCGATAAGGTGCCACACAAAAGGTTACTGCATAAGATAAGATAATATTAATGATTTGGATGAAGGTACCGCGTGTAAGTAAGCCAAATTTGCTGATGATACAAAGATAGGTGGGAAAGCAAGTTGTGAGGAGGATGCAAAGAATCTACAAAGGGATATAGATAGGCTAACTAAGGAAATAAGAGAGGGTATCAAATTGAAAACAAAGGCATACAATGTGGCCAAGACTAATGGGAGGCCAGAGAATTGGGACATTTTTAAAAGCCAGCAGAAAATGATTAAAAAATGATTAGGAGAGGGAAGATAGATTCTGAAAGTAAACTAGCACGAAATATAAAAACAGATAGTAAGAGTTTCTACAGGTGCATAAAAAAGAAAAGAGTGGCTAAAATAAATGTTGGTCCCCTGGAGGATGAGACTGGGGAATTAATAATGGGGAACAGGGAAATGGCAGAGATGTTGAGTAAATATTTTGTATCGATCTTCACGATAGAAGACACTGAAAACATCCGAATAGTGGATAATCAAGGGGCTATAGGGAGAGAGGAACTTAATACAATGACTATCACTAATGGAGTAGTACTAGGTAAAATAATGGGACTAAAGGCAGACAAGTCCCATGGACCTGATGGCTTACATCCTAGGGACTTAAAAGAAGTGGCTGCATAGATAGTAGATGCATTGGTTGTAATCTACCAAAATTCCCTGGATTCTGGGGCGGTCCCAGCAGATTGGAAAACCGCAAATGTAATGTTCCTATTTAAAAAAGGAGGCAGATAAAAAGCAGGAAACAAAGACCAGTTAGCCTAACATCTGTCATTGGGAAAATGCTGAAGTCCATTATTAAGGAAGCAGTCGCGAGACATTTGCAAAAGCATGATTCAATCAAGCAGAGTCCGCATGGTTTTATGAAAGGGAAATCATGTTTGATAAATTTGCTGGATTTCTTTGAGGAGGTAACGAGTAGGGTGGATGTGGTGTATTTGGATTTCCAGAATGCATTCAATAAGGTGCCACATAAGAGGTTACTGCACAAGATAAAAGCTCATGGGGTTGGTGGTAATATAGCATGGATAGAGGATTGGCTAACTAACAGAAAACAGAGAGTCGGGATAAATGGATCATTTTCCGGTTGGCAAACAGTGACTAGTGGGGTGCTGGGTCCTCAACTATTTACAATCTATATTAATGACTTGGATGAAGTGTAATATAGCCAAGTTTGCTGATGATACAAAGATGGGTGGGAAAGCAAATTGTGATGAGGACACAAACAATCTGCAAAAGGATATAGACAGGCTAAGTGAGTGGGCAAAAATTTGGCAGATGGTGTACAATGTGGGAAAATGTGAGGTTATCCATTTTAGCAAAAATAATAGAAAAACAAATTATAATTTAAATGGAGAAAAATTGAAAAGTGCTGCAGTACAGAGGGACCTGGAGGTCCTTGTGCATGAAACACAAAAAGTTAGTATGCAGGTACAGCAAGTAATCAGGAAGGCAAATGGAATGTTGGCCTTTATTGCAAGAGGGATAGAGTATAAAAGCAGAGATGTCTTGCTACAACTATACAGGGCATTGGTAAGACCACACCTGGAGTACTGCGTACAGTTTTGTTCTCCATATTTAAGGAAGGATATACTTGCATTGGAGGCTGTTCAGAGAAGGTTCACTAGGTTGATTCCGGAGATGAGGGGGTTGACTTATGAAGATAGGTTGAATAGGTTGGGCCTATACACATTGGAGTTCAGAAGAATGAGAGGTGATCTTATTGAAACTTATAAGATAATGAGGGGGCTCGACAAGATGGATGCAGAGGGGAAACTAAAACCTGGGGATATAGTCTTAAAATAAGGGGCCGCCCATTTAAAACTGAGATGAGGAGAAATTTCTTCTCTGAGAGTTGTAAATCTGTGGAATTCTCTTCACCAGAGAGCTGTGGAGACTAGGTCATTGAGTATATTTAATCGGAGATAGACAGATTTTTGAGCGATAAGGGAGTAAAGGGTTATGGGGAGTGGGCAGGGAAGTGGAGCTGAGTCCATGATCAGATCAGCCATGATCTTATTGAATGGTGGAGCAGGCTTGAGGGGCGAAATTGCCGACTCCTGCTCCTTTTCTTATGTTCTTAATCCCCCTACTTGTCAGATTGTAGTTGAACATCAAATGCATGGAGTGATGTTTGTTGATAGGTCTTGACACATTAATGATTGTCCATGGAACTGATTGTTGATGGATCTGATTGTCCATGGGACTGATTGTCGATGGGATTGATTGTCGAGGGCTTTGATTGTCGATGGGACTGATTGTCGATGGGACTGACTGTCGATGGGATTGATTGTCGATGGGACTGATTGTCGAGGGGACTGATTGTCGATGGGACTGATTGTCGATGGGACTGATTGTCAAGGGGACTGATTGTCGATGGGACTGATTGTCGATGGGACTGACTGTCGATGGGACTGACTGTCGATGGGACTGACTGTCGATGGGACTGATTGTCGAGGGGAATGATTGTTGATGGGACTGATTGTCGATGGGACTGATTGTCGATGGGACTGATTGTCGAGGGGACTGATTGTCGATGGGACTGATTGTCGATGGGACTGATTGTCGAGGGGACTGATTGTCCATGGGACTGATTGTCGATGGGACTAATTGTCGAGGGGAATGATTGTCGATGGGACTGATTGTCGATGGGACTGATTGTCGATGGGACTGATTGTCGAGGGGACTGATTGTCGATGGGACTGATTGTCGAGGGGACTGATTGCCCATGGGACTGATTGTCGATGGGACTGATTGTCGAGGGGACTGATTGTCCATGGGACTGATTGTCGAGGGGACTGATTGTCGATGGGACTGATTGTCGATGGGACTGATTGTACGAGGGGATTGATTATCGAGGGGACTGATTGTCGAGGGGACTGATTGTCGAGGGGACTGATTGTCGATGGGACTGATTGTCGAGGGGACTGATTGTCGAGGGGACGGATTGTCGAGGGGACTGATTGTCGAGGGGACTGATTGTCGATGGGACTGATTGTCGAGGGGACTGATTGTCAATTGGTCTGATTGTCGAGGGGACTGATTGTCGAGGGGACTGATTGTCGAGGGGACTGATTGTCGAGGAGACTGATTGTCGATTGGTCTGATTGTCGAGAGGACTGATTGTCGATGGGACTGATTGTCGATGGGACTGATTGTCGAGGGGACTGATTGTCGAGGGGACTGATTGTCGAGGGGACTGATTGTCGAGGGGACTGATTGTCGAGGAGACTGATTGTCGATTGGTCTGATTGTCGATGGGACTGATTGTCGAGGGGACTGATTGTCGATGGGACTGATTGTCGATGGGACTGATTGTCGATGGGACTGATTGTCGATGGGACTGATTTTCGATGGGACTGATTGTCGAGGGGACTGATTGTCGATGAGACTGATTGTCGATGGGTCTGATTGTCGAGGGGACTGTTTGGCGAGGGGATGCGATGGGACTGATTGTCGAGGGGACTGATTGGCGAGGGGACTGATTGTCTAGGGGACTGATTGTCTAGGGGAATGATTGTCGATGGGACTGATTGTCGAGGGGGCTGATTTTCAAGGGGACTGATTGTCGATGGGACTGATTAAAGATGGGACTGATTGTCGAGGGGACTGATTGTCGATGGGGCTGATTGTCGAGGGGGCTGATTGTCGAGGGGACAGATTAAAGATGGGACTGATTGTCAAGGAGACTGATTGTCGATGGGACTGATTGTCGAGGGGACTGATTAAAGATGGGACTGATTGCCGAGGGGACTGATTAAAGATGGGACTGATTGTCGAGAGGACTGATTGTCGAGGGGACTGATTAAAGATGGGACTGATTGTCGAGGGGACTGATTGTCGATGGGACTGACTGTCGAGGGGACTGATTAAAGATGGGACTGATTGTCGAGGGGACTGATTGTCGAGGGGACTGATTAAAGATGGGACTGATTGTCAAGGAGACTGATTGTCAAGGGGACTGATTGTCGAGTGGACTGATTGTCGATGGGGCTGATTGTCGAGGGGGCTGATTGTCGAGGGGGCTGATTGTCGAGGGGGCTGATTGTCGAGGGGACTGATTAAAGATGGGACTGATTGTCAAGGAGACTGATTGTCGATGGGACTGATTGTCGAGGGGACTGATTAAAGATGGGACTGATTGCCGAGGGGACTGATTAAAGATGGGACTGATTGCCGAGGGGACTGATTAAAGATGGGACTGATTGTCGAGAGGACTGATTGTCGAGGGGACTGATTAAAGATGGGACTGATTGTCGAGGGGACTGATTGTCGATGGGACTGACTGTCGACGGGACTGATTAAAGATGGGACTGATTGTCGAGGGGACTGATTGTCGAGGGGACTGATTAAAGATGGGACTGATTGTCAAGGAGACTGATTGTCAAGGGGACTGATTGTCGAGTGGACTGATTGTCGAGGGGGCTGATTGTCGAGGGGACTGATTAAAGATGGGACTGATTGTCAAGGAGACTGATTGTCGATGGGACTGATTGTCGAGGGGACTGATTAAAGATGGGACTGATTGTGGTTGGGACTGATTGTCGAGAGGACTGATTGTCGAGGGGACTGATTGTCAAGGGGACTGATTGTCAATGGGACTGATTGTCGAGCGGACTGATTGTCGAGGGGACTGATTGTCGAGGGGACTGATTGTCGATGGGACTGATTGTCGTTGGGACTGATTGTCGAGGGGGCTGATTTTCAAGGCGACTGATTGTCGATGGGACTGATTAAAGATGGGACTGATTGTCGAGGGGACTGATTGTCGAGGGGACTGATTGTCGATGGGACTGATTGTCGAGGGGACTGATTGTCGATGGGACTGATTTTCGATGGGACTGATTGTCGAGGGGACTGATTGTCGATGAGACTGATTGTCGATGGGTCTGATTGTCGAGGGGACTGTTTGGCGAGGGGATGCGATGGGACTGATTGTCGAGGGGACTGATTGGCGAGGGGACTGATTGTCTAGGGGACTGATTGTCTAGGGGAATGATTGTCGATGGGACTGATTGTCGAGGGGGCTGATTTTCAAGGGGACTGATTGTCGATGGGACTGATTGTCGAGGGGACTGATTGTCGATGGGGCTGATTGTCGAGGGGGCTGATTGTCGAGGGGACAGATTAAAGATGGGACTGATTGTCAAGGAGACTGATTGTCGATGGGACTGATTGTCGAGGGGACTGATTAAAGATGGGACTGATTGCCGAGGGGACTGATTAAAGATGGGACTGATTGTCGAGAGGACTGATTGTCGAGGGGACTGATTAAAGATGGGACTGATTGTCGAGGGGACTGATTGTCGATGGGACTGACTGTCGAGGGGACTGATTAAAGATGGGACTGATTGTCGAGGGGACTGATTGTAGAGGGGACTGATTAAAGATGGGACTGATTGTCAAGGAGACTGATTGTCAAGGGGACTGATTGTCGAGTGGACTGATTGTCGATGGGGCTGATTGTCGAGGGGGCTGATTGTCGAGGGGGCTGATTGTCGAGGGGACTGATTAAAGATGGGACTGATTGTCAAGGAGACTGATTGTCGATGGGACTGATTGTCGAGGGGACTGATTAAAGATGGGACTGATTGCCGAGGGGACTGATTAAAGATGGGACTGATTGCCGAGGGGACTGATTAAAGATGGGACTGATTGTCGAGAGGACTGATTGTCGAGGGGACTGATTAAAGATGGGACTGATTGTCGAGGGGACTGATTGTCGAGGGGACTGATTAAAGATGGGACTGATTGTCAAGGAGACTGATTGTCAAGGGGACTGATTGTCGAGTGGACTGATTGTCGATGGGGCTGATTGTCGAGTGGGCTGATTGTCGAGGGGACTGATTAAAGATGGGACTGAATGTCAAGGAGACTGATTGTCGATGGGACTGATTGTCGAGGGGACTGATTAAAGATGGGACTGATTGTGGTTGGGACTGATTGTCGAGAGGACTGATTGTCGAGGGGACTGATTGTCAAGGGGACTGATTGTCGAGGGGACTGATTGTCGATGGGACTGATTGTCGTTGGGACTGATTGTCGAGGGGGCTGATTTTCAAGGCGACTGATTGTCGATGGGACTGATTGTCGATGGGGCTGATTGTCGAGGGGACTGATTGTCGATGGGACTGATTGTCGAGCGGACTGATTGTCGAGGGGACTGATTGTCGATGGGACTGATTGTCGTTGGGACTGATTGTCGAGGGGGCTGATTTTCAAGGCGACTGATTGTCGATGGGACTGATTGTCGAGGGGACTGATTGTCGAGGGGACTGATTGTCGAGGGGACTGATTGTCGTTGGGACTGATTGTCGAGGGGACTGATTGTCGTTGGGTCTGATTGTCGAGGGGACTGATTGTCGTTGGGACTGATTGTCGAGGGGGCTGATTTTCAAGACGACTGATTATCGATGGGACTGATTAAAGATGGGACTGATTGTCGAGGGGACTGATTGTCGAGGGGACTGATTGTCGAGGGGACTGATTGTCGTTGGGACTGATTGTCGAGGGGACTGATTGTCGTTGGGACTGATTGTCGAGGGGACTGATTGTCGTTGGGACTGATTGTCGAGGGGACTGATTGTCGTTGGGACTGATTGTCGTTGGGACTGATTGTCGATGGGACTGATTGTCGAGGGGGCTGATTGTCGAGGGGGCTGATTAAAGATGGGACTGATTGTCGAGGGGACTGATTGTCGAGGGGACTGATTGTCGAGGGGGCTGATTGTCGTTGGGACTGATTGTCGAGGGGGCTGATTGTCGAGTGGGCTGATTTTCAAGGGGACTGATTGTCGATGGGACTGATTAAAGATGGGACTGATTGTCAAGGAGACTGATTGTCGATGGGACTGATTGTCGAGGGGACTGATTAAAGATGGGACTGATTATCAAGGAGACAGATTGTCGATGGGACTGATTGTCGAGGGGACAGATTAAAGATGGGACTGATTGTCAAGGAGACTGATTGTCGAGAGGACTGATTGTCAAGGTGACTGATTGTCGATGGGACTGATTGTCGATGGGACTGATTGTCATTGGGACTGATTGACGATGGGACTGATTGTCGTTGGGACTGATTGTCGTTGGGACTGATTGTCGAGGGGACTGATTGTCGTTGGGACTGATTGTCGAGGGGACTGATTGTCGTTGGGACTGATTGTCGAGGGGTCTGATTGTCGATGGGACTGATTGTCGATGGGACTGATTGTCGAGGGGACTGATTGTCGAGGGGACTGATTAAAGATGGGACTGATTGTCAAGGAGACTGATTGTCGATGGGACTGATTGTCGAGGGGACTGATTAAAGATGGGACTGATTGTCGAGGGGACTGATTGTCGAGAGGACTGATTGTCGAGGGGACTGATTGTCGATGGGGACTGATTAAAGATGGGACTGATTGTCAAGGAGACTGATTGTCGAGGGGGCTGATTGTCGATGGGGACTGATTGTCGAGGGGACTGATTAAAGATGGGACTGATTGTCAAGGAGACTGATTGTCGAGGGGACTGATTAAAGATGGGACTGATTGTCAAGGAGACTGATTGTCGAGGGGACTGATTGTCGAGGGGACTGATTGTCGAGGGGACTGATTAAAGATGGGACTGATTGTCAAGGAGACTGATTGTCGATGGGACTGATTGTCGAGGGAACTGATTAAAGATGGGACTGATTGTCGAGGGGACTGATTGTCGATGGGGCTGATTGTCGAGGGGGCTGATTAAAGATGGGTCTGATTTTCGATGGGACTGATTGTCGATGGGGCTGATTGTCGATGGGTCTGATTGTCGATGGGACTGATTGTCGATGGGTCTGATTGTCGATGGGACTGATTGTCGATGGGGCTGATTGTCGATGGGTCTGATTGTCGATGGGACTGATTGTCGATGGGTCTGATTGTCGATGGGACTGATTGTCGAGGGGACTGATTGTCGATGGGACTGATTGTCGAGGGGACTGATTGTCGATGGGTCTGATTGTCGATGGGTCTGATTGTCGACGGGGACTGATTAAAGATGGGACTGATTGTCAAGGAGACTGATTGTCGATGGGACTGATTGTCGAGGGGGCTGATTGTCGAGGGGACTGATTAAAGATGGGACTGATTGTCAAGGAGACTGATTGTCGATGGGACTGATTGTCGAGGGGACTGATTGTCGATGGGTCTGATTGTCGAGGGGACTGACTGTCGAGAGGACTGATTGTCGAGGGGACTGATTGTCGAGGGGACTGATTAAAGATGGGACTGATTGTCAAGGAGACTAATTGTCGATGGGTCTGATTGTCGACGGGGCTGATTGTCGAGGGGACTGATTAAAGATGGGACAGATTGTCGATGGGGCTGATTGTCGAGGGGACTGATTGTCGAGGGAACTGATTGTCGAGGGGACTGATTGTCGATGGGGCTGATTAAAGATGGGACTGATTGTCAAGGAGACTGATTGTCGAGGGGACTGATTGTCGATGGGGCTGATTGTCGAGGGGACTGATTGTCGAGGGGACTGATTGTCGAGGGGACTGATTGTCGATGGGACTGATTGTCGATGGGACAGATTGTCGATGGGACTGATTGTCGATGGGGCTGATTGTCGATGGGACTGATTGTCGAGGGGACTGATTAAAGATGGGGCTGATTGTCGATGGGGCTGATTGTCGAGGGGACTGATTGTCGAGGGGGCTGATTGTCGAGGGGACTGATTGTCGATGGGGCTGATTGTCGATGGGACTGATTGTCGAGGGGACTGATTAAAGATGGGGCTGATTGTCGAGAGGGCTGATTGTCGAGGGGGCTGATTGTCGAGGGGGCTGATTGTCGATGGGGCTGATTGTCGATGGGGCTGATTGTCGAGGGGACTGATTGTCGAGGGGGCTGATTGTCGAGGGGGCTGATTGTCGATGGGACTGATTGTCGATGGGGCTGATTGTCGAGGGGACTGATTGTCGAGGGGGCTGATTGTCGAGGGGACTGATTGTCGAGGGGGCTGATTGTCGAGGGGGCTGATTGTCGAGGGGGCTGATTGTCGAGGGGGCTGATTGTCGAGGGGGCTGATTAAAGATGGGACTGATTGTCGAGGGGACTGATTAAAGATGGGGCTGATTGTCGATGGGACTAATTGTCGATGGGGCTGATTGTCGATGGGGCTGATTGTCGAGGGGGCTGATTGTCGATGGGGCTGATTGTCGAGGGGGCTGATTGTCGAGGGGACTGATTAAAGATGGGGCTGATTGTCGATGGGACTAATTGTCGATGGGGCTGATTGTCGATGGGGCTGATTGTCGATGGGGCTGATTGTCGAGGGGACTGATTGTCGAGGGGGCTGATTGTCGAGGGGACTGATTGTCAAGGAGACTGATTGTCGATGGGGCTGATTGTCGAGGGGGCTGATTGTCGAGGGGACTGATTGTCGAGGGGGCTGATTGTCGATGGGGCTGATTGTCGAGGGGGCTGATTAAAGATGGGGCTGATTGTCAAGGAGACTAATTGTCGATGGGGCTGATTGTCAAGGAGACTAATTGTCGATGGGGCTGATTGTCAAGGAGACTAATTGTCGATGGGGCTGATTGTCAAGGAGACTAATTGTCGATGGGGCTGATTGTCGAGGGGACTGATTAAAGATGGGGCTGATTGTCAAGGAGACTAATTGTCGATGGGGCTGATTGTCGAGGGGACTGATTAAAGATGGGGCTGATTGTCAAGGAGACTAATTGTCGATGGGGCTGATTGTCAAGGAGACTAATTGTCGATGGGGCTGATTGTCAAGGAGACTAATTGTCGATGGGGCTGATTGTCAAGGAGACTAATTGTCGATGGGGCTGATTGTCGATGGGACTGATTGTCGATGGGACTGATTGTCGATGGGACTGATTGTCGATGGGACTGATTGTCGATGGGACTGATTGTCGATGGGACTGATTGTCGATGGGACTGATTGTCGATGGGGCTGATTAAAGATGGGGCTGATTGTCGATGGGACTGATTGTCGATGGGGCTGATTAAAGATGGGGCTGATTGTCGATGGGACTGATTGTCGATGGGACTGATTGTCGATGGGGCTGATTAAAGATGGGGCTGATTGTCGATGGGACTGATTGTCGATGGGACTGATTGTCGATGGGGCTGATTAAAGATGGGGCTGATTGTCGATGGGACTGATTGTCGATGGGGCTGATTAAAGATGGGGCTGATTGTCGAGAGGACTGATTGTCGATGGGGCTGATTGTCGATGGGGCTGATTAAAGATGGGACTGATTGTCAATTGGACAATGATGAGTTGTTGATTTTTTATGTTGCCTGCGTCCCATGAATCCATCCATCTGGATAGGAGGTCGATACCAGCTGCATGAATATTGGCTGCTGTTTCAGAGAATGACCGGCGCAAAATTAAACACTTTCATCGTGGGTTATTCAGTTTTTCGTGACTCAGAAGGTCGATGTTGCTCAGGATTTTTTCTATCCCATGGAGCACAGTGACGTCGCAATGAATGGCAGGCGGTGCAATGTGGGACAGCACCAGGAGTCACTCAATTGGAATGTACTTGAGCATCACTGACACCATCCTCATAGCGGCCTTTAGCTGCACGACCATGATCTTTATGTGGCGGCCGCAATACCAGAGCAGTATTCTTCAGTAAACGCTCTGTTGTGGTGTGAAGTGTTCTGTCTGTGCTCCCCTATGATGTTCCAGCAGGTTTCCAGACCAGGTTCATCCCGGTTTTTACTTTTTGTCTGACGTGGATGAGATGAGGCCGATAGATGAGAGTCCTGTTCAGGGTAACACCCAGGCGCTGACCTATATTGGCTCTCAGTTAAGTAACACCTCGATATTAAAATTCTCATCCTTGTTTTCAAATCTGTCCATGGCCTCGCCCCTCCCTATCTCCATGTACAGTAGACACCTCAAGTCGCTGGAGAAATACTACCAACAATGGCTCCGCAAGATTCTACAAATCCCCTCGGAGGACATACGCACCAACATTAGCGTCTTCGACCAGGCCAACAACCCCAGCATTGAAGCACTGACCACACTCGATCAGTTCCGCTGGGCAGGCCACATTGTTCGCATGCCAGACACGAGACTCCCAAAGCAAGCGTTCTACTCGGAACTCCTTCATGGCAAATGAACCAAAGGTGGGCAGAGGAAACATTACAAGGAGACCTTCAAAGCCTCCCTGATAAAGTGCAACATCCCCACTGACACCTGGAAGTCCCTGGCCAAAGACCGCCCTAAGTGAAGGAAGTGCATCCGGGAGGGCGCTGAGCACCTCGAGTCTCATCGCCGAGAGCATGCAGAAATCAAACGCAGGCAGCGGAAAGAACGTGCGGCAAACCTGTCCCACCCACCCTTACCCTCAACGACTATTCCACCTGTGACAGGGACTGTGGCTCTCGTATTGGACTGTTCAGCCACCTAAGGACTCATTTTAAGAGTGGAAGCAAGTCTTCCTCGATTCCGAGGGACTGCCTGTGATGAATCTCTGCTGACATCATTGCGTTGGCATGTCACAGCGTCTCTCCCCTTCAGTTAAAGGGGAGGGCTGCTGTGAGCTCTGCATCTTTTTAAGTTAGGTCCACCAGAGAGGGTTTCGGCTGGGCACCGGGTATCAGACTGCTATTGGCAGCCTGGCTGAACCCGGGGGCATAATTGTTGAGCCAACCTGGCAGTCGGCCAACAATAAAAAATAAGCTGGCGTTGCCGGCAGTGCCGCCTCCCCTTTAAGGCTGACAAAAAAAAATAGGATGTAAGCCGCAGCAGTGCGTCCCCCCTTTTAATGGCGGCTGCACTGCTATTTCAAACAGAGTGCACCAACAGAAAACGCTGTCGGGAGCACCAGCCGGTGACCGGAAGACTTTCTCAGCTGAATTTCACTTCCAGGGCGGGACATCGGCAGTGCGCGCTTTGATGACGCACTTAGGAGGCTTTGGCAGCAGCGGGGTGGAAGTTGGGGGAGCAGGGCAGATATGGTCACCGTCGGAAAAACCCCAGAGAAGGGGCATCCAGAGTCTCGCTCGCAGCACTCCAGCTTTGTGCAGGGGGACCACACTGCAAAAGAAGTCCTCCAACCACAGGGACCAGGAGGCCCTCCAGAAAGAAAGATGTGGGACCAGATCACCAAGGCCATCGCTGCCTGCATTGTAGCCCCAGGACCTGGCTCCAGTGCCCAAAGAAGTTTCATGACCTCAGACCAGTGGTCAAGGTCAGTGAATGCATCTTCAAAAGCCGTCTCCTACCAACTGTACCACTAGCCTCACACACTTCTCATTGCACAACACCCTCCCCCAACCCCAACCCCACCCCTATCACTCACCTACCAGCAATCTCTACCATACTCAAGGCACACCTCACATTCCTAGCTTACCTCCTTGGGGGAGATGGTGCTGGCCATTCTTGGCAGCCCTTGGCCAGCGGTAGGGCTGAAAGGATACAAGGGCCGCAATTTCGCCTATCAAGGCGGGAGCAAGATGGCAACATCTGTAGAGGGGTCCCAACCCACTTCCGGCTCCATCCCACTCTGTAGAAGTGATTTTACATTGATTGGGCTTGTTAAGCCCGCCCAATAATGTTCCCGGCCAATTAAAAGGAGGCGGGTCTGATGACATCATTTGATGACACGTCATCAGCTGGTTTCCTTAAAGGTGCCATACGCAAATTTATTTTGACAGTTGTGCTGTCAGTATTCTCTTCTCTCCTTCTCTCAGCACTGAGCTGCTGCAGACACTGACAAGCACTGCTCAGAGTTGCACGGCTGCACCCAGGCTCTCCCATGACTCCCTTCATACGCTTCTCGAAGGAGTTACAATGCACAGGGAGGTTCTATTCCCTTCCAATGTGTGGAAGAGATTTCCCCAAGAGACCAACACAGTTACTGCAAAGCCACACTCAACCTCATCCTGCTGTGCCACTCATCACATCCCCATTACTCTGCCTTCCCTACCCTACTCCTTCGTAGGCAGTCCCTCGGATTCGAGGATGACTTGCTTCCATGCTAAAGATGAGTTCTCAGGTGACTGATGAATCTGATGCGGGACCTAGATCTCTGTCACAGGTGGGGCAGACTGTGGTTGAAGGAACAGGTGGGTGGGGTGCTTGGATTGCCATGCGTTCCTTCCGCTGTTTATGCTTTGCTTCAGCTTGCTCCAGGCGTAGAGATTCAAGGTGTTTGGTGCCTTCCCGGATGTTCTCCCTAATCCTGCACATCCTTACTCACACCAACTTACCTTGCACCTCCATGCATCCTGCTCCCTCTCTCTATCTGCATTATCACATCCACACCTCACTACCCTCCCCTCACACTCACCCTCATCCCAGTGCAATCATATCAACTAACAACACACAAGGGGAGGCACTTGTGCCTTTGCGTGCTACAGTGCTGATGTAAAGTTTCTGTTAATGTGTTGTCAAACATTGAAATCCTTATTTTCAACACTTTGCCTTCTTGGACAAATTTGTGTGCACCTTTGGAAGTGGCTTAGTGAGTTGCAGTGAATGGTGAGACATAAGGATACGCCCCGCAATTGTGATGAGTGGGAAAGGAATGGCTTGGGCATTGCAACAATGCTTTATGGTGTTGGTGTGGGGTGGTGCCAACGTGGCGCATTGTGTGGCAGTCAGGGTGTACAGCATCAAGTGAAGTAAATCTGGTCATGGTGAGGCCATGTCTGGAGTCCTGAACAGCAATGTGGTCATGTGCTGATGCCCTCTGTCTTACACAGCATCAGTTGATTGCGGAGAAAGTTGGTGTTGTTGTTGGTGCTGCTGGTGTGCCCATTGTTGCTGGTGTTGGGGCCGATCATGGTGGGAGTCTGAGGACCAAGATGAGATAGTTTCAAGGGCACCGATGCTAATGTATTGATGAAGTAGAGATGACAGAAGCAATCTGTCAATGGTGAGAGAGCGTTGTTCCAGTGAGGTAACATTGGATAGAGAGATTGGTCCAAAGGCTTACAACCTGCATAAAGATCAAGGTGACTTCCAAAGTAAGAGGCTCTGATCTTGGAAAGTGAACAGCTGTGAAATGGGAACTTTTACAGCCCACTTGCAACTGTCAGCAAATGAAATGAATTCATGTACTCACAACTACTGACGTACTTACCTGACATGATCCCTGAGCAGCGGCAATCTTGTAGAAAACCTGGAAAAATGGTAAGTTGTCCTCAAAATTGTGTTTAATTGCCTTTTAACCAGGTCATACTTGTTGTGTATGGAGAAAGAGTCAGACTGAACACTGTGAGCTCAAAGTAAAGTGTGACCTTAGTCTTTTATTGCAGGTCTCCAGAGTGCCTCTCCAACCTGTGAAGCCTCCTTAAATACCTGTGCTATCAAGGGATTATGAGATCCCTTTTCAGAGGCCTTCCTTTACCATCCAAAGCCTTGCAAGCATCCAGCAGCAGTACCTGTACTCCCTGTACACTTTAAAAATGTTTTAACTCTATTGCATCGTCACTACTTCAATAAAATAATTTTTTAAAGTCCAAAAGCTGAAATCCAAACTTAACTGAAAGATATGTGTGTCCGTTTAAGAAACGCTGACAGCATCTCTGCAGGGCTGCTTGACGCACACTTTTCCGTGCATGATTAGAACACAGCGGAATGGAGCACGTGAGCGTCCAAATTAGCAATCATGGCGTTAACTCAGGCGTTGCATGCCGATTGACGTCACAATCTGCTTATTTAAATTTGAGAGGCCAGTGCTGTCAAAGGCAACGCAATGGCCCTTACCAAAATGGCCGGAAGCAGGCTGAAGCAAGGTGGCCGCCATTTTTTCTACAATACCTGCCTTAATGGCCAGCATTAAACCATCAAATTTTTAGGCCTGAAACTTTAATAAAAGCAGCAGAAAAGCAGTGCAGCCTGAGGCAGAGCGCTCTCTTCTATTTTTATTATAGCTTGCTCATTTTCTGCATGTACTAGAACATTAGTCCTTTATGAAAAATAAATCTACTGCAATAAATACTGCAATTTCATAAAACTTGATTACATTTAAAATTGAAACAATTCCAGCATTAAGACAATCAGTCACAAACCCAGCCTTAGGAAACATAATCAGTAATATACACTAAAGTTCACAAATCGCAATCTGGTATTTGGGATCAAATCCACAAAGGGCCTGTTTGGATAAATATAGGAACAGCATAAAAAATTAACTGATAATTATTTATAATTTATTACTTGACAGTGTAGTTTATAAAAACCCAGGAATCTGGGGTAGAAATTCACCTCCACCCGAAACAGGGCGCACCTTCCCCTTCCATTTTGCGTTGTTTTTCTCCGCCACATGGGTTGTCGCCGATATTTGGCACTTAGACGGGTTTTTTTGCTCGGGGCAGATGTAGTTGCGGCTGATGGCTGGAAGTGTCCTTGCAGTGGCTCGGCCGTCCGATCACTCATCAGCTCCGCGCTAATGACATCAGCGCGACGCAGACGTGCCACATCATGCTGTCGCGTCACATCGTCTCTCCCCTTCAGTTAAAGGGGAGGGTCACTGCGAGCTCTGGATATTTTTCAGGGAGGGTTTCAGCAGGGCCAGCAGCTTGGCACCCAAGAGGGGGTGTCAGGTTGCCTGTTGGTGGCCTGGCCGAACCCGGGGGGGGGCACAGTTGTCGGACCAACCTGGCAGTCGGCCAACAATAAAAAATAAGATGGCGTCGCTGGCAGCACCACCTCCCCTTTAAGAGCGGCCATGTCGCCAACCAACAAGGACCAACAAGGAATGCACCGACACAAACAGCTGTCGGGGGCACCGGCCGGCAGCAGCGTCGCTCCCGCGGGGCAATGCCACAAAAGGGATATTTCCCGCGGGGCAATTTCGGGAAGCAGTCACCACCGGACGGTAAGGGGTCGGCACGTGCACGCCGCAGTGGGAAAACGGGTGGAGCGATCCCCGATGAAGGGCAATTTGTAAAATGGCGGCCGCTCCGCGGAGAGTCGCCGGCCATTCTGCGCCATGCCATGGCCGCCACTTATCGGGAGCCATTTCAGCCCCAATGTGAACATTCTAATCTAGGGTCTGCTTAAGACTCAAAACAACACCAAATCGTACATTATCATAATATCTATATGACTAAGAATGCCTCTGTAATAATTCAATAAGGAATTTGTACCCAAAAGTATCTAAATAAGCTTCCCCTGTGGAAAAAGGGACCTCGAGCTAATTAAAGCTGTCAGCCACTGTGCAAAGCATATTACAGTAGTTCCACTCAGTCTTACCTTTATTGGTGACATAGTGGATATGAACAGAATGTTATTCCCTTTCCAGATGATAACATCCTCTATACAGTGGTTAACATATCTGAAAAGCAAAACAACCAAATCGCTGCAGGTAAATGCAGACAGATTCGGACAATGAGGTGGACAAAATGGCCTGTAATTTTCTTCGTTTTACCACCCAATTTTGGGCAGTACTGAGATGGGCAGGTGCAGGAGATCAGCCAGAGAACCATTCCACCAGCTCCATATTGCTGCCATCTCCAGCATTTTCAACAAGAAGTGGCAGAGGATGTGTCATACAATAAACAATAGGCATGCTGAAAATGCACTTCAGATGCTATGACAGATCTGGAGCAGCCTTTCAGTACACACCAGTCAGCGTCTCCAGTATCATCGTGGTCTGCTGCGGCCTGCACAACAGAGCGCAGCAGCAAGGATTAGTGCTGCTTGCGGAGGAAGGCTCTGAGCGCACAGCCTCTTCAGAGGAAGAGGAGCAGGAGGAGGAGCATCAGCTGGAAGACGAGGAGGAGCAGGAGCTGGAGGAACCTGCGAGCCAGATTCCACCAGCACTCGAGCACATTGCTGCCTAGGAGGCCAGGGATGTCCTTATCATAGCCAGATTTACTTAACTTTACACTGTACATCCATATGGCTGCCACACGGTGCGCCAGGTTGGCACCACCCCACAGCAACACCATAAAGGATCCCTACAATAACCAAGCCATTCCTTTCACACTGACCACCATTGCTGGAGGTAACGGTATGTCTCACTATTCACTCCAACTCACCTAAGCCACTTCCAAAGGTACACGGAAAATAAAGGTTTTTACAATTGACATTACATTAACGGAAACTTGACATTAACATTGAATAAAGCATTCAAGCGGCTACCCTCATGCATCTACTTGTGTGTCATCTTTCTCTTATGCATGCTTCTATGAGGTGCTACCCCTGTGGCTTCAGCAGAGGTAGAGGCAGTCTGCTCACTTCCCTTCTGCAACTGCTTAGACATTCTTGCTGGACGTCCTCTGGGATTTGGAGCCTCTGATGGCCCCACCAAAGTTTGCTCCTCCTGCGACTGTGCAGGGCCAGACTTGGCCAACGCTGTCTGAGGAGGCATCTGGGGCTCTGACTGAGGGGGTGGTAATGGGGGAGAAGTGTAAGCGCTTGGAGAGGGGCCCCCACTTCCATGCCCCTCTCAGCATCATCCCTCTCATGGGCCACCTGCACTTTCCTGCTAGCAAGAAGCTGGAGAGCATCTTGCTGCACATTAATGGGGCTACGAGGACCCACGTCTACACTCACATCCCTCCTAGACAGGAGGTCTATGAGCCTCTGCCATCTATGCTCCATAGAGACCATGTGTGCCTGTGAGTGGCATATTATCTGCTCCATACAGGTGGCCAACCTATCCATGGAAGAGCCTACAGTCGCCATCGCCTGTGACACAGTGGTGCTCATGTTGGAGATGGACTCCTCCATTCTCTGAATATTTGCATACATCGTAGTCGCAAAACCTGTCAAAGCCCCCTACATTTCTTGCTGCACCTCCAGGATCGCCCTCTTTCTCGATGGCCCATGAGGCGCAGCCTCCTCATGCAATTGGGCAGAGCTTAGAGCATCCTATGCCCTCCAGTGAGGAGTCTCCACCGAGGTCCCTGTTTTCACCATCTGCTTTTGCTCACTTGTGACTTGTGAGACACCAGATGACAATACTACTCTATCTTGCGTGGGACCCAAGGAGGTGTGCATCTCTGAGCTGGTGCTGGGTGCGCTTATGTCTGGTGATGGTGCACCTTCAGAGGCTGGAGGCTCCTCTGAGGAGTCGTCGTCCTCTTCCTCCTGGACAGTAGCGGGGGTCTTGATGGACCTGTGGGTGTGTAAAGAGATGAGTTAGATATGCCATATGATTAATGGGTACACATACCATTATGCACATGATGACCATTATGAGTGATCGATGTGTGCCATGTAGCTGCATGATATGTAGGTCTGTCACAAGGTTGCTGAGCTGGCCCCCTCTCTCCGTCTCCCATCTCCAGCTGCTCGGCCACTCCTGATACTTCCAACGCAGCCTCCCCTGCTGTTGTGAGGGTGGCAATTGATGGAGGTGCACCGCCAGTTCTCTCCCTCTCCCTCTTTTTGTACATTCTCTTTTCTTGCAAGGAAAGAAAGAAGAGAAGGTTGAGTGAGAGTGATGGAATGAGTGTAAGGAATGGATGGGCTACATCTTTAGAGGGAGATTATAATGGATTGGGGTGGCAATGCCAAGTGGCCTCCTTGTGTGTTATTAGTTGATATGATTGCATTAGGATGAGGGTGAGTATGAGGGGTGGCTGGTAACAAGGGGATGCAATAACGTAGATAGAGAAAGCGGGATTGGTGGATGTGTAAGGTATGTTGGTGTGAATAAGGATGTGCAAGAGTAGGGTTGAGAAGGCAGAGTGATGGAGATGTGATGAGAGGCATAGCAGGATGAAGTTGAGTTTGGCTTTACACTCACCTTCCTTTCCTGATCTAATGAGATCATTGAAATGATTCCGGCACGGCACCCAGGTGCTCCTGAAGACATCCCTGCTGTTGACCTCCATTGGAATTTGGAGCCAATTTCATTTTGTCTGCTGCGGAGGTCTCTTCCGCCCATTAGAAGGGAAGAAGACCTCCCTGTGTGTTCTGACTCCCTCCACAAGCATATGGAGGGAGTCATGAGCGAACCTGGGTGCAGTCCTCTGCCTCTGTGCAGTCATGTCTCCAAGTGTTTGGAGCAATCAAAGTCTCCAATGCAATGATTGCAAACTCCTAGACGTACCTTCAAATGCAATGTGGCATGGCTCCTTTAAATATCCCGGCTGAAAACGCATCATCAATGACGTCATCTGACCCACACCATGTAATAGGGCCGAGAAACACGCAGGGCGAGCTTAATTGGCTCCATTAGTGCAAAGTCAATTTCTGCGGTGGGATCAAAGCAACAACGGGGTCACAACCCGCCACGCCGACCGCCCGCAACATAAGGTCAGCAACAGGAAGGATCTTCTACCAACACTAAAGGGATCATCAGCTTCTTACAGAGGAAGAGAAGGGCTCTCAGCAGGAGACTATATCCACCCAGGATCTTCAGGAAGCAATTCTCCTACCTCAACCTCAGCGATGAACAGTGTGTGCAATGTCTCCCTTTTACCAAGGAGGTGCTCACTAAAATCTGCCACTTGCTGCAGGCAGACCTGCAGCCTCAGTCCAGTGTGAGGACGGATTTGCCAGTGGCTGTAAAGGTGACCATGGACTTTAACTTCTTCGCATTGGGCTCCTTCCAGGCTGGAGCAAGCGCCATCTGTAACATCTCTCAGTTCACCGTCCACTCCTGTATAAGGGAAGTGAGTGAGGCTCTACATACAAGAAGAGTTGAATGCATTTTTTTTTCTCCTGCCACAGAGCAAGCACATGGCTTCGCTAGCATAGCAGGCTTCCCCATGTCGCAGGGTGCCATTGACTGCACACACATCGCTTTGTGGGCATTGCATGTTAACACGGAGATGTACCGCAACTGAAGGGGATTCCAGCTGGTGTGCGACCATACTCAGCACATCATGAAAGTCAATGCCCGGTATCCTAGCAGCAGCCATGATGCCTTCATTTTGCGGCTGTACACTGTATCATCAGCATTTGAGAGACCTCGGCAAACTAGAGGGTGACTACTGGGCGACAAGGGCTATCCACTGACCACCCGGCTCATGACTCCGCTGCGCTACCCAAATACATGTGGCCAGCATACATATAACAAATGCCATGCTGCCACACAGAATCTAATTGAGCAGACCATTGGGATGCTTAAACAACATTTCTGCTGCCTGAACCGCTCTGGAGGTGCCTTGTAGTACTCATCAGAACGTGTCTCAAGATTCGTTGCATGCTCCACAACCTCACCATCATGAGGGCACAGCCCTTGCCACCAACTGAGGAGGTGGAGGAGGAAGCAGAAGAGGAGGAGGAGGATGAGGAGCAGGAGGAAGAGGAGGAGGAGGAAGAGGAGGAGGAGGAAGCAGAAGAGAAGCAGGAGGAAGAGGAGGAGGAGGAAGTGCAAGAAGAGGCAGCAGAAGGGAGGAGGCAAACAGCACAGCACCCTTTCTGCCCGGGCTCTCTGGGATTGAATCATCCGACTGCGATACCAGTGAACACAGCACCCAATTCCCCAGTCACCAACAGTCCCAAATCTTCCCTTCTCTCTGTTACTGACCATCACAGCTAATTGCACTTGAACTGTAGTGACCTTAGTTCATTTAATATAACTCCAGAGTGAGGATACCACAGGTAGCTGGGTACCTGTGGTGTACAGGTGACCCCTGGGCCTCCACCAGTTGCACCCTCTGGTGGTGCCAGCATGGTGTTTACAACATGAGCCTTGTTGATGGTACCTCCGGTAAACAAGTCTCCAACTTATGCAACCATGCAGTGACTACACAGAGAGTATATCTATAGTGTACATATATAACACTGTGGATAGAGGACCTCTCTTTTCCTGTCCACCTCCCACACCAAGGCCTCCAGTGCTGATGATTTGGGAGCTCTGTTTCTCTGCCATGTTGCATTGTTACTCATTTTTCTTGCCCCTCAGTCTGTTTCCCAGTCACTTCCACCACCTTCTGAAGCCAGAATGCAACCCCCCCCCTTTTTTTAAAGGTGCAGGCTAGCTTTAATTGGTGCTAGCCTTGCACAAACTTGGGCCCTCTGCTGAGTTAAGTGCTTCCTTACCACTGCAATCATTTTAATTAGCAGGCAGCACAAAGTTTGCATGCTGCCTGAATTGGACTCAACGGGCACAGCTAATCTCACATCACGATACCAGCACCCGTTTTCAGGCCTTATCCAATTTCTAGGCCTGTAGGTATAATTGAGTTTTGGGATGAGTATAAGAAAAAGGTAATGTCTAGGAGAGCAACAAACATTAAAAAAAGAGTGTGAAAGGGTTATGTAAACATATTAGAGGAAAACAGGGGAGAAGGAAACTGTGGGTCACCTGAGGATCCCAAGGAACAGCAGATGTTGTTCATTGTGTCAGCGATTACAAATGAATTGGAATACTGCCAACCTTATACATAGTTAGAATTAAAAGAGCAAGACGAATTGATAGATATAGAAATTACCACAAAGAGATAGTGAAAAACAATGAAAGAGATCAAAGCTCCCAGATCTGACCGACTTCAAAGTAGAATATTAAAGGAGTGATAAATTATGGATATCTTAAGGGAATCACTAAAATATAAATTTTACAAAGGAAACTGGAGAAAGGATAATATGGTTCCAATTTGTGAAAAGGGACTGAATGGTAACCAAGGAAACTATAGTTCTGTGACCCTAGCATTAATAGTAGAGGAAATAATAGAAAGTATCCTGAAAGGGAGAACAGTGAGGTACCAGGAAAACTATAGAATGATACATAACCAACCTAGCTAGATTTTGCATGATGAATCATTAAGGGCATAATTGAGTTTGTTGCTAAGGGGAACTCTAGATTTAATATACCAAGAACTGGAAATTCGGTTCGGCCCATTTTGAGGCATTATTTCTGGCGGGGCAGTAAGTAGAGCGCCCTCTAAAGATTTGCGCCTCCTACCGAGAAATTTGGTTGAAACGCAGCAAAAGAGAAAGGGGCCGCTAAATCAGGCGTTCCACACCTGTGCTCCAGCACTCCAACTAAAAGCCTCAATGGTAAAATGCGAAGGGAAATGCGCATGCTCTGCTGTCCCTGATAGATCCCAAGCCCAGCCGATTCTTAAAGGCACAGCACTATAAGTATGCACATGCTCAGTTCCAACTGTGCACTCTGAGCAGAGCGGGAAAATGGAGGAGCAGGAAGGTCGCCAGCGTGCACGGCACTTCTCAACTACGGCCGCTGAGGTGTTAATGGAGGCTGTTGAAAGGAAGTAGCATGTCCTGCAGCTTCCTGGAGGAAGGGGCCCCGTCCCATGAGTTTTCGCAGGCTTTGGAGGGTGGTGGCCCCAGACGTCTCAGCAAGAGACAAGGTGCCATGAACTGCGACACAATGTTGGAAGAAGTTCAACGACCTCACGAGGCTAGTCAGGGTGAATATCCTTTATATTACTGCACCAATGCCATGATGTGAACCTCACTGTCGCACACAATGTAAAGTCGTTGTAGTACCTGCCTCTTCTCTATGTGTTCCAAGCCATGTCTTCGTTGGTGAAGCCACTTGAAAAGTGGATACTCAGTTCCCCTGCCATGCACTGCGCATGCAAGCTTCACGCCCCTTCTTGTTCACTCCTCGCACTACCCTTTCACTCTTGATATGCGTTTGCAAAACATCAGCCTGATCCATAATCTCACGTGGTTCTCACACCATGTTGTCTCCACCGTGGATGGGGCTCCTCCTAGTGTGGTTGGCCATTCGGGGCCTCGCCGGGCTCCTGTTTCTCATCCTCCGCCTCCTAAGGTGGGCCTGCGATCCCCATTGGCAATGCCTGGGCCTTCATTATGGCAGCATACCACAATGAATAGCGACACCTGTTGAGGGGAGTATTAAAGGTTGCCTCCAGAGCAATCCAGGCATCGGAAACGTTGCTTGAGCACCCCTATTGTCTGATCGATGATGTTGGGGATGGCTTCATGGCTGTCATTGTAGCAATGCTCCGGATGTGTGGTGGGGTTGTGGAGGGGGGGTCATAAGCCAGGTTGCCAGGCCGTATCCTTTGTCCCTGAGCAGCCAGCCCCACCCTTCCCGTGGTGGCCGAAACAATCACGACACATTGCTCTCATGCAGGATCAAAGCATCATGTGCGCTCCCTGGATAGCGGGCATTAACTGAGAGGATGCGCTGTGTTTAGCGAGTATGCCCTTCGGTTTCTGAATACCTCGCTGTTCTCGAATGGTGCTTGCAAGGCCACGTGTGAGCAGTTCTTGAACCCTCGGGAAGCCCGCAAATCTGCCAAACTCACATGCCCGCTCGTTCTGGCTCTCCCTGCTCATTGGGAATGTTATGAAGTCCATTCTGCGGGCGTAGAAGCTTTTGTGATGTGGAAAATGCAGTGATGTGCAGTGTATTGAGAGATACTGCATCTGTCCGCTGATGCAGCCTAGAAGGAGCCGGAGGCATAGAAGGCCAGTGCCACAGTGATCTTCACTGCAACGGGCAGTGCAATCCTGGTGACAATGTGTTATGTATGCAATAAAGGTACAAACTGAGTATGTTTAACTGAACAAGGTACACCCTTGGCTCTGCTTTATTTAGGCCCAAAGTGCCTGACTCACAAAATGGCTGGCCTTTTATACCAGAGCAGCACCATGTGCATGTTGCTCAGTGGCCTCAAACAATGACACCATCTGGTGGCTACAAACAGTATGTACATACATGACAATACCCTCCTCTGAGATCTTGTCACAGACTTTCACAGATTGAGACGGTCCGGTGCTTTATGCTGCCGGGTTGACTGTCTCAGTTCGATTCCGGCCTTGGGTGAATGTTTGGGGTCTGTTGTGACTGGTGGCCGGATGGCTGACTTGTTGGGGGTGGCAGTGGCCATGTCAGGAATTGCAAGTCCATTTTTAGTGAACAACTCCGTGATGAAAATTACAGGTTCACTGATGACCCTTGAGTCCACTGAAGGCTGCTGGTAGGTTGGTTGGTCGTCGACTATTTCTTCGTCCGACTGCTCTGGCTCGTCTGTGTGCCTCAGCTTTGTTTGATCCATGTGTTTCCTGCAAGTTTGCCCATTCTTGAGCTTAATAACAAATATTCTGTTGCCCTCCTTGGCCATGACCTACCAGCAATCCATTTGAGACCCTGACCATAATTCAACACATATACAGAAATCTCACGTGACACAGTTGCGGGATCGTGGTACCCTTGTTGACTCTGTCTTCTGTATTCAACATGATTACTTAAATCCGGGTATACAAGCGATAACTTGGTCTTAAGACCTCTTTTCATCATGAGTTCAGCAGGTGAGACCCTTGTGAGTGCGTGGGGTCTTGTCCTGTAACTCAGCAGTATGCAGTGATCCTTGGGTTACTCTCCTCATGCTTTGCTTGATAATTTGTACTGCACGTTCTGCTTGCCCGTTGGGCGCAGGCTTGAATGTTGCTGACTTTACATGTTTTATGCCGTTAAGTTTTACAAACTCCTGAAACTCCTGACTGGTGAAGCACGACCCATTGTCGCTCACCACTATGTCAGGCAGACCATGTGTCGCGAACATGACATTGAGATTCTCGATGGTTGCCGTGGACATACTGGATGACATGATTATGCATTCTATCCACTTCGAATAAGCATCCACCACCACTAAAAACATCTTGCCCAGGAAGGGACCTGCAAAATCTACATGGATCCTGGACCAAGGTTTGGATGGCCATGACCACAGACTCAGCGGCGATTCTACTGGTGCTTTGATGAGCTGCCTATAGGAGATGGCATATCTCTCTCAGCATTTCCTTTCAGAAGCACAGTCTTCTCACACATGGCTCCTCAGAGAAGTGGAGGTATGAGCGTTGCAGCCTGTAAACTCGTGGGGGGTAAGGTCTCCTCTCCAGACGTCTGCAGCCTCTCCTCATTCATGGCCCGACATGATCAACAGCCCTTCTAACTTGACACCACCTAACAAGAGCATGGAATAGGCGACGCTGGCGAACTAGTAATGCACCTATTAAATTACTTTACTCAAGTTGTAAGGACCCTGTATTGGCAGATCAAACTTCCAATTTAAACCCAGAGGTTCACACAGTGTGCTCTGCGGAAACATTGCGCTCAATGTGACCTCCAATTTATGCTCCTCCTCCCTCCCTTTAAATAGACTACAGATAGTGGTTTCTCCGGCGTGGTTAGGTGTGGACGCTAAATAGGTGGCCGCACCTAATTTTGTGACTAGGGTGCAAGCGAGTCATTGCACAACAACTGGTGTCAAGCTCTGACTGAAAGTATACAGCGAGGCAGTAGCATTTTGCACCACCGCAAAACCATCACCAAATTTCCCGTTGGGGCATTACAAGCTACACGGGTGGGCAGTAAGGAATTCCAGATGCATTACCACCTCTCCAGGGTGCTATCAGAGGCGCCACACAACTGAATTTCCAGCACCAAGACTTTAGCAAAGCTTTTGACAAAATACTAGAGAAGAAATTACTATACAAGGTACAAAGGCATGGAATATGAAGAAAGTTTTTGAAGTGGATATCTAACTGATTGAGGCAGAGGATGGCTGTAAAGTGAACAGCATTAATATGGAAAGAGGTGACTAGCAGGGTGCTACAGGGAGTGGAGTTGGAGCCACTATTGCTTTTAATATACATTAATGATTTGGATTAACAGGCAGTAACAAAGGTCTCCAAGTCTGCCAATAAAGCCAAATTAGGAGATAGCCTAAATAAATGGGAATTCGACGGTCAATTGCAAGGATCTGGACGGGTCAAAGATTCGACCAAAAATTGAGCTGTTTTTTAACATAGAGAAATGCAAAGTCATGAAGCTGGGGAAAAGAAAAAGACAGTAGAAGTAAAGCAAAAAAAAATAGGAACGTCTACAGGAGACCCAGGAGTGAAATCTAGGAGATTTCGTGGAAAATGCACAATGTTCAGCAGTGGTAAAAAAGGCAAATAGGATTTTGGGTACATGGCTCAACTGATAGACATGTCCCATGAAGTGATAGTTAGCTTGTACTGGTCTACCCCCACCTTTTCTGGGCACTGTATAACAGGGAGAAAGTGAACATCAGCCCCAATAATAATTCCGGGGTGCTTTGGGAGTGTGGGGGAGTCCGATATCGAGTGGGAAACCCGGAAGGAATTTCAGCACGTCTGTGGCATTTAATGCAGGTAGCTCATTATAATTGTACTTCCGGGATTGGCGTCTATTGCGTGATAGCGGACGTGATGCAGACCCAAATGACATGATCCAAACTCCAGTATTTAAAGGGCCAATCCAAAGATGAAATTTGGCGACATTTGTAGTTCGGAAGCAAAAAAGGTAAAACTGTGACAATGGATTCAGGACGGTCAATGACTGCGACCCACTTTAATGACACCTCCCTTGATGTACTGCTGGGGGCAGTGAGGAGGGATACTCTTCTCCAGCAACGGGAGGAAGAAACCTGCTCATGCTACAATGAAGACATGGCTGGAGGTGGCCCAGGAGGTCAGCAGCAGGAGCCTTGTGCCTGTATTCAGTGCAGGAAACACTTTAATTATCTAACTTGGTCAGGAAAGGTGAGCACATTTGCATATTCACCTGCATCCTGCTGTGCACATCACCATCCCCCGCCCCCACTCTGTGCCTTGTCAAGCCTATTCTATCACATCACTCCTCACACCCACTTACCTTGCAGGCATTCTGGTGTTCATTAATTACCAAGAAAATGTACAAGTAATGGGAGTCATAACACCCCAGGGGCACTGCAACCACAATAAAGTTTAACATGACCAGGAGTCAGAAATATCTTGGATCGGCAGTGAGGTATACAACTTTAAAAGGGCTAAATTCGATGAAATGAGAGAACAATTAAAACAAATAACTTGGGGGAAATTGTTCAAAATCATTTTAGTAGAAGACAAGTGGAACACCTTTAAAGGTGTCATGCTAAGTATGCTGCATAAATACATTCACAAAGCAAATTAGAAGTGAGATAAAGAGGGAAAATGGCCTGTCCCATTCCTGCAATGAGAAAGGAGAAGAGGCTCACTGGGATAAATATAACATGCAGGAATATGTTTAAAGGGTGATCAACGAGGTAGAGAGAATTGGAAAAGGCTTAGCTGTTGAGGGTAAGCATAATAAATATTCTTTAAGTACCACAACAGTAAAAGAGAAGTCAGAGAAGAGGGAAAATGATAAAAGAGGCAAATAAACTTGAAACTGAGGATGAGCACAAAATAGTAAATATTCAAAATGAAAACGTTCATTAAGTATTCATAAGGGAAGACATGAGCAGCAAGCCCTCTCCAAATAAAGATAGCCTAAGTATAATTAATGACTTCATTATAAATGAGATGTAAGTTCCAGCTAGGCTAAATGGGCTCAAAACAAATGAATCCCGAGGATAGAAGGTATTAATCCCAGACTGCTGAGACATACTAGATTGGAGGTTTGTGAGGGACTGACAGGCATTATGAAGGAGTCAGTGGACACTGGAAAGGTATTAGTAGATTGCAAACAGACTAATGTGGTACCCATATTCAAAATGGGTGACAAATCATGTAAATTAATGGAATCAATTAGCAGGAGTAAACTTGAGCATCATTCATACAACAATAACCTAGTTAACAACAGTCAGCATGGACTTGGAAGGCAAAGGTCCTCCTTGACCAACCTACCCAACTTTTTTAGTAAGATGCATTTATTGCAAAAGACTCTTGATAAAATTCTACATGAAAGGCTATAAATTCAACTCAAAGCTGTGAGGATTCAAGGTAAACCCTGGGAATGGATAAGAAATCGGGTGGAGGGTAGAAAACAATGAGTACTTGTTAGAGGAGTTATAGCAGAGTGGGGGTGGGGAGGGAGAATTGAATGGAGCCTCAGGGCCTATTACAGGGATTATTATGTTTCTAATTTACATAAATCATCAGTATTCTGAAAATCATTACAAAGTGGTCGTATTTGTAGATATTACCAAACTAGGAGGGGCAACGGAATCGGAGGAGGCAATTCAGAAATTACATAATGAGTTGGACAAAATATGTCGGGGAAAAAACAATTGCAGATTAAACTTAGGGGGCGAAATTGGGTGCCTTTACGCCTCCCGTTAGTGCCTCCAAGGGGCGTTAACAGGGCGCAAATGGCTTTGCAACCGGATGCGGCGATAACATCAACTCCCGCCGTATTCGGCGGGAGTTCTGCGGCAGCACGACAGCGTTATGCCTGATCTTCGCCTGGAGATTGTGACGCCATCACCATGCGCATCGCCCCAGTAATGTCCCGGACCCGAAATTGCCATCTGCCGTCTGCAGCATCGCCAGGTGAAAATACCGACAGCTGCAGTAGGCGGACATTGGGTGGCCGGCCACTTCAGAGGCGATGCTCAAAGGCGAGGTGGCCAAGGTTCCAGCCCACGATTGACCAGCAGTGCGGGATCGCGGCTGCCGTCGTGGTCTAAGTAAGTTGTTTTTATTTTGCAGAGCCTGCAGTGATGGCCCTTTCCTTTAAGGGAGGGAAGAGTCTTTCAACGCGGCAGCGCTACACGGCCCAGTGGAGTGCTTGATTTAGCGCTCCACTTCCTTCTTGGAGCGTAAACGGCACATTTTTTTAAAGTTTGAAATCGTCAGCGCCCAAAACGGGGAGATAGAGAATTTCCCCACCTTAATTCGGACAAGTGTAAAGAGCTAAATATCAGAAGGAAAAATAGACAACATGCACACTCCAGGAATAGTGTTAAAATAACTAAGGACGGAAGTGAAAAAAAACTAGGGGGGTTGTTTGGTCAAAGGACGAAACAGGTGCTAAATGGGTGCTGTGCTAATAAGATACCCCTGTTTGAAAATCTGGCTTTAGCATGCAATTTTGGTCCTATTACTGATTACTTTAATTTGAACTTGCCTGGAGATGCTAAAGCAGACACCTGGGGGGAGAAATTGGCCTGTTTTGTGCCTCCCATTAGCGCCTGTGGGGGAGGGTGGTGATGGGGCGCTAATAAGTTACCAACTGGGCATGGCAAACTAACCGACGCCCGCTAGCTTCCCTGGCGGTTTTGCGCTGCTACTAAGATTTACCACCTCGATCTGTTGTGCCCTGTAGATCATGACATCATCCAGTTCGCAGCGCCCCATCACATGCAATATTCACATCCGTCCCCTGCAGCATCGCCAAGCCTCAACAACAGCAGCTGCAGGAGGCGTTGTCACTGGTGGTCAGGTAGGGCAAAATTTATTTATGTTCCCATCCTGGTGGCTCCTGCTTTGTTGTGCACCCGCAATTGCTTAGCCCTGCACTCTCTCACAGTGCTTGGGGCTTCTACACGCACAGTGCTAGTGGCATTGCCCAACAGACAAAGCCTGAGCATTCATTGAATGCAGCATTGGCCCTTCCCTTTAAGGGAAGGAAGGAGCCTGTAAAGATGACAGCGCTGCCCCACTCAGCGCTCTGCCGATACTGCCCCTCTCACTCCCTTCAGTGCTCTCAGGGAAGTGGTAGCTTTTGATTTAGCGCTCCATTTCCCTCTTGGAGCTAAAACGGAAGTTCCTGGCACAATCAAATCTTTACTGCCCGCTGATTCTTTTGCTCTCTCTGAAAAGTCATCACCCTAAGCAGGGCACTACGCAATTTCTAGCTCCTACAGGTTTAGCACTCAAGTGCTGATGAGACACAATTTTCATGCAGTAGTTATATATGGGCTCCACGCACCCACTTCCACTGAAGGTGCGGAGTGGGCTGGCTGGCACACAGCAACACATTTCAGGATGTCTCAGGGACAAATAAGAGGATGCACAGGTTCTCGGACATAGCTCTGGAGGGCCTGGTGGAGGAGCTCCAGAGGTGAGGGATGTCTTGTACCTGCACGGGGGAAATAGTCCACTTCGCCCTGCTGACCATCCTGTCCCTTTCTCCTGCAGTAGCTAGTGCTGCTCTGCTTGGTCTCATGTCCTCCTTCCATTCCTCCTGCAAACCCAAGGGGACCCCTAATAAGATGCCGATGACCAAGCACTCCCTTTCTCTTGGTGACTCCTATGAGGTGTCCAATAAAGTAGAGTAGCGCAACACTCATAAGTGGGGATGTTCACTGATGATTGCACAATGTTCAGTTCCATTTGCAACTCCTCAGATAATGAAGCAGTCCGTGGCCACATGCAGCAAGACCTGGACGACATTCAGGCTTAGGCTGATAAGTGACAAGTAACATTCCCACCACACAAGCACCAGAAAATGACTATCTCCAACAAGCGAGAGTCTAACCTCCGCTCCTTGACATTCAATGGCATTACCGTCGCCAAAATCCCACCATCAACATCCTGGGGATCACCATTGATCAGAAACGTAACTGGACCAGCCACATAAATACCGTGGCTACAAGAAAAGAACAGAGTCTGGGTATTCTGCAGCGAGTGTAGAAACATAGAAACATAGAAAATAGGTGCAGGAGTAGGCCATTCGGCCCTTCTAGCCTGCACCGCCATTCAATGAGTTCATGGCTGAACATTCAACTTCAGTACCCCATTCCTGCTTTCTCGCCATACCCCTTGATCCCCCTAGCAGTAAGGACCTCATCTAACTCCTTTTTGAATATATTTAGTGAATTGGCCTCAACAACTTTCTGTGGTAGAGAATTCCACAGGTTCACCACTCTCTGGGTGAAGAAGTTCCTCCGCATCTCGGTCCTAAATGGCTTACCCCTTATCCTTAGACTGTGACCCCTGGTTCTGGACTTCCCCAACATTGGGAACATTCTTCCTGCATCTAACCTGTCTAACCCCGTCAGAATTTTATATGTTTCTATGAGGTCCCCTCTCATTCTTCTGAACTCCAGTGAATACAAGCCCAGTTGATCCAGTCTTTCTTGATAGGTCAGTCCCGCCATCCCGGGAATCAGTCTGGTGAACCTTCGCTGCACTCCCTCAATAGCAAGAATGTCCTTCCTCAGGTTAGGAGACCAAAACTGTACACAATACTCCAGGTGTGGCCTCACCAATGCCCTGTACAACTGTAGCAACACCTCCCTACCCCTGTACTCAAATCCCCTTGCTATGAAGGCCAACATGCCATTTGCTTTCTTAACCGCCTGCTGCACCTGCATGCCAACCTTCAATGACTGATGTACCATGACACCCAGGTCTCTTTGCACCTCCCCTTTTCCTAATCTGTCACCATTCAGATAATAGTCTGTCTCTCTGTTTTTACCACCAAAGTGGATAACCTCACATTTATCCACATTATACTTCATCTGCCATGCATTTGCCCACTCACCTAACCTATCCAAGTCGCTCTGCAGCCTCACAGCATCCTCCTCGCAGCTCACACTGCCACCCAACTTAGTGTCATCCGCAAATTTGGAGATACTACATTTAATCCCCTCATCTAAATCACTAATGTACAGTGTAAACAGCTGGGGCCCCAGCACAGAACCTTGCGGTACCCCACTAGTCACTGCCTGCCATTCTGAAAAGTACCCATTTACTCCTACTCTTTGCTTCCTGTCTGACAACCAGTTCTCAATCCATGTCAGTACACTACCCCCAATCCCATGTGCTCTAACTTTGCACATCAATCTCTTGTGTGGGACCTTGTCGAACGCCTTCTGAAAGTCCAAATATACCACATCAACTGGTTCTCCCTTATCCACTCTACTGGAAACATCCTCAAAAAATTCCAGAAGATTTGTCAAGCATGATTTCCCTTTCACAAATCCATGCTGACTTGGACCTATCATGTCACCTCTTTCCAAATGCACTGCTATGACATCCTTAATAATTGATTCCATCATTTTACCCACTACCGATGTCAGGCTGACCGGTCTATAATTCCCTGTTTTCTCTCTCCCTCCTTTTTTAAAAAGTGGGGTTACATTGGCTACCCTCCACTCCATAGGAACTGATCCAGAGTCAATGGAATGTTGGAAAATGACTGTCAACGCATCCACTATTTCCAAGGCCACCTCCTTAAGTACTCTGGGATGCAGTCCATCAGGCCCTGGGGATTTATCGGCCTTCAATCCCATCAATTTCCCCAACACAATTTCCCGGCTAATAAGGATTTCCCTCAGTTCCTCCTCCTTACTAGACCCCCCGACCCCTTTTATAACCGGAAGGTTGTTCGTGTCCTCCTTCGTGAATACCGAACCAAAGTACTTGTTCAATTGGTCCGCCATTTCTTTGTTCCCCGTTATGACTTCCCCTGATTCTGACTGCAGGGGACCTACATTTGTCTTTACCAACCTTTTTCTCTTTACATATCTATAGAAACTTTTGCAATCCGTCTTAATGTTCCCTGCAAGCTTCTTCTCATACTCCATTTTCCCTGCCCTAATCAAACCCTTTGTCCTCCTCTGCTGAGTTCTAAATTTCTCCCAGTCCCCAGGTTCGCTGCTATTTCTGGCCAATTTGTATGCCACTTCCTTGGCTTTAATACTATCCCTGATTTCCCTTGATAGCCACGGTTGAGCCACCTTCCCTTTTTTATTTCTATGCCAGACAGGAATGTACAATTGTTGTAGTTCATCCATGCAGTCTCTAAATGTCTGCCATTGCCCATCCACAGTCAACCCCTTAAGTATCATTCGCCAATCCATCTCAGCCAATTCACGCCTCATACCTTCAAAGTTAGCCTTCTTTAAGTTCTGGACCATGGTCTCTGAATTAACTGTTTCATTCTCCATCCTAATGCAGAATTCCACCATATTATGGTCACTCTTCCCCAAGGGGCCTCGCACAACGAGATTGCTAATTAATCCTTTCTCATTACATAACACCCAGTCTAAGATGGCCTCCCCCCTAGTTGGTTCCTCGACATATTGGTCTAAAAAACCATCCCTTATGCACTCCAGAAAATCCTCCTCCACCGTATTGCTTCCAGTTTGGTTAGCCCAATCTATGTGCATATTAAAGTCACCCATTATAACTGCTGCACCTTTATTGCACGCACCCCTAATTTCCCGTTTGATGCCCTCCCCAACATCACTACTACTGTTTGGAGGTCTGTACACAACTCTCACTAACGTTTTTTGCCCTTTGGTGTTCTGCAGCTCTACCCATATAGATTCCACATCATCCAAGCTAATGTCCTTCCTAACTATTGCCTTAATCTCCTCCTTAACCAGCAATGCTACCCCACCTCCTTTTCCTTTTATTCTATCCTTCCTGAATGTTGAATACCCCTGGATGTTGAGTTCCCAGCCCTGCTCATCCTGGAGCCACGTCTCCGTAATCCCAATCACATCATATTTGTTAACATCTATTTGCACAGTTAATTCATCCACCTTATTGCGGATACTCCTTGCATTAAGACACAAAGCCTTTAGGCTTGTTTTTTTAACACCCTCTGTCCTTTTAGAATTTTGCTGTACAATGGCCCTTTTTGTTCTTTGCCTTGGGTTTCTCTGCCCTCCACTTTTCCTCATCTCCTTTCTGTCTTTTGTTTTTGCCTCCTTTTTGTTTCCCTCTATCTCCCTGCATTGGTTCCCATCCCCCTGCCATATTAGTTTAACTCCTCCCCAACAGCACTAGCAAACACTCCCCCGAGGACATTGGTTCCGATTCTGCCCAGGTGCAGACCGTCCGGATTGTACTGGTCCCACCTCCCCCAGAACCGGTTCCAATGCCCCAGGAATTTTAATCCCTCCCTGCTGCACCATTGCTCAAGCCACGTATTCATCTGAGCTATCCTGCGATTCCTACTCTGACTAGCACGTGGCACTGGTAGCAATCCCGAGATTACTACTTTTGAGGTCCTACTTTTTAATTTAGCTCCTAGCTCCTTAAATTCATTTCGTAGGAACTCATCCCTTTTTTTACCTATGTCATTGGTACCAACGTGCACCACGACAACTGGCTGTTCTCCCTCCCTTTTTAGAATGTCCTCCACCTGCTCCGAGACATCCTTGACCCTTGCACCAGGGAGGCAACATACCATCCTGGAGTCTCGGTTGCGGCCGCAGAAACGCCTATCTATTCCCCTTACAATTGAATCCCCTATCACCTCCTGACTCACCAAAGCCTTTCCATCACCTACACAAGTTAAGGGTGTGATGGAATAGTCTCCAGTTGCCTGGATGAGTATAGCTCCAACAACACTCAAGAAACTCGACACTATCCAGGACAAAGTAGCCCGCTTGATTGGCACCCCATCCACCACCTTAAACATTCACTCCCTCCACCACCGGCACACCATGGCTACAGTGTGTACCATCTACAAGATACACTGCAGCAACTCGCCAGCGCTTCTTCAACAGCACGTCTCAAACCCACCACCTGGGAACACCACCACCTCCAAGTTCCCCTCCAAGTTACACACCATCCTGTGTTGGAAATATATTGCCGTTCCTTCATCGTCGCTGGGTCAAAATCCTGGAACTCCCTCCTTAACAGCACTGTGGGAGAACCTTCACCACATGGACTGCAGCGATTCAAGATGGCGGCTCACCACCACCTTCTCAAGGGCAATTCGGGATGGGCAATAAATTATGGCCTTGCCAGCGACGCCCACATCCCAGGAGTGAATTTTTAAAAACTCACTCTTTTTAGGTAAAGTCCTCAGAGAATTTCCAAAATAAATGTTGATTTGTGAAATCTTGACAAAGTGTCCCAGAAAGTCTGCTGATGTGTTTCAAAAGTCCTCTTCAAATCTCCAATGGCAAGTGAACAGTAAAAGGTGATATATGTTGAAGTAGCGCTCGAAATCCTCTACAACGACTTGTTTACTCCCAATCAGCTGGTCGCTGTTAGGAGTAGGTGTTAGGTCAAATACTAGCCACCAAAGTGCTGTGCAATCTTATCAACCAGCTGCTTAGCGATCCTCCAGGCAGCCATTCCTAGCGCAAGCTTCAACTCCTTTACCAAGATGCCGTATTGCGCTAAATGCAGACTAAACCACCATTTCAGCTCAAGAACCCATCTTGACCATCTCGGAGGCTCTTTAGTGCTTACAGTATCTGGGGGAAAACGCCCCTAGGAGTCTTATAGATGCTACACTAAATATGTCCAACCAATGCAGATCAGCAATCAACAAAGCTAATAGGATGTTGAACTACATTGTCAAAACAGTAGAATATAAATCAAAGTGTAGTCAAATTGCACCTTCAATACAGTTCTGACTGCTAAGAATCAAGACAGACGCTCAAGTAATTGAGGCACAAAGCCTATCCCCAGTGTCTGTGGTCTGAGATATGGAGAAAGACAGGATCAACTTGGGCTTTCAGCTTAGAAAGGATGCAACTGAGAAGTCATCTTATAGATGTATATGAAAATATTGTTAAGGGTATAAAAATGTTAACGAAGAATATTACTTTAAGAAAGAAAGACTTACATTTATATAGTGCCTTTCACGGCCACCAGACATCCCAAAGTGCTTTACAGCCAATGAGATACTTTTGAAGTGTAGTTATTGTTCTAATGTACACAGCAAGCTCCCACAAACAGCAATGTGATAATGACTAGATAATCTGTTTTAGTGATGTTGATTAAGGGATAAATTTTGGTCAGGACATCGGGGATAACTCCCCGCTCTTTTTTGAAATAGTGCCAGGGCATCTTTTACATCCACTTGAGAGAGCAGACGGGGCCTCGGTTTAACGTCTCATCTGAAAGACGGCACCTCCAATAGTGCAGCACTCTCTCAGCCTAGATTTATGTCCTCAATTCTCTGGAGAGGAACTTGAGCCCACAACCTTCTGACTCGGAGATGAGTGTGCTACTCACTGAGCCACAGCTGACAAACTGTAGGAATAGAAGTGGAACACAGGTTGAATCTCGTAAAAGGTAATTTTAGGACTGATGTCAGGAGATTCTTCACAGAAACAGTGATCAATATGCGGAATAAACTAACAGGTGGAGGGAAAGACCCTGGGAATCATTTACAAAACAATTGGATGCTGCAATGCATCCAATGGGGGGGGGGGGGGGGTGTAAGGAGCGGTGGCGGAGGGATAGCATCTCTCTGGAATGGATGAATTAGAATGGGCTGAATTATTTTGTGATCCTGTGATTTGAGCTATGAGGAAGGACTCAGGGTACCAGGGATGTTTACCTTGGAACAAAGGTGACTTGCAGGTAATCTTACTAAGATTTTCTAGAGAATAGAAGATCTATTCGAGCACAAGCTCTAGGCCAATGGGATGTGGATTGAAGTGTACATGAGGAAAGGTGAAGTGTACATGAGGAAAGGTGAGTGCACAGTATTGGTTTAATTTCTTCATACGGAGGGTGGTAAATATGTTGAACAGCCTGTCCAGGGCAGTGGTGGAAGCAGAGGATGTTATCAATTTGAAGAGAATGTTGGACACAGGTTTGTAGTCAGGGCTGGTGAAAGGTATCAGAAGTAAAATGGGATAAGCAGTCTGTGACCTTTGGGATCGGCATGAATGGAGTTGTCCTTTTTCAGTCCTATGTTCGTAACTAAATTTGAATATATGGTGGGTGGGGAGGAGGAAGGTTGTGTGGCTTAGTTAAGTGCACCTAGCGATACATCAGGGGTAACCATAGTTTCCTTAGGAAGTCAGGGAGAAATTTCCCAACATTTATCCTGAAATTGACAGAAGCTAGGTACTCTGCAATGCGTGGCTCATCCCCTGACCCTCAATGCCACTCCACCATTTACATAGCTCAAGTCAGGTGTGTGATGAACATTCACCATTCACATGAATAGGTGCAGCTGCATCAATACTCAAGAGGCTTGGCACCATCTAGAACAGAACAGTCCCCTTGATTGGGGCCCCTGCCATTGGAATCTATATCTACTCCCTCCACCACTGCCACACTATGGCTGCAGTATATACTGTCCACAGGATGCACTCCAACAACTCACCATGCTTACTTCAACAGCACCTCCAGCTCTGCTAAAGCTCAGCAAACTACAGCATTGAGGACAAGAACAGCAATGTCATTGGAATACCATCCCCGGACATATATCACCACTCCTTTCTTGTGACTGGGTCAAAATCGTGGAATTCCCTTCCTATGGGGATAAATTCCTTCTATCGTGAAAGGACTCAGCCTTGGCTCAGTGGTTGCTTCTGAGTCAGAAGGTTATGGGTAGGGTCTCACTCCAGAGACTTGAGCACATAATCTAGGCTGGCACTTCAATGCAGTACCGAGAGAGTACTGCACTATCAGAGGTGCTGCCTTTCGGATGAGATGTTAAACTGAGGCCCTGTCTGTCCTTTCTGATGACCATAATGGATCCCTTAGCACAATCTGAAGAAGAACAGGAGAGTTTTCCCTGAGATTAACTAATATCATTGAAACAGATTATTTGGTCATTTACCTTATTGCTGTTTGTGAGACCTTATGCACAAATTAGCTGTTGTGTTTCCCTACATTACAACAGTGACTAGGGGCTAGATTTTCCATTATTTTTGCATGAATACCACCCACTTAATGTCCATTTTTACGCTGAAATGAGGTGTAACCCCCATATATCGTCCATTTAGCCAGAAAATGGAAGCTGAAGGCTATTTCTTGGTCACCTATCGCCGAGCGATACTTTTGGCATGTACCTAACACCGAGAAAAAATAATACCGCCCGCCCACATTTTTTGTGCGGAATCTTCAGAATGGACGAACCCAACGTTCATAATATCTCCCAGCGTTACTTTCGGCACGTAATTAATGGCGAGATTCAATAATACCGACCACCCACTTTTTTTGTCGTAAAGATTACATTTTCAAAAACTAATGGGCAGTATATCGCCCAGTGTCACTTTCAGCACCTCGCACACATCTCGCCCACAATATCGCTCACCAAAAAAACCGCCGTGAAAAAGTTGAACTGATCTGAACTAATCACAGTGGTGTGGACGCCATTTTTTAAATTGCAGGTCGCTTCATTGAAAAGGCTGCTTCAACTTCTGGTGAGTTTGGATGTACTCTGGAGTTCTTTTCAGGTGATGTGACCATCTGAACAGACAACTTACCAGACTGTGGACAATTGGATTTTACTTTAGATGTCTTAGTGGGGAAATTTATTGCTTGTGAACAATCGGCATTATACTTATAGTTATTGGAATGAGGCCAGCCTTTTCTCAGCCTGCATCGATTACTGCGCAGATGCTGCGGAGTGCAGATGGCACAACATCTAATCCACAGCATTATGTGCCCAATCTAAGACGTGCCAGACTGATGAGGAGGACCAGACCATACACCCTCCGCACTTACAGGGAGAAGCGGTCTTACCTCAACTTATTCGAGAATACCTGCCTTCGGAGACTGCACTTCCACAAAGTGGTTATCAGTGAGATATGCCAGCTCATTAGGGCAGATCTGCAGCCTGCCAGCACCTTCAAGACATCACTGTCGGTCAAGGTCAAGGTCACCGCGGCACTGTCGTTCTACGCATCAGGTTCCTTTCAGGCCTCTGCGGTCAACATTTGCGCTATATCTCAGCATGCCACATATTGCTGCATTAGACAAGTCACTGAAGCCCTGCACTTAGGATGGACTTCATCAGCTTCCCCATGACCACAAAGGCTCAGACTGACAGGGCTCTAGGATTCTACTGAATTGCTAACTTCTCCAAGGTGCAGGGAGCAATACGCTGCACGCACATCGCCATGCAGGCACCTTTTCAGGACCCAGAAGTTTTTCTCAACCGAAAAGGATTTCACTCCCTGAAAGTCCAACTAGTTGTCGACCACAACCAGATAATTATGGCAGTGAATGCCAAATTTCCGGGCAGCTTCGATGAGGCTCACATCCTGCGTCAGAGCGCTGTATCTGATATGTTTACCAGTAAGCCACAAAGTCAATGCTGGGTGCTTGGTGACAAACGATATGGCCTGGCCACCTGACTGATGACACCCCTGCGTGACACCCACACCAAGGCCGAGAAGCGATACGAGAGCCACAGAGCCACACGCAATGTGATCCAGAAAACAATAACTGTGCTTAAGCAGTGCTTTATATGCCTGGAGCACTCAGGAGGGGAGCTACAATACAACCCTGATCAGGTAGCTCAATTCATGGTCATGTGCTCCATGCTGCACAACTTGGCTATCAGAAGGGGACAAGAATTGCCAGAAGGGATTGAAGAGAGAGGAAGAGGAGGATGAGGGGCTGGACGCTGACCTAGGCCCAGATAATCAGGCTGGCTATGCAACCATGCCCACACCCGCCTCCAGACTGCAGGAAAGGGCCCGTGGTGGCTGCATAGCTGCAAGACTCTTGCCTGAAAGAACACTGCTGTTATTGACAAAGCTGACACACTGCTGAGTTTGCAGCTCAGACATCAATGGTGGGCATCACCTTGGTGCCAGTTAAAGTTTAAGTTGATTGAAGTTAAGTTTAATTATATCCTTTCACGTTAAGGAATCACCAGTGTGTAACGATCCAGCTACCTGAGACAATGCACAACAAGGTTATGTTAAATGAAAAACATTTAATATGAGCATTGGTCTGAAATCATAAGTATCACGGTCAAAAACACCCCACCCCACCTCACAACACTTTTTAGAACATTGACATCAATCAAATGGTCAACATGTCCAGTAATGCAGAACACAAATGCAAACCAACAGGGTGGCCCCCTCCCTCCATACCTTACAACAAATTGCATACACCAAGATGGAGATATAACACAGCCATCACCTGCGGATATGCACCTCACTTTTCTTCCTCGCTCCCCTTCTTCTCCCCACCTCTACTCCTTCCCCTCCTCGCTCCACGCCGCCTGGTCGAGGCGCTCCTCAGGCAGTGCCTCATTGGGGGAGATGAAGGCAAAGCCGGTGGTTGCACGGACAGAGGAGTGAGGGGTACCGAGGTGGGAACATTCTCGGATCCAGAAGCAGGATAATGATTCTCATGAGGCCAGCATTATTTAGAGGACACTTTTAGCAATTATCTATCATATATTATTGTTTGGATATGAGTGGAATCTATTGACTTTACATCACACAATGGTGTATACTTTACTCACGTGGCATCACTTCAGGGACTGCAGCTGCCTGCATGGCCGTCCGGGGGTGGGTCCCCATTCGTGAGAGCACCCGCTCCTCAATGTCAGTGAGGGCAATGATGACTGGTGGCCCCGCCCAACCGTTCGCCTCTGCTCGGCCCTATTCCTCAATAGCTTCTTCCGTAAAAGGTAACAGGACGACATGGCATGAGACCGTTGCGTGATATCATTGCTAGGTACTGTCACAGAGACTGTTACAATACATAACCGACAGATGCAATCATGATTATTATGATAATTATCATTCTTTACCTAAAGACGTGCAACAGGCTTTGAGTACAACATTCCCAATAAAAGTGAAAGACCTCACATCTGATTATAGTCACTCATGACTCTTACAAATCAAATTATTTAAATACATAATATTTATAAATAAATGTAATGTTCTTGCGGATCTAACAAGGTCGTTCCATCGCTTGCAGCGTTGGTTGCCCTCACGCCCCTCGTTGGTCGCCGATGAGACCACATCGGTTATCTTGGCCCATATCTTCTGGTAGGCCTATGGGGTGGGTTTCCCACGCCCTCCCTGGGTCAAATCACCCCAGCGTGACTCAACCTCCTGCATGAGGGAGGCATTTGCCTCGTCCAAGAACCTCCTCGCTCTCTTTCGTCCTCCCATTTGTTCTTGTTCCAGCTCACTGCTCTTGTCAGCGTCAGTCTCCACAGCGTGCTGTGTCAATTCCTCCACTCCCTCCATTATAGGCACCAAATTCATGAAAATACCTGGCTGGTAACAACTAACTTTTTCGCACAATTTGCTATAAACCTTGAAACTCTCCCTCCTACCTTCCAAAGCAGCCAAACACGCACCCATACCATACCCACACATGCCTTCACTCCCTCTTTGTCTCCTCTTATGCACATGTAATGATGACCCCTGACCTCTTGAATCACGGGAAACGAGCGTTGCCATGCTGTTGCTAAGAACAGCGACACTTTATGGCAGTAGGTCAGAGAGATTTAACGCTAACGCCCATTTCAGATCGCTCGCGGTAATGCCCAATTTTTAAAATGCAGACTAGGGGCTTTGAGAATTGGTGACAAGCCGGCGATCTGAAAACCCATTTTTGCCAGCCACACCAGAACTAACGCCCATTTTTGGGCAATCTGCACAAAAGTGGAAAATCTAGCACCATATTTCAAATGTACAAAGTTGACCGTTAAGCAGTTAGGGACATTGTAAGGCACTTTATGTATGCAAGTTCTTTAAGTACTGTAGCAGTTCTCCGAGAAAGCCCACCATCATCATCTTCATGGGGCAATTAGAGATGGGCAATAACTGTGGCCTTGCCAGCATTGCCTACATCTCCTGAACAAATGAAAAAAGGAGTTAGCCCTACTGGTGGTTCGACAGAGTGATGCACATGTGGCACCCTTTGAAGAACAGTTAAAGTATTTTGGTGCTTTGAATCTCTTTTCTCTTGTGTTGAAAATTTGAAGCTGCAGAAGGTGGAATTTTCAACTTCGGCAGGGATATATATATTTTTTAATTTGTTCATGTGATGTGGGCATTGCTGGCAAGGCCAGCATTTATTGCCCATCCCTAATTGCCCTTGAGAAAATGGTGGTGAGCCGCCTTCTTGAACCGCTCCTGTCAGTCCATGTGGTGAAGGTACTCCCACAGTGCTGTTAGGGAGGAAGTTCCAGGATTTTGACCCAGCGACGATGAAGGAATGGCAATATATTTCCAACTCAGGATGGTGTGTGACTTGGATTGGAAAGTGGAGCTGGTGGTTTTCCCATGCACCTGCTGCCCTTGTCCTTCTCGGTGGTGGAGGTCGCAGGTTTGGGAGGTGCTGCAAAGGAAGCCTTGGTGAGTTGCTGCACTGCATTTTGTAGATGGTACACACTGCAGACACAGTATGTCCGTGATGGAGGAAGTGAATGTTGAAGGTGGTGGATGGAGTGCCAATCAAGCGGGCTGCTTTGTCCTGGATGGTGGCGAGCTTTTTGCATGTTGTTGAAGCTGCACTCACCCAGGCAAGTGGAGAGTATTCCATCACACTCCTGACTTGTGCCTTGTCGATTCTGGAAATGCTTTGGGGAGTCACAGAATACCCAGCCTCTGACCCGCTCTTGTTGCCACAGTATTTATGTGGCTGGTCCAGTTAAGTTTCTGGTCAATGGTGACCTCCAGGATGTTGATGTTGGGGGATTTGGTGATGGTAATGCCGCTGAATATAAAGGGGCGGTGGTTAGATTCTCACTCGTTGAAGATAGTCATTGTCTGGCACTTGTGTGGCGCGAAAGTTACTTGCCATTTATCAGCCCAAGCCTGAATGTCATCCAGGTCTTGCAGCATGCGGGTATGGACTGCTCCATTATCTGAGGAGTTGTGAATGGCACTGAACACTGCAATCATCCATGAACATCCCCACTTCTGACCTTATGATGGAGGGAAGGTCATTGATGAAGCAGCTGAAGATGGTTGAGTCAAGGACATTGCCCTGAGGAACTCCTGCAGTGATGTTCTGGGGCTGAGATGATTGACCTCCAACCACCACAACCATCTTCCTTTGCGCTAGGTAAGACTCCAGCTAGTGGAAAGCTTTCCCCCTGATTCCCATTGACTACAGTTTTACCCGGGATCCTTGATGCCACACTCGGTCAAATGCTGCCTTGATGTCAAAGGCAGTCACTCTCACCTCACTTCTGGAACTCAGCTTTTTGTCCATGTTTGGACCAAGGCTGTAATAGAAAACATAGAAAACATAGAAAATAGGTGCAAGAGTAGGCCATTCAGCCCTTCGAACATGCAACTTCAGTACCCCATTCCTGCTTTCTCGCCATACCCCTTGATCCCCCTAGTACTAAGGACTACATCTAACTCCTTTTTGAATATATTTAGTGAATTGGCCTCAACAACTTTCTGTGGTAGAGAATTCCACAGGTTCACCACTCTCTGGGTGAAGAAGTTTCTCCTCATCTTGGTCCTAAATGGCTTACCCCTTATATTTAGACTGTGACCTCTGGTTCTGGACTTCCCCAACATTGGGAACATTCTTCCTGCATCTAACCTGTCTAAATCCGTCAAAATTTTAAACGTTTCTATGCGATCCCCTCTCGTTTGAATACAAGCCCAGTTGATCCAGTCTTTCTTGATATGTCAGTCTCGCTATCCCGGGAATCAGTCTGGTGAACCTTCGCTGCACTCCCTCAATAGCAAGAATGTCCTTCCTCAAGTTAGGAGACCAAAACTGTACACAATACTCCAGGTGTGGCCTCACCAAGGTCCTGTACAACTGTAGTAACACATCCTTGCCCCTGTACTCAAATCCCCTCGCTATGAAGGCCAACATGTTATTTGCTTTCTTAACCGCCTGCTGTACCTGCATGCCAACCTTCAATGACTGATGTACCATGACACCCAGGACTCATTGCACCTCCCCTTTTCCTAATCTGTCACCATTCAGATAATAGTCTGTCTCCCTGTTTTTACAACCAAAGTGGATAACCTCACATTTATCCACATTATACTTCATCTGCCATGCATTTGCCCAATTACCTAACCTATCCAAGTCACTCTGCAGCCTCATAGCATCCTCCTCGCAGCTCACACTGCCACCCAACTTCGTGTCATCGCAAATTTGGAGATACTACATTTAATCCCCTCGTCTAAATCATTAATGTACAATGTAAACAGCTGGGGCCCCAGCACAGAACCTTGCCCCACTAGTCACTGCCTGCCATTCTGAAAAGTACCCATTTACTCCTACTCTTTGCTTCCTGTCTGGAGCCATGTAGTCCTGGTTGGACCCAAACTGAGCATCGCTGAGCAAGTTATTGGTGGGTAACTGGTGCTTGATAGCACTGTCGACGACACCTTCCATCACTTTACTGATGATTGAGAGTAGACTGATGGGCGGTAATTGGACAGATTGGATTTGTCTTGCTTTTTGTAGGCAGGACATATCTGGGCAGTTTTCCACATTGTCGAATAGATGTCAGTGTTGTAGCTGTACTGGAACAGCTTGGCTAGAGGCACGGCTAGTTGTGGAGCACAAGTCTTCAGCACAACAGCCGGGATGTTGCCAGGGCCCCTAGCCTTTGCTGTATCCAGTTTCCGACATTGTGCAAAAGGGGAGTACATTTATCTCAGGCATTCGGAATTGCATGTGTGCACTTGAAATGAAACAAAACACCAGAGCTTGTAGCATACTAGATGTGTGTTACAAAAGAACAAAATAAATGAAACTTGCCATCCTGTGGTGGTTGTGTGATTATCTCTGTAGATTTAATTACATTTCTATTTTTAAAGTGCGAGTGGGACTGACGTGGTATCATTAACTGAGTCAGAAATTGTGTGGATGCAACATATACACTGAAAATGATGAGAACATTGAAGCACCCTAGGGTTATGGATATATCTAGTGATAATGTACGCTCAAACAGTCTGATTCACTTACATCTCCTAAACACTACACTGAATGATACTAATGACATGCACTGACTCTATCTATTGATATTAATGTAACATCCTCCCAATGGCTGATTCCATTACATCTCCTGGAGGTTCAGTCCAGTGATATCTGTAGCATGCAGAGATAAAAGGAATAATATTTCAGTGCAAGCAGACAAATAGACCTGAGCTGTTTATACTATGGGAGAGTTCCATGAAACAGGAAGCAGCAAAACAAATAACTAAATGTGCTCCCACCACTCAATTTATGCCACGCGTAAATTGAGTCTACAATTGTTAGCACCATATTGTCCACTTCACATATCAAAGAATAGAAAGCAATTGCATGATATTGGAAGTTATCCAGCAAGTATTTTAAGTATGATAATTAGTTTAAATTACCAGTAAACCCTATTTCATTTTCAACATGCAGTCCAAATATTTTCACTAATTAATAGTCTTGAGGTTGGAAGAAGGTTACATCCTTGTGGTTGATCCAGTCATTCAAATATCGATTGAAACAAATTAATATAATATTGAAGGGTTTAAACTGGGTATGCCAGATACTCATTTAAATTATCTGAGTCACAGTAACTCATGGAAATATGTTTAAATCATTAAAGTCAAGATTAATAACCTGGGTTGTGGGGGCAGAGCATCTTCTCTCTCCTTGTTATATGTAATGAAAATAGAAAATACTTGACATATTCAGCAGGTTCATTGGCATCTGAAAGAGTAAAAGTAGTAAACATTTCAGATGGGAACTGTGATTGGAACACCCATATGCTGTCCTGCTTCTTGTAACTATTACACTCCTTGTTTTGTGTGCTACTGCTGCTGGAGGGGATTCAAGCTACTACAATTTAACAGGAAATAGTGTTCTGTGGCACAATAGAAGGTGAATAAATAGTATCCCATATTCCATCGGCCTCAATTTTCCCCCAAGCCCATTTTCTGGCGTATTGCCAGAGTTACGCTAGGTTTTCTAGGCCAGAAATGTGCCAGAAATATTTTGCCAAAGTTTCCCCGATCTGTAATTCAAATTTGTCACCGTGCAGTGTGTCCAGTCGCCTGGGGAGGGGGGTGGGGGGTGGTGCTGGTGGTGGGGGGGGGGGGGGGGGGGCGGCGGTGGAGCTGCTGTCTGCGCCAAAGAACAATGCCGTATCGTCTGCGCATGTGCGGGAAGAAAAGTTACGTTTTTGACATCGTTCCAATGGACACACATGCTCAGTACAGCTCGGTTTTGGCAATCGGCCATTTTTAAAGATCCGGTTGTGTGTGTGAGGAGTGCTGTGTGAGAGCATTGGAAAAATCACAGCTGGAGCAATACAAGATGCAACGCAGTGCAAGGACCAAGGATTTCTTACTGGAAGAAGTGGAAGCACTCGTTACTGTAAGTGAGAACAAATGGCAGGAGCTGGTTACCAGCAGAGGTCACATAAAAGTTCCACCAAAAGAAATGAAGAAACGCTGGAACCAAGTTGCAGAAGATTACTGTGCAATGGTGAACACCATGAGATCTGGAAGCCAGTGTAAAAAGAAATGGCAGGACCTTGGTCAAGTAGTTAATGTAAGTAATATTTTCATTTATTCAATGCAATTGTAAATGTGACCAGCTGTATATGTCCCACCCAGCAATAAAGACACCCTCTCTAAAAGGTTGCACTTTGATCTTTGCAGAGGAAAGTGGCACACAACAAAAGGGGAAGAATTCGAACAAGAGGAGGCCCGGCAAATCTACAGCCACTGACACCCTTGGAAGAGAGGGTCACTGCTTTGATGGGTCCAGCCTGGAAAAAAGCAATCAGTACTGCACAAGTTGGGCCCACACTCAAGGGAGAGGGTAAATCCTGTAAATTCATCATGGTCCTTCAAATCAGCCTGCTGCCTGGCCTGCGATGTGTGAGCCTACTCATGCCACCCACCCTGCCCCCTCCTCTGCTACTAACCATTTGACTGTTTTGTTATATTTTGCAGAACTTGAAACCAACCCTGACAAGGCAGAACAAGATTCAGACGAGGATGAGAGGAGAACATCTTCCAATCCCACCCTCCAAACCAAGAACATGGGGGGGAGGGGGAGGGGATAGAGCTGGATGAAGGTCCCACTGCTGTACTGAATATGGAGGAGGTGCCTCTCATGGAGGTGCCAGTCCCTTCCGTGACTAGTTTGAGTGTTGGTGGGACGATCCATTCTACCCCACCATCCCAGGCTGCGGGTTCCAGTGGTGTGGTGCAAGCCACACCTGTAGGGAGGAGGGGAAGGAGAGCTCGACCGCGCTCTCCTGAGATGCAGGATCTAACAGATGCGATTCAGATGATGTAATTGAGTGCAGAGAGCATTGACCTTACCTGATCACTCCTGGACACCATCAGTGGGGTGAGTGATGAGGTAGCGGGACTGTCGGGAGAAGTAACAACACTCTCATGAGAAATGGGAACGATATCCAGGATCATCAGTGAGGGAAAAATGGCCATGAGGGAGAAAAAGCAAAAAAGAAGTAGGAAGAAATCAAAAGGTGACGTCACAGCCAAAGGGATAAGTGATTGACTGGTGATTGATGAGTAGCTTTTCTTTTTCTTTTTTATACCAGTAAGTAAGCTGTTAACATTGTTGTCTTTTTCTTTTTTATATCAGTAAGCAACCTATTAACATTGTTGTCGCCAAATTAAGTGTATCTATGGGTTAAGTCATGGCAGGAGAGCTCGGTCATGTGATATGCTCCTCCTGTACCATATGGGAACTCAGGGACACTTCCGGTGTCCGTGACGACTATGTGTGCAGGAAGTGTATCCGCCTCCAGCTCCTGATGGACCGCGTTGCAGATTTGGAGTTGAGGGTGGATTCACTCTGGAGCATCCACGATGCTGAGAATGATGTGAGTAGCACGTGTAGCGAGTTGGTCTTACCGCAGTTGAAAGGTCCACAGCCAGCTAGGGAATGGAAGACCAGCAGGAAGAGCAGTGCAAGGAAGGTAGTGCAGGGGTCCCCTGCGGTCATCCCCCTGCAAAACAGATACACTGCTTTGAGTACTGTTGAGGGGCATGACTCATCAGGCGAGGGCAGCAACAGCCAAGTTCATGGCACCGTGGCTGGCTCTGTTGCACAGGAGGGCAGGAAAAAGAGTGGGAGAGCGATAGTGATAGGGGATTCAATTGTAAGGGGAATAGATAGGCGTTTCTGCGGCCGCAACTGAGACTCCAGGATGGTATGTTGCCTCCCTGGTGCAAGGGTCAAGGCTGTCTCGGAGCGAGTGCAGGACATTCTGAAAAGGGAGGGAGAATAGCCAGTTGTCGTGGTGCTCATGAGAATGTTGTTACTTCTCCCGACAGTCCCGCTACCTCATCACTCACCCCACTGATGGTGTCCAGGAGTGATCAGGTAAGGTCAATGCTCTCTGCACTCAATTACATCATCTGAATCACATCTGTTAGATCCTGCATTGGCACAAGGGATGAGGTCCTATGAGGCGAATTTAAGGAGCTAGGAGCTAAATTAAAAAGTAGGACCTCAAAAGTAGTAATCTCGGGATTGCTACCAGTGCCACGTGCTAGTCAGAGTAGGAATCGCAAGATAGCACAGATGAATACATGGCTTGAGCAGTGGTGCAGCAGGGAGGGATTCAAATTCCTGGGTCATTGGATCCGGTTCTGGGGAAGGTGGGACCAGTACAAACCGGACGGTCTGCACCTGGGCAGGACCGGAACCAATGTCCTAGGGGGAGTGTTTGCTAGTGCTGTTGGGGAGGAGTTAAACTAATATGGCAGGGGGATGGGAACCAATGCAGGGAGACAGAGGGAAACAAAATGGAGACAGAAGCAAAAGACAGAAAGGAGATGAGGAAAAGTGGAGGGCAGAGAAACCCAAGGCAAAAAACAAAAAGGGCCAATATACAGCAAAATTCTAAAGGGTCAAAGTGTCATAAAAAGGCAAGCCTGAAAGCTCGGTGCCTCAATGCAAGGAGTATTCGGAACCCAGGAGAGGGCTCTGAGCTAGTTAGAGTTGGTGAGAGTGCAGATTAACAGGACCTCAAGAAAGAATGCAAAAGGCAGGAGGCAACAGAGCAGAGTAGCACTGGGGTAAGGATAAACCACAAGGTGATAGGAAGGGACAATATGTATGAATATAAAGGGGCTGCAGGAGGGGTCAAAACTAAAAATCATGGTTTAAAAACTAGGATTAAAATACTCTACCTAAACGCACGCAGCATTCGAAATAAAGTAAATGAGTTGATGGCACAAATCATTACAAATGGGTATGATTTGGTGGCCATTACAGAAATGTGGTTGCAGGGTGGCCAAGACTGGGAATTAAACATACAGGGGTATCTGATAATTCAGAAGGATAGACAAGAAGGGAAAGGAGGTGGGGTACTTCTGTTAATAAAGGATGATATCTGGGCAGTTGTGAGAGATGATATTGTCTCTAATGAACAAAATGTTGAATCATTGTGGGTGGAGATTAGAGATAGTAAGGGGAAAAAGTCACTGGTGGACGTAGTTTATAGGCCCCCAAATAATAACATCATGGTGGGGCGGGCAATAATCAAGGAAATAATGGAGGCATGTGAAAAAGGAACGGCAGTAATCATGGGGGATTTTAACCTACATATCGATTGGTCAAATCAAATCGCACGGGGTAGCCTGGAGGAGGAATTCATAGAATGCATACGGGATTGTTTCTTAGAACAGTATGTTACAGAACCTACAAGGGAGCAAGCTATCTTAGATCTGGTCCTGTGTAATGAGACAGGAATAATAAACGATCTCCTAGTAAAAGATCCTCTCGGAATGAGTGATCACAGTATGGTTGAATTTGTAATACAGATTGAGGGTGAGGAAGTAGTGTCTCAAATGAGCGTACTATGCTTAAACAAAAGGGACTACAGTGAGATGAGGGCAGAGTTAGTTAAAGTAGACTGGGAACAGAGACCAACGGTGGCACAATTGAGGAACAGTGGAGGACTTTTAAGGAGCTCTTTCATAGTGCTCAACAAAAATATATTCCAGCGAAAAAGAAGGGCGGTAAGAGAAGGGATAACCAGCCGTGGATAACCAAGGAAATTAAGAGATTATCAAATTAAAAACCAATACGTATAAGGTGGCCAAAGTTGGTGGGAAACTAGAAGATTGGGAAAATTTTAAATGACAACAAAGAATGACTAAGAAAGCAATAAAGAAAGGAAAAATAGATTATGAAAGTAAATTTGCGCAAAATATAAAAACAGAAAGTAAAAGCTTTTACCGATATATAAAACGGAAGAGAGTGACTAAAGTAAATGTTGGTCCCTTAGAAGATGAGAAGGGGGATTTAATAATGGGAAATGTGGAAATGGCTGAGACCTTAAACAATTATTTTGCTTCGGTCTTCACAGTGGAAGACACAAAACCCATGCCAAAAATTGCTGGTCACGGGAATGTGGGAAGGGAGGATCTTGAGACAATCACTATCACTAGGGAGGTAGTGCTGGACAGGCTAATGGGACTCAAGGTAGACAAGTCCCCTGGTCCTGATGAAATGCATCCCAGGGTATTAAAAGAGATGGCGGAAGTTATAGCAGATGCATTCGTTATAATCTACCAAAATTCTCTGGACTCTGGGGAGGTACCATCGGATTGGAAAGCAGCTAATGTAACGCCTCTGTTTAGAAAAAGGGGCAGACAAAAGGCAGGTAACTATAGGTCGGTTAGTTTAACATCTGTTGTGGGGAAAATGCTTGAAGCTATCATTAAGGAAGAAATAGCGGGACATCTAGATAGGAATAGTGCAATCAAGCAGACGCAACATGGATTCATGAAGGGGAAATCATGTTTAACTAATTTACTGGAATTCTTTGAGGATATAACGAGCATGATAGATAGAGGTGTACCGATGGATGTGGTGTATTTAGATTTTCAAAACGCATTTGATAAGGTGCCACGCAAAAGGTTACTGCAAAAGATAAAGGTACGTGGAGTCAGAGGAAATGTATTAGCATGGATCGAGAATTGGCTGGCGAACAGAAAGCAGAGAGTCGGGATAAATGGGTCCTTTTTGGGTTGGAAATCGGTGGTTAGTGGTGTGCCACAGGGATCGGTGCTAGGACCACAACTGTTTACAATATACAAAGATGACCTAGAAGAGGGGACAGAGTGTAGTGTAACAAAATTTGCAGATGACACAAAGATTAGTGGGAAAGCGGGTTGTGTAGATGAAACAGAGAGGCTGCAAAGAGATTTAGATAGGTTAAGCGAATGGGCTAAGGTTTGGCAGATGGAATACAATGTCGGAAAATGTGAGGTCATCCACCGTGGAAAAAAAAACAGTGAAAGGGAATATTATTTGAATGGGGAGAAATTACAACATGCTGCGGTGCAGAGGGACCTGGGGGTCCTTGTGCATGAATCCCAAAAAGTTAGTTTGAAGGTGCAGCAGGTAATCAGGAAGGCGAATGGAATGTTGGCCTTCATTGCGAGAGGGATGGAGTACAAAAGCAGGGAGGTCCTGCTGCAACTGTACAGGGTATTGGTGAGGCCGCACCTGGAGTACTGCATGCAGTTTTGGTCACCTTACTTAAGGAAGGATATATTAGCCTTGGAGGGGGTACAGAGACGATTCACTAGGTTGATTCCGGAGATGAGGGGGTTACCTTATGATGATAGATTGAGTAGTCTGGGTCTTTACTCGTTGGAGTTCAGAAGGATGAGGGGTGATCTTATAGAAACATTTAAAATAATGAAAGGGATAGACAAGATAGAGGCAGAGAGGTTGTTTCCACTGGTCGGGGAGACTAGAACTAGGGGGCACAGCCTCAAAATACTGGGGAGACAGTTTAAAACCGAGTTGAGAAGGAATTTCTTCTCCCAGAGGGTTGTGAATCTGTGGAATTCTCTGCCGAAGGAAGCAGTTGAGGCTAGCTCATTGAATGTATTCAAATCACAGATAGATGGATTTTTAACCAATAAGGGAATTAAGGGTTACGGGGAGCGGGTGGGTAAGTGGAGCTGAGTCCACGGCCAGATCAGCCATGATCTTTTTGAATGGCGGAGCAGGCTCGAGGGGCTCGATGGCCTACTCCTGTTCCTAATTCTTATGTTCTTATGTTCTTTTTCACCTCACAATTATCCACATTATACTGCAAATGAATGGGCAATTGCATGGCAGATGAAGTATAATGTGGATAACTGTGAGGTTATCCACTTTGGTGGCAAAAACAGGAAGGCAGATTATTATCTGAATGGTGACAGATTAGTAAAAGGGGAGGTGCAACGAGACCTGGGTGTCATGGTACATCAGTCATTGAAGGTAGGCATGCAGGTACAGCAGGCAGTAAAGAAAGTAAATGGCATGCTGGCCTTCATAGTGAGGGGATTTTAGAAACAGGGAGGTCTTGCTGCAGTTGTATAGGGCCTTGGTGAGACCACACCTTGAGTATTGTGTGCAGTTTTGGTCTCCTAATCTGAGAAAGGATGTGCTTGCTATTGAGGGAGTGCAGCAAAGGTTCACCAGATTGATTCCTGGGATGGCAGGACTGACATATGAGGAAAGACTGGATCGGCCAGGCTTATATTCACTGGAATTTAGAAGAATGAGAGGGGATCTCATAGAAACTTATAAAATTCTGACGGGACTGGATAGGTTAGATGCAGGAAGAATGTTCCCAATGTTGGGGAAGTCCAGAACCGGGGCACACAGTCTAAGGATAAGTGGTAGGCCATATAGGACCAAGATGAGGAGAAACTTTTTCACCCAGAGAGTTGTGAACCTGTGGAATTCTCTGCCACAGAAAGTTGTTGAGCCCAGTTCATTGGACATATTCAAAAGGGAGTTAGATGTGGCCTTTACGGCTAAAGGGATCAGGGGGGTATGGAGAGAAGGCTGGAGTGGAGTACTGAGGTTGAATGATCAGCCATGATCATATTGAATGGCTGTGCAAGCTCAAAGAGCCGAATGACCTGCTCCTGCACCTATTTTCTATTTCTATAAGGGATAAAGGGGTAGAAATTCATCTGTGACCATTTCTGAACCTAGAACCTGGTTACAGATCCTTCTGCCACTGGAAACAAGTTTCTCCTTATTTACTCTATCAAAACCCATCATGATTTTGAACACCTCCATTAAATTTCCCCTTACCCTTCTCTGCTCTATAGAGAACAATCCCAGCTTTTCTAGCCTCTCCAAATACCTGAAGTCCCTCATCCCTGATAAATTCTCGTAACTCTCTTCTGCACCCACTCTAAACTCTTGAAATCTTTCCTAAAGGGTGGTGCCTAGAATTGAACACAATATTCCAGCTGGGACCAAACCAGTGATTTATAAAGGTTTAGCATAACTTCCTTGCTTTTGTACTTAATGCCTCTGTTTATAACAACAAGGAATCCATATTATGACGAAGGGTCATCGACCCGAAACGTTAACTCTGCTTTCTCTCCACAGATGCTGCCTGACCCGCTGAGATTTCCAGCATTCTCTGTTTTTATTTCAGATTCCAGCATCTGCAGTATTTTGCTTTTGCTTTTTTAATAGCCTTCTCTACTTGGCCTGGCACCTTCAATGACTTGTGTACACACACATCCCCAGGCCTCTCTGTTCTTGTATCCCCTTTAAAATTGTACCAAGAGCAAGGAAAGGAAAATCAGGATGGAGAGCCACTATTTATAGCTAGTTCTATTTAATGCACTTACATTATAGTTAAATGTAACAAGTTTAAAATGATTAAGTAACCCCTCATCAAATGTGAAAGACACTAACGTGGGTATTCACACACGATTTCTGAATTGAACTGCGAGGTGTAATCCTCATCTTGTGTCGTAAGCAAGCATTCAATATTTTTAATTACAATTAATGTGAAGCTTTAAAAGGATTGGGCTGTCAGGCAGATCCGGTGCATATCAGAAATGTAATTTTCACACATTCAGTATGATATTAACAAAGTCCTATTGTCACTCATACTTGTACTGGCTGGATATGGCAGTGGAAGGCTACCAGAATGGTTTGCAATGGAGTTCATCTTCAACTGTTTAAAAATAGCTTGCCTCACACGGCAAAAACAGTGAGCCACTCATTTCTGCTAATTTGGTATATCCAAACAATACTTATTCTTGAAGGGTTGAGATTTCAAAAAGATTCTTTCACCAGCACAGCAAAATGTCTATGGAAGTAACCAAGAGAAAGATCCAATTGGGTTTATTGAAAATGTGCCCAATGGCTTTTTAACCAAATGTCATCTTTCTTAATAAGTTGGTAAGAGCAGATGGCTAATAACACTGTGGCGGTACTTCACTAAGTGTACGCACCAGCTCAGGCTCACACTGGCACACTGGTGTTTCTCTAAAAGCTCAGTGTGAGCTGCTTCTCTATTAACAAGAAAACATGAAACTAACGCATAGAGCACAGGACTTATTTTTACTATAAATAATATAAGAAGAGAAAAAAACTTGGATTTATATTCGCACCTCTCATATCCTTAGGACATTACAAGGCATTTCACAGCAAATGAAGTGAAATTTTTGAAGTGTACTTACTGTTGCAATGTACGCTGCCTCTTTTAGTTAATGTGATTGCTGTTTCCGCAAGGCCTTGTTAGATAAATAGAAAAAAGTTTTCCCTGAAACCCGTAAAAGTGCTTGTTCCATTTCTAATTTATTTTTTAATGGCCCCATAGACTTTTAACTGCAGTAATGTACTAATGAGACCATTAGACTCATTTTTTTTTCAAAATGTTCACTTTACAAAAAAGTGCTGCTTGTGATTAGCCGAAATGCAAGATATTTCTCCGCCGAACAGCTGTAATTATGTTTTTGCTGGAGCCTGAAAGGACTTTTAATTAAAAGGCCCCTGTCCATCTGTCTGTGTGGGTGTTATGTCTCTAAGACCAATAACAAACATAATAGATACACTATATCGATATGACATTTAGTAGAGTGTGAATCTGTCACAAAATAAGGATACTTAAGTGCTGAAAGGCCAAAAATCCATTTAAATGTAAGGCTAAGGTTAAATATGATGCCATTTACATACCAGAAATCTGTTAAAAGGTTTCCAGAAGTATACTGGTAGCTGACACAGAGTGAGCAGAACTGAATCACATGGTGGTAGATAGATACAAAGATCAGCACAGGAGGTCACAGTCATGTAAAGCTGATATAATCTGGTATTAGTTCAGTCAAAGTCCTGAAATCAATGCTTTCCGAGTGGTGGAATAAAATTGCTGCAGGTCTTATAGTTCGAATGAACTCAGTGTTCGAAACAATGCTAACCATTAAACATTGAGAAAAATGTAATAACAATTATATTTGTAAATGATTCAATCCGTATATAAATACCATGGATTCCATTTGAAATCAGGTGTCATAATATCAAAATTATATTAGGATCAAATATTCTCCATGTACAAAACCACTTCCATTCTCCAATCAATTCCATGTACTCAATGTTTGTTTCAGGTCAATCTTTCTCGACGATCATCTTAGTCCATTGTCAATAAGGTTAAATGATGTTCCCCTCCTGCCACACCATGGGACCCTGTTAGTGAAATCACAGTTTCAATAGGGTCTTCATCATTACAGATCAATGGAGGTAAACATGCAGTTATCACCGCATGGCATTCTCTTTGTGGATTTAAGTGAAAGCACAACCCTTAATGCACTTGCACTGATTTATGTAATTATCTAAGTAGATAACTCATTAATATGATTTACATGCAACTATTCACACAATACCCATGACCACCAGCAAATATCAAAATGTATATCATTGATATCATATCTAATATTTTCGATGTGACTTTATGGCTGATCTGTTTAATCACTTCATTGATCACTATTAAAGATGCTTATTATTTTATTTGGAGCACTTTGCTTGCTGTTTATTGGCCCAGACAATGCCCCATCCCTGGCTGGCAGGCCAGTTGCCAAATAATCCCAAGGCAGTACCAATGTTGCTCCATTACTGCTCAGTAAAAAGGGCAAAGTTATGGCTCAAGGTGTCTCTTCCTCCAATAACCTGTAGAATTTGAATATCTTAAATTCATTTATTTTGATATACACCTTTTGTTAAGAATGTTATTTTAATCCTACAGTTTAAAAATGAAAAATGTTGTGGGGGCATTGCCGCATTAACATTAATAAAATCAACAACAATATACCCATTGCTTGATAAATGCTTGGGAAGTTTCCATTCACCAATCAATTCCATGTACTCAATGTTTGTTTCAGGTCAATCTTTCTCGACAATCGTTTTAGTCCATTGTCAATAAGGTTAAATGATCCTGTTTGTGAAATTATCAATAAACTTTCCTGCGGTATTTTAACATTTTATAAAGTTGGTCACAGTATAGATTTAATGGTCCCAAGGTGTCGTTAAACAACTTAAAAATTCTTAATACAATTGTGTCGATAAGAATTGTGTCGAGAGGGGAAAATTGCATTGTGCGCCATTTGGGGGCGGTAACAGCCGCAAGGCGGGAGTTCGTGAGCCAAGCACGGAAGTTCCACCCCGCGAGCAAGTGGAGCGCAAAATATCATGAGTGGATGTCAACTCCAGCTTCACAGGTCGAGAAGCTGACGGACATCCGCTCTCAGGGTGCTCCTCAAAGGGGAGGGGCCAGCGCCCCGGGCCGCCATCTTCTTTTGTCTGCCAACTCTCAGGACGATTGGGGCGCGAGCGGGGTGGAAGGGATCAGTGAAGAGTTAAGGGGTCGGCATGGGGGTGATGAGAGGTCATCGCGCACGGCAACGATGTCATCACCGGTTGCGCAGCAGCCCGGGACGCTAACTGCGGGGTGCGGCGTTGCCATGGCAATGCCTCCGCAAACTCCCGGCCACTTAGGAGGGGACTCTAGAGCGTAGGGCCTCGGCAGCTGAAGACATGGCCGCCAAGGCAGCGCCGCCCCTCCCCCAGGCGAAAAATGTCCTGCACGCCCTGGAGGCGCTAACGGGGCTATGAAAAGGATTTTTACCCCCTAAATTTTGCCCCCTAAATGGCTAAAAGGAATTTTGACTTGGTTTCATTCCATTTTGCTGTATTCCTGTTTATTTTGTTGATTAAAAATATATTTTTGTTTAAAACCACAAGGTAGATTAACATACACTACTGAAATTAGAAACTTGCTGCAACTACTTGGGTTGATACATATATCTGTAAATATGTTATTAGCATGCTGTTAGACATTGTTAATGCTGTCGGACTCACTGGTTCTTTTTGGGTAGCCCTGGGGCAGGCTTCCCATCATGAGCAGAAACCTATCACTATGCTTAAAAGTCTTAATCCAAAATACTGAAATATCCACATCAGCAGAACTTCAATTTCCTTCATATGGAGTGCACACTCTCTCCCCAAGGGTGACACCCTTCTCGCCAAAGTGCAGAGAACTTCGCTGCTAGTTGGATCGAACCTAAGCTTAGTGACTCTCAAATGTGCATAGGGGTATTGTTGGAGTTTAACCAGTTAAAACTGCACAACCTACTAGTTTAGAGCACTGGGCCATCATACACTTCATCCATGCCTCTGTTACCACTAGACTCGACTATTCCAATGCTCTCTTGGATGGCCTCTCATTTTCTGACCCCATATCCTCTCCAGCAATAAGATCGCCTATTTCCACCTCCATATCAACCATCTCTGCCCCTGCCTCAGCTCATCTTCTGCTGAAACCCTGAAGCTTTTGTTACTTCCAGACTCAACTAATCCAATACACCCCTGGCCAGACTGCCACCCATTTTCCACCCTCTGTCCTTAAAGTCCGGTTCACCCATCACCCCTGTGCTCACTGACCTACATTGGCTCCCAGTTCGGCAAAGCCTCGATTTAAAATTCTCATCCTTGTTTTCAAATCCCTCCATGGCCTCACGCCTCCCTATCTCTGTAACCTCCTCCAGCCCTACAACTCTCTGAGATCTTTGCGCTCCGCCAATTCTGGCCTCTTGCTCAACCCTGATTTTCATTGCTCCATCATTGGAGGCTGTTCCTTCAGCGGTTCCCAAGCCCTAAGCTCTGGTATTTCCTCCCTAAACCTCTCTGCGCCTCTACCTCACTTTCCTCCTTTAGACACTCCTTAAAGCCTAACTCTTTGACCAACTGTTGGTCAATTGTTCTAGTATCTCCTTTTATGGGTCGGTGTCAAATTTTGTTTGATAACGCTCCTGTGATGCGCCTTGGGAACATTTTACCTGGTTAAAGACGCTATATAAATGCAAGTTATTGTTATTTTTGTACAAGATCACTGAGTCTGCTATGGAAGAACAATTTGGTTCCCAAGGAAAATATTACAGCCAGACTCAACTAACCCAATGCTCTCCTGGCCGAACTCCCACTTTCCAATCTCTGCCCTCAAAGTCCCATTCACCCATTGTAATGTATGCACCTATGAGCATGCTCATAGGTTTGAAGAGCTGTTGACTTCCAGGCCACCTGCAATTTCTGCGGTCTGGAGGAGTCCGTGTTCCACGTCTATATTGTATGTGTGAGGTTGCAGCCCCTCTTCCAGTATTTGAAGGGGCTGCTCCTCAAATTCTGGTTGCAATTCAGTCCCACGCTCCTGATCTTTGGCACTCTGTGCGGAGGGGAGCAGGCAGATCGGAAGGCCTGCTTGTAGGACTGCTCTTGGGCATGGCCAAGGTGGCCATCAGCCTGTCCAGGCAGCCGGCGGTCAAGGGGGTCGTTCAGCCCGACTGCCTACCTCTCTTCCGTGGTTACATCCGAGCCAGGGCATCCCTGGAGATGGAGCACGCGGTGTCCACCAGTACGCTCGTGGACCTCCGCGAGAGGTGGGCGCCGGAGGGATTGGAGTGCATCATCACCCCCGGAAACCAAATTTTAATTTGATCCATTAACGTCAAAAGTTTAATTGGTTTATTTTAATCAGGGGGCACTTGATTATTGTTCTACCAAAATAGTTGTAGAGCTGTTGAGTTGGGAGTGGCTTAGCCCGTCACGTGATGTTCACAAGACTCAATAAAACCCCAGCCAGTTGGGTTCAGGGGATCCACGATGAGGCAGGTGGTTGTGAGCCTGGTGGATGAACTGGTAATGTGTAGTGTGGTTGTGGAACCTTTGCCAATAAACCAACTAGTTCTTAATAGCAATATGTTGCTATGAATTCTTAAGCAAAGAACCCATGAACCAAATACATTACACCCATCACCCATATGCTCACTGACCAACATTGGCTCCCGGTTCGGCAAAGCCATTAGACAACTGCAAGTATGGATTTGAACAACATCATTATATACCCAGGCTCCAGCTAATTCTATTCAGAAGTTGTTGTCCCAAACTTCAGTTTCCTCATCAGCTGCATAACAGATATCTGTCTTCTGCGTTATGGAAAGACCTACTACATAGGACAGGTGGCAATGCTACTTTGATATTTTAAATGTCAAAATCTAATGCTGAAACTCTTTTTGAGTTTATCTGTGAAACAAAAAACATTAAACCATGCCACCCGCCCTGGATGACACAGCAGACATTTACAAGGCCCTTTTTTTTTTTCCTTTTTTGTGTTTTTTTTTGTGTTTTTCTTTTTTTTCGGTTTTTTTTTGGGGCGCTAAAATCACATTTTTCCAAGTGCCCCCTCTAAAAGGGGAGGGGGACACTAAAAGCACCGGCAATTAAAACAAATTAAACTTTAAAACGTAAAATCAAATTAAAATTTGGTTGCCGGGCGTGATGATGCACTCCAGTCCCTCCGGTGCCCACCTCTCGCGGAAGGCCGCGAGCGTACCGGTGGACACCGCGTGCTCCAACTCCAAGGACACCCTGGACCGGATGTAAGAGCGGAAGAGAGGCAGGCAGTCAGGTTGAACGACCCCCTCGACCGCCCGCTGCCTGGACCGGCTGATGGCACCCTTGGCCGTGCCCAGGAGCAGTCCTACGAGGAGGCCTTCGGACCTACCCGCTCCCCTCCGCACAGGGTGCCCAAAGATCAGGAGAGTGGGACTGAAGTGCAGCCAGAATTTCAGGAGCAGCCCCTTCAAATAATGGAACAGGGGCTGCAACCTTGTGCACTCACTAAAAATATGGAACACGGACTCCTCCAGACCGCAGAAATTGCAGGCGGCCTGGGAGTCCGTGAACCGGCTTAAAAATTTATTGCACGGCACTGCTCCGTGCACCACCCTCCAGGCCAAGTCCCCGATGAATAGTGGGAGGACCCCCGCATAGAGTGCCCTCCATCGGGGACCCCCGCCTCCTCCGGACGGCAGGATGGTACGCCATGGCGTGTCCGGACGGCCGGCGAGGATGGCAAAGTTGAGAGTGTGCAGGAGCAGCCCGTACAGGAAACCCCTCCGCGCGGAACTGAAAGGCACGGAGGGGATTTCCCCGAGGCGGCTCAAGTTGTGAGGCGCCGGCATCTAATGCTGAATACTAGACCTGCTACTTACCAGCTGCTTAATCCCGATCCTTATGTAAGGGGTTTTGGAAGACTGATTCCAGGATGCTGGATGACATGTCAGTGTATGCCAGAGCCCTGCTTCCTGAAGCTGTTTCATTTTTGGATTCTGCACATGAGCTGAATAAGCCCTTCTGTTTCATGCTAGAAGCTTCAATCCATGAAGAAAAAATTGTTTGGACATATTCCTGCAAAAGGACTTCACTGTCATTGCACAGAAATACAAAAGACCCAATCGTCTCCTTTCCTCTTCCCTGTGCCTCCCAAAAGAATGATGTCCAAACTAAAGTTATCATTCATCAGAATCTCCAGACAACCATATGAATTAACAATTAAGATTTAAGCTCACTGTTTAAAAGTTTAATGGAGGTGAGAAAAGGGTTGCTAATCACAACTTTTTGGAACTTTGATTTTTAAAAGAAAGTATTGATGGGGAAACTAACCCTTTAAAATAAGAGTAAGCACCCATGAATTGTCAAACTGTTAGGGAGGCTAATCCAGCACTGGGATATATCTCAAGGACATTTGATTATAAGTGGAATTAATTTATTCTAACCTTGCACAGATCATTGGTGAGGCCACAATTAGAATATTGTGTACAATTTTAGGCGCACTGCCTTCAAAATTAACACGCCTCAATCAAGATTAGTTGATATTTTCCACCATGCAGTAATGGCTAATGTGGAACAGACTGCCACCAAGAACAACTGATGCTATTTTGATCATCTCTTAAAAGGAAGCTGAATAAATATTTGATTAGAAATGGAATTTAAGGTTAAACTACTTAATCAAGGTAATTAAATACTTCATGGAACATGATTGTTCCTCTGTTTTTGGAACCATGGAAGTGTCATCTACAGAAAGCAATCAGCCAGATTTGAATAAAGTAAAATGGAAGACGAGATAAATATTCTCGAGTTTATTAAAAAATAAACCTCCACTCTCACCAGAAGCCAGTAATGTCAATGGTGGATTCATGTGACAGAAAACCTTCAAACACAAACTCCAGTCCTCCAGTCACGAAGTCACTGAACTGTCCAGACAGTAATGAACATTTGAAAAAAGAAATGTGTGCAAAGTAGCTACAATTTTAAAGTATTATGTAGTTGAATTTCCACAAAGGTTCTCCCGATCACCCACTGTAACTTCAGCAGTAGAGCTGTGAAAATTCTGGAAGACACATATACGCCATTTTCCTATAGCTTTTCCACCGAAGTTATAGCAGACAATCGGGTGATGCACTGCAGAAAGTCACTCCCGAATTCAAGGCATAATTTCAAAACTAATATCTGCATCTCAGCCAGGTGGCCATTTGAAGGAAAAACTGACCAGTGTGCTCCGCTCCCATCAGTCAAGCACTCCTCTTGGTGGATCAAACAAGAATATGGCTTTCAAGATGTTTATATAAATGTCTACTGATTGGATCCTCTCACTGTATTAACCAAAAAGAAATAATAACTGTCAGACGAAAGGGCTAACTTAAGGACAAAGAAGAAAATGGCAAAGGAAAAGCAAAGAGGAGTTATATACTGAACTTACAAACTTGAAATGATCTTTGTAGAAATTTGAGAAATACTTGGAAGTGAAATTAAATTATCAAGGAATATAAAAAGAAATAGTAAAGTATTCTACAGACACATAGGGCTAGAAATTGTAGAGCCCCCGATTGGAGCAATAACTTTTGTGAGAGTGCAAAAGTATCGCCAGATGAAAAAGATTTGCAGCTGATGGGAATTTTCACATTAGCGCTCCAAGAGGGAAGTGGAGCGCTAAATCAAGCGCTATCACTTCCCTTAGAGCCCTAAAGGGAGTGAGAGGGGCGGTAGCAGCAGAGCGCTGCATAATGTTCCGTGCAGCGCTGCCGTCTTTGGAAGCTCGTTCCCTCTCTTAAAGGGAAGGGCCAATGTTGGTTTCATTCAATCTTCATCAAATCTCTGTGGGGCCACGGGACCTGTGCTAAGAGAGTGCAGGGCTGGCGAATCGTGGGGTCCAACAAGAACCAAAAGACACCAGACTGGGGTGATTAATAAGTTTTGGCCTACCTGACCACCACTGCCTTTAAATATTGCTCCCCAAGCAGCCAGCTGAGGTGACAATGCCTCCTGCAGCTGCTGTTGTTGATGCCCAGTGATGCTGCAGTGGGCGGGAGTGAATATTGCATCTGGGGCGGTAACGGGGCACTGTATATCATATGACATCACGATCTACGGGCCGCTACAGAGCGTGGCAGTAAGTGTTAGCACCAGCGCAAAACTGGAAATTCTCGGGCGTCAGTGAATTCACCGAGCCCGGTCGGTAACCCCTTTGCACCCCGTTACCGCCCCCCTATCGGGAGGTGCAAACCAGGCCATAAATAACAAAAGAAAAATCAGGATAGGGATAGGGCCACTGAGGGATACACAGGATAAACTCATAGGTAATGGTAGCAAATTGGCAGAAATATTGCATCGTTACATTGTCTCAGTATTTACCACGGAAACGAACATGACATTAGAAGAAGAGAACAAAAAATATATAAAGACATTTAAGATAGAAAGGGGGAGACAATTGTTAAAATAATCAAACTTAGCGAGGATAAAAACCTTGGTTCAGATGAATTGCATCCGCACATATTACAAGAAGTTAGGGAAGATATAGCAGAGACACGATTACAAACATATAATAATTCATTAGAAAAGGGAATAGTGCCAGAGGACTAGCAGACAGCTAACCTGATTCCTATATTTTAAAGAGGATATCGAATAAGTCCAGGAAACTATAGATCAATTACCTTAACATCCATCAGTGGTAGGAAAAATAATGGAATCCTTCCTCAAAGATGCAATAGAAAAACATCTAGAAACTGAAAATATAACAACGAGTAGTCAGCACAGATTCCAAAAGGGAAGTTCATGCTTGACCAATGTTATTGACCAACCAGAGATTGATAGATTTTGGGACACTAAGGGAACCAAAGATTAAGAGAATAATGCAGGAAAGTGGAGTTGAGGTAGAAGATCAGCCATGATCTTATTGAATGGGGCAGGCATGAAGGGGCAAATGGCCTACTCCTGCTCCTATTTCTTATGTTATTCAATACTTTGAAGAAGTAACATAAAGGGTAGATAGGGTTCTTCTTCTTCTTAAGCAGTCCCCCAGAGTCGAGGATGAATTGCTTCCGCACGAAAATGAGTTCTAAAGTGACTGATGAGACCAATGCAGGATCTACAGTCTCTGTCACAGGTGGGGCAGATTGGTTGGAGGGACGGGTGGATGGGGTGCTTGATTTGTCGTACGCTCCTTCCGCGGTCTGTACTTGGCTTCCGCGAGCTCCCGGCGAAGAGACACGAAGTGTTCGGTGCCTTCCCGGATGCTTCTCCACTTTGATCAGTCTTGGGCCAGGGATTCCCAAGGATCGGTGGGGATGTTACATTTTTTTCAAGAAGGCTTTGAGGGTATCTCTGCCCTCTTGGGATTCGCCTGCCATGATGTAGCTTGGATTAGAGTGCTTGTTTCTGGAGTCCAGTATCGGGCATGTGGACAATGTGGCCTGTCCATCGGAGCTGATCGAGCGTGGTCAATGCCTCAATGCTGGGGATGTTGGCCTGAGAGAGAACGTTGACATTGGGGCGCCTATCCTGGCAATTAATTTTCAGGATTTTGCAGAGGCAGCAGTGGCGGTATTTCTCCTTTGAGGTGCCTACTGTACATAGCCCATGTCTCTGATGCATATAGGAGGGCGGGTATCACTACTGCTCTGTAGACCATGAGCTTGGTACCGGGCTTGAGATCCTGGTCTTCAAACAATCTTTTTCTCAGGCAGCTGAAGGCTCCACTGGCACACCAAAGGTGATGTTGGATTCGTCATCGATGTCTGTCCTTGCTGATCGTAGGCTCCCAAGGCATGGGAAGTGGTCCACATTGTCCAAGGTCGCATCATGGATCTTGATCATTGGGGAGCAGTGCTGTGTGACGGGGGCAGGTTGGTAGAGAACCTTTGTCATACTGATGTTTAATGTAAGGCCCAGACTCTCGTATGCTTCTGTTAGCGCAAATGTTTTCCTGGAAGAACCACTCACCACTCTGGGTCGGTTCCAATTTCAAAACGGTCTTTATTACACCGGCGGGGAGGAAGCCTCTGGGTTACTCCAGGCACTTCTCTCCGCTGAACAAAGAAATTCATCGATACTTCTACATTTTACAACACTTGGTTAAAATTACTCAACCCATCTCGGCTGGACACAATCCAATCACAATATTATAGATTACATACAGGTTTCTTTTGGGCCGATGGAATTGACCCCGAAGCATCAAGGGGCTGCATGATCAGTTCATGTTTTTGCTAAGAGTTCCTCATGGTCTCATGATGTGGTCAGGCCCACCCTTATCTATTGTCCTTGGGTCTGGTGTGTTCCTAGGACTTCTTATCTTAACCTTATTACAGGAGTCCCATTATGTATTAAACAGAGACATCTGGTCTGGGCTTCGGAATGTGTTGATTTGAACTTAATTGTGTGTGCCTGTGTGAGAAACACAGTTGTATCAGTTACCTTGGAATGTGGTCAAATCAGCCAGTTGAGTTCCCCTGATGCTTTGCAGAATCTCTGGCAGCCATTTTATATCTAGCAGCCAGTTTATACACATGTAAACACATATGCCCTGCAGGTGCCTTTGCCTTCGGAAGTGCCCTACAACAGCTTCAATGAAGGTGTCACGATGATTTGGAGTTTGGCCTCCGAGTGTGCACAAACGCAAGCGTCATCTGCATGTCGTAATTCAATGACAGAGGTTGTAGCAACCTTGGATCCAGACTGGAGGCATCAGAGGTTGAACAATTTCCTGCTTGTCCTGTAGATTAACTCCACACCAGTGGGGAGCTTGTTAAGGGTGAGATGAAGCATTGCAGTGAGGAAGATTGAGAAGAGCGTTGGTGTGATGACACAGCCTTGCTTGACCTGGTCTGCACTTGTATTGGGTCTGTGGTGGATCCGTTGGTAAGAATCATGACTTGCATGTCATCGTGAAGCAGGTGGAGGATGGTGACAAACCTTTTGAGGCCAGTCGAATTTGAGAAGGACACTCCATAATCCCTCACGATAGACAGTGTCAAAGGCCTTTGTGAGGTCAAAGAAAGCCATGTACAGAGGTTGATGCTGCTCCCAACATTTTTCTTGGATTTGTCGCACGGTGAAAATCATGTCCGTTGTGCCCCTTAATGGGCGGAATCCACATTGCAACTTTGGGGGGAGCTCTTCAGTTCTTCAACTGGGAGGAGACGATTGAGGAGGATTCTTGTGATGATTTTCCCTGCGACAGACAGCAGAGAAACTCCTCTGTAATTACCGCAAACGGACTTGTCACCTTTCTTGAAGATGGTCATGATTACGGCGTCTCTGAAATCCCCTGGCATGCTCTCCTCCTTCCAGATAACACAGCTGAGGTCGTAAAATCGCGCCGAGTATTTCTCCGCCATGCTTTAGCACTTCGGTGGAGATTCCATTTGCTTCTGAGACCTTGTTACTTTTCAGTTGTCGGATGGCCTTTTCAACCTCATGCCAGGCTGGGATTGTGTCGAGCTGGTGACGGGTAGCATGCTGTAGGATGGAGTCAAGGACACTCACATCAAAGACAGAGTCGTGGTTAAGGAGATCTTTGAAGTGCTCCTTCCAGCGGGCACTGACTGCCTCTCTGTCTTTGAGAGCACATTTCCATTCTTGGCTTTCAATGGAATAGGACCTTGAATGCTTGGGCCGTAGGTGGTCTTGATTGTGCTAAAAAAAATCCATGCACATCGTGATTGTCGGCTAGTTGCTGGATCTCCTGCACTTTTTCCACCCACCGTCTGTTCTTTAGGTCAGGGGTTATTTGTTGGACCTCGGCTTTCAGTTGTCTGTAGATCTGCTTTCTTTCATTGAGTTGTGGTATTGTTTCCAATTCAAAAATGCCTTGCATTTGCGGTTTATTAGCTCCTGGATCTCCTGGTCATTCTCATCGAAACAGTCTTAATGTTTTCTGGTAGGGTAATCAAGAGTTTCTTCGCAGGTGCTAATTATGGTGGACTTGAGGGCAGACCAGGCACTGTGGACACTCTACGCCTCCAGTTCATTGGAAGTCGTCAGGTTGGCTGTGAGGCATTAGCTGAATAGGACTTTCTTGGCAGGGCCTTTGAGTGCTTCAACGTTGATTATTCTGCGGCAGCATTTCTGTTGCCCCCTAGCGGTCCCTCGCTCGTACGATGACGTAGTCCAGCGGATGCCAGTGCCTGGAGCGAGTGTGTTGCCAGGAGGGCTTTGTTATGTATGCAACACATTGTAACCAGCATTCTACCGCCACCAGAGGGCGCATTTGTTGGAGTCCCAAGGGATCCCAACATCCCTTGGGAGCACTGCATATAAGCAAGCCTCCCATGCTGTGCCGGCACTCTGGAGTCAGAATAAAGAGACTAAGGTCACACTTACTCAAGTCTACAGTACTCAGTCACATTGCTTTATTTGAGACATATTAACTGGCAACGAACCATCACGCGAAAATGCAGAGAACTGTTGGTATTCTGGAGAAATTCTCAGAAGGTGACGATTGGGAAGCCTTTGTGGAGCGACTCGACCAATACTTCGTGGCCAACAAACTGGAAGGAATGAGAACGCTGCCAAACGAAGGGCGATCCTCCTCACCGACTGCAGGGCAACAACCTACAGCCTCATGAAGAATCTTCTTGCTCCGGTGAAACCAACAACCAAATTGTATGAAGAAATGTGTACGCTGGTCCGGGAGCACCTAAATCCGAAGGAGAGCATTCTGATGGCAAGGTATCGATTTTATACATGTCAACGGTCTGAAGGCCAGGAAGTGGCGAGCTACGTCGCCAAACTAAGATGCCTTGCAGGACATTGTGAATTCGCTGGATTCCTGGAGCAAATGCTAAGAGACTTTTTTGTTGCTGGCATTGGCCTTGAGATTATCCTTCGCAAACTATTGACTGTTGAAACACCAAACCTGAGCAAAGCCATAACGGTAGCCCAGGCATTTATGTCCACCAGCGATAACACCAAACTAATTACGCAGCATAAAGATGCATCGGTAAAAGTCTCCTATGATGGAGCGATGCACGAACTCCCACTATGGATTGTACCAGAAGATGGCCCCACACTGTTCAGCAGAAGTTGGCTGGGAAAAATCCGCTGGAACTGGGACGACATCCGAACGCTCTCGTCCGTCGACGACGCCTCATGTGCCCAGGTTTTGAGCAAGTTCCCATCGTTGTTTGAGCCAGGCATTGGAAATTTCTCTGAGGCGAAGGTGCAGATCTACTTGGTTCCCGGTACACCACCCTTCCACCACAAGACACGTGCGGTGCCCTACATAATGTGAGAGAAAGTGGTGATCGAGCTGGACAGGCTGTAACGATAGGGCATCATCGCACCGGTTGAGTTCAACGAGTGGGCCAGTCCGATTGTTCCGGTTCTGAAGGGCGATGGCACGGTCAGAATTTGTGGGGACTATAAAGTAACGATTAACTGTTTTTCGCTGAAGGACCAGTACCAGCTACCCAAGGCAGACAACCTATTTGCAACGCTGGCAGGAGGGAAGACATTTACCAAGTTGGACCTGACCTCGGCCTACATGACGCAGGAGCTGGTAGAATCTTCGAAAGGCCTTGTTGTGTTCCTAACACAGATGAGACTGCACACAGGGAGGTTAAAGTAACAGTGACCTCAATCTTTATTAAGACACTCCAGAGTGAGTAACAGGCTTATGTACAGTGCTCCCAAGGGATGCTAGGATCCCTCGCGACTTCAGGGGATGCGCTCCCTGATGGCGGAACATGGAAGTGCATGCTTTACAGATACACAACAGGCCTCACCTGCATCAACACGCACAAAGGTCTGTTCATCTATAATAGATTCCCATTTGAGAGTCGGTCAGCCGCAGCTATTTTTCAAAGGAACATGGAGAGTCTGCTAAAGTCGGTTCCGTGCACCATGGTTTTCCAGGACGACATATTGATCACAGGTCGGGACACCATCGAACACTTGCAGAATCTGGAAGAGATTCTAAGTCGGCTAGATCGTTTGGAACTCAGGTTGAAACGCTCAAAGTGTGTTTTCCTGGCGCCAGAGGTCGAGTTCTTAGGGAGAAGAATCTCGGCAGATGGCATCGGACCCACCGATGCCAAGACGGAGGCCATCAAGAATGCACCGAGACCACAGAACATGACGGAGCTGCAGTCGTTCCTGCGACTCCTTAATTATTTTGGTAATTTCCTATCCGGGTTAAGCACCTTGCTAGAACCTCTACATGTGTTGCTATGCAAGGGAGATGGCTGGGTATGGGGGAAATCACAAGAGACTGCTTTTAAGAAAGCCAGAAATCTGTTATGTTCCAACAAACTGCTTGTTCTGTATGACCCATGTAAACGTTTAGTGCTAGCTTGCGATGCGTCTTCGTGCAGGGTCGGGTGTGTGTTACAACAAGCAAACGAATCGGGAACATTGCAACCGGTTGCTTATGTGTCCAGGAGTTCGTCCAAGGCTGAAAGGGCCTACAGCATGATTGAAAAAGAAGCTCTGGCATGCGTTTACAGGGTAAAAACAAATGCACTAGTATCTGTTTGGGCTTAAGTTTGAGTTAGAAACTGACCATAAGCTGTTCATATCACTATTCTCAGAGAGCAAAGGTATTAATACCAATGCCTCCGCTCACATCCAAAGATGGGCGCTCACGCTGTCTGTATACACGCCAGGCACAGAGAACTACGCTGATGCTCTCAGTCGGCTACCATTGCCCACCACTGGGGTGGAAATGGCACAACCTGCAGACTTGCTCTTGGTGATGGATGCATTTGAAAACAAAAAGTCACCCGTTATGGCCCGCCAGATCAGGACCTGGACCAGCCAGGATCCTTTACTGTCCCTTGTAAAAAACTGTGTCCTCCATGGGAGCTGGTCTAGCATCCCAGCGGAGATGCATGAAGGGATCAAGCCGCTCCAGCGGCGCAAAGACTGCAAGGGGTGGTTCCTGGGGTCAGGTTCACCTCTGACCTACTTGAGCGTTCGAATCGCTCCCATTCCCTTGGGTTCTCGACTCTGGGTTTATTTGCGGGGTGTGATAAAGTGCAAAGGACAACTGGTTTGATGCAAAAGAACTTTGATTTTATTACAGACAAGAAAATACAATGTCAAACTAATAATCACTCTAATAAAGATCAATACATTCCATTACACATTCAAAGGGGGTGACAGCAAAAATTACACCTCCCACCTCCCAGTACCTAATTCTAGCTAGGTTAGACTCCAGGGCAGGCAGGGACTATGCTTACCAATCCTTTCTGGTCAGTTAACGGTAGTTTGCGATTTCGGGGTTCGTTGAATTCTGTAGGTTCTGCTTGCCGAATGTCGGAGAAGATTTCTTACTGCGCAATCTTCAGTTAGGTTGAGTCCGCTGATGCGGTAAGGCACGTTTTAGATCTATGGGGTAAGTATCCGGTTTCCTTCATTAGAAATAGTTTCAAAGTCTCTTTAGGTAATGTTTTCACCTGTTGGTAGTCAGGCCTTAGATTGTAGAGTGGAAACTTTCGATTCTTCGGTTTCTTTCTGTTGGAGTTTTGTTTCGAGTTTGGTCGATCGCGATGGTTTTTCGTTGGTACCACGTTGGCTGTGGTCAGTTGCTGCCACGATGGAGATGTTCTTCCTTCCTTCAAGACTTCAGGACTTCGAGGCTGGTCTCTCTCCCTTCTTGATGGCATTCTCGCAGTATCGCACCTGGTGTAGTATGGCATATAGTGTCTCCTGAGGTAGTAGCAACCTTGTAGCTACCGAGCAACCTAACCTCTGTTAAAAACCGGGGCCAGTTATACAGTTTGAGCTGTTCTAATCTTCGCGCCAAATCAGTTCAGAATTCTTTGTTTAAATTTGGCGGGCTTGACTTTTCTTTGTAATATTTTGGCGGGCTCGTTAAAGTTAATATGTCTTGGGTGAGTTGCATTTCTAAATCTATTTCCTGATGTAAATATTAGCTTGCTAATCGCAATGTCCTTTTGTGCTTGATTATTCGAATACAGGCTGTAGTAGGCCCTTTGTTCTTATTCATGTTAAAGGTAGCTTTTCTCAGTTTGGTTTGATAGCTGGCTATCTCTGAGTTATTGTTGTTATGTAAATGTCTCTTGTGGAGAAGGTTTTCGAATGTCCATTCCTCCAGACAAGTTAACTTAGTCCCAACACCCAGACAGTTCCAACAATCAATGGGCTTCTTTAGTACTTTAGGCCCACCCACAGGCTTGAATTTGTCTTGTAAAAGGCCAAAATTCCATTAATGTTCGTAGTTTCTTCCATAAGCACTTTAGGATTTCAAACATTCCGGTAGATAGTCCCAAATTAAATTTGCTTTCGAATGAGCCCAAACACTGGGGGGGTTCTCATGAATTTTGCATCCTTCAAGACAAAATGTCCATACAGGCGGATTGTCTTTTGTGGGGTAATTGCGTGGTTTTGCCTAAGAAAGACAGGGAAACATTCAAATGCGACCTACATAGTACCCACCCAGGCATAGTAATGATGAAAGCTATAGCCAAATCCCATGTGTGGTGGCCCGGCATTGACTCAGATTTCGAGCCTTGCGTGCACTAATGCAATACTTGCTCTCAACTGAACAATGCACCCAGGGAGGCACCGCTAAGTTTGTGGTCATGGCTCTCTAAACCGTGGTCTAGGATCCACGTTGACTTTGCTGGCTGGTTTCTAGGCAAAATGTTTTTGGTTGTTATGGATGCTTATTCAAAATGGATTGAGTGTGTAATAATGTCTGTAAGCACGTCCACTGCCACCATCAAAAACACTCGAGCCATGTTTGCCACGCACGGCCTGCCTGATATTCTTATCAGCAACAATGGGCCGTGCTTCACCAGCGCTGAATTCAAGGAGTTCATGACCTGCAAGGGATCAAGCACGTCACATCTCCCCCGTTCAAGCCCGCATCTAATGGCCAGGCAGAACGAGCAGTCCAAACCATCAAGCAAAGCTTGGAACACGTGTCGGAAGGCTCCCTGCAGATCCGCCTGTCCTGAGTCCTGCTCAGCTATCGCACAAGACCCCACTCGCTCACCGGGGTTCCCCCTGCCGAACTGCTTATGAAACGGGCACTCAAAACAAGGCTCTCTTTAGTTCACCCGGATCTCCATGATCATGTCAAGGGCAGGCGACATCAAAAAGCATGTACCATGATCGCACAAATTTGTCACGCGATATTGAAGTCAATGACCCTGTATTTTTACTCATGTATGGACATGGTCCCAAATGGCTTGCTGGCACTGTCGTAACCAAAGAAGGGAGTAGGGTGTTTGAGGTCGAACTTGCAAATAGACTAACTTGCAGAAAGCATTTGGACCAAACCAAACTGCGATTCACAGACAGCCACGAGCAACCTGAAGAGGACATTACCAACTTTGACCCTCCGATACACACACAAGTGGCAACCGACATCACGGTTGACCAAGAAGCTGAACTCATCATTCCCAGCAGCCCAGCAAGGCCAGCTGCGCTGCAGCCCAGCGAATGCCCAACCAACTCACCTGCACCTGTACCGAGACAATCAACTAGGGAGCAGAAAGTTTCAGATCGTCACACCCTGTAAATAAGTATACTATTGACTTTGGGGGTGGGGGGAGTGATGTTATGTATGCAACACCTTGTAACCAGCATTCTACTGCCAGCAGAGGGCGCATCTGTTGGAGTCCCAAGGGATCCCAGCATCCCTTGGGAGCACTGCATATAAGCAGGCCTCCCATGCTGTGCCAGAATAACTCTGGCATCAGAATAAAGAGACTAAGGTCACACTTACTCAAGTCTACAGTACTCAGTCACATTGCTTTATTTGAGACACAACAGCCTTGTACTAGTCTCTTTGATGAAACAAGGTGTTGGTTATGACAAGACCATGGTCTAAGCATTTCATCAGGAGGAGTTGGTTTTCCCTACCCCTTCCCTGCCAATCACCCCTCTCCAGAGGTCTGTGTCCTTTCCAACTCTGGCATTAAAGTCGCCAAGGAGAATCAGCTTGTTGCTCGTTGGGACTCGGTACAGGGATTGTTCAAGGCTGGAGTAGAATTCCTCTTTGGCCTCGTCTGTAGCTTCCAGGGTTAGGGGCGTACGTATTGATGACCGTAGCGGACTGGTTATGGGTTAGAGTGAGCCGAAGGGTCATGAGACGTTCACTTATCCCATAGGGGGAATCTCTAAGTTGCCAAACTAGCTAATTTTTCACGGTGAAGCCAACCCCATGGACTTGGCGTTCTTCTTCTGGTTTGCCTTTCCAGAAGAAGGTGTATCCACCACCTTGTTCTTTCAGCTGACCTTCTCCCGCCCGCCTTGTCTTGCTCAGGGCGGCAATGTCGATCAAAACGCCTGAGTTCCCGGGCAATGAAAGCAGCGCGACGTTCAGGCCTGTCGCTGTTGGGGTTGTCCATGAGGGTCCTGACGTTCCAGGTCCCGAACTTCATTTTAAAGGGTAGAAGATGCCTGTGCGTGAATTCTTTTAACATGGGATGGCCATTGCACGTACTTGACAGGGGACCCAAGCCAATTGGAGACTGGGCTCTGCTGCATGGGCCCAGCACACACGCACATGTTTCTACTGACCCCTCCTTCCCTCCCTCAGGTCCTCGCTCCCTGGTTTTCAGAGATCGCAATGTAGGTGAGCGCAGTAATCTTGGGTCTCGGGCCCGACCTCACTGCTGGCCTATTCTGAACCTTTCCTGGCTCCTCCGATCCTCACCACCCACTGATTCCCGCCGGTCCTCCGATCCTCACCACCCACTGATTCCCGCCGGTCCTCCGATCCTCACCACCCACTGATTCCCGCCGGTCCTCCGATCCTCACCACCCACTGATTCCCGCCGGTCCTCCGATCGTCGCCGCCTGCGGCCCCCTGGCCCCCAGTGCCGCGTTTTTTTACTGTTTTTTTACTAGTTTCTTCACCACTCGCCGCCCAATGTCACTGGATTGGAGACGCCCGATGGTTGTGCCGCCACCATCTTGACCCTCAGCAGCAAACACACATGGTAAGGGTAATACAGTACATTTGCAAAAGGCCTTCGATAAGGTACCGCATAGTAGACTCATTACTACGGTCCGAACATGTGGAGTCAGGGCACAAGTAGTTGAATGGATAGCAAGCTGGCTACAAAACAGAAAACAGCGAGTAGGGGTTAAAGGTTACTCAAACTAGCAAATGGTTGGAAGAGATGTTCCACAAGGATTAATGCTGGGACCACTGTTGTTCATCATTTACATAAACAATTTGGACTCAGGAATCGGAAGTAACACTTTAAAATTTGCGAATGCAGTTTGACTCTTTGGAGAGCAAATGTAACTACTTTTTAGTTGCCAGAAGACTCCTGATACAAAAAAACCTAGAAAGTACTGAATGAAACTGTTGCAGTAGGTGAAACTAACAAAAAAACACTGAAACTGCACTAACCTGACAGCTGCGAGTGATTACTGATGATCCCTTTAAATAGCATCCCTGGAGCCGGCTTCCTGATGCTGCATGCCAGCTCTCCCTGTCGGTGTTTACTCCAGGCAGTGACATAGGTGGCAAGAATCAATTTAGCAAATTAGGCGGTCAGTGAGCATTGCACACTCACTGATGTCACCATCTGCCTGGTGTTGATGTTATTGGTGATACCTCTTACTGGTGGCGCTATGGGGTGCCAGATTTGGCATGTGCTGCTGGATTCACCTTGCCCCGGCTAGTGCCCCATTAGCGCCATCTACTGGCACAAATGGGAGGTGCTAATGGGGACAAATTTTTCATCCTATGTAATGATATAAGCTATTTAAGCACCTTGGGACATTTTACTATGTTAAAGGCACTATATAAATAAAAGTTATTATTATTATTGTTATAAGTAAGCACTCCATAACAAAAAATTTATTGCAAATGATTTTTTGAATGTACTTGGACAACAGTACTAAAGGGATGAATTTCCACGGGGTATCTCCCACTCATTTGCGCTATCGTAAGCAGAAGAATTGCGGAAAATCTGGAAAAACGCATACCATTTTCTAGGGTTTCTACAGATGTTCCATCAAAGTTAGGCCAAGTAAACAGAAGAATCCCCACAGAAGTTCACCCATAAATGTGATTGGTCTTGGCAATTTTCTGATAAAATAGATGAAGATATCTTGATTTTACATTCTGCTGTAATACGACTAGAAATAGCATAGTAAACGCTATTTATAAGCTATTAAAAATGAACACTGTAGAAATAAAGGCGAACATTTTACCATGTAATCGAATTAGAATAGTTAACAATGCAGGTTTTCGGGATTTCAAAATATGTGAAAATCTAGCTCCCAAAATGATAATAGTGAATGTTGCTTGGCACATCCTACATTTTTTTGCTGCAACAGGCTTTCCTTAGATTATTCATTCGAACCTGTGTTTGTTTGTGATGCTAGCAAATGTAATTTGCCCCTAAAATTCAGTTCTTGTCAGCAGCTGTAGTCCTTGTTAAATCTTTAAATGTTCAACTTCAACTGTTTCCTTTCTTTTCTTCACCATCTTTGCTCATACGGTTCGTGTAACTTTATAATAACTCCCTAATGGTGTCTTCCTGCTCAGCCTAGTCCCTCTGCTTTGGAGATGAGCCTCTATGAGTTCTTTAATTGGCTCCCTCAGCAAGCTGTTATATTCACCACATTTCATGTTTCTCACCAGACTAATAACGGGCTCAGTAAGTTGACTCCTTTCTTCATATAACAATGCTGCCGGAAAAAGGCAATCAAAGGACAGGAGGATAATCAAAACCACATGGGCTCAGCAAGCATATACAAAATGTATTTCTGTTCCAGGCTGCTTCAGTTAGCTCAAGACAACAATATTAAATCTCTTTAGGATTGCAGTCCATTCTCCTACCACCCCTTCTCCCACCCTAACATACACAGAAGATATCTTGATATGTGAACAAATACACCTGTGTTTGCAGTTTCAGTAACAACTTGTATTTATATAGCACCTTCCACATAGTAAAATTCCCAAGGTGCTTCACAGCAGTGTTATAAGACAACACAAATAAATTTGACACCGAGCCACATAAGAAGAAATTATGGCAGATGAGCAAAAGCTTGGTCAAAGAGGTAGGTTTTAAGGAGTGTCTTAAGGAGGAAAGAGAGGTGGGGAGGTGGTGAGGTTTAGGGAAGGAGTTCCAGAGCTTGGGGCCAAGCCAGCTGAAGGCACGGCCACCAATAGTTGAGCAGTTATTGTTGTGTATCTATAAAGCATGCACTCCCATGTTCCGCCACCAGGGAGCGCATCCCCTGAAGTCCTGTGGGATCCCAGCATTCGTTGGGAACACTGTATACAAGCCGGCCCCTAAGGCCGGTTCCTCACTCTGGAGTGTCTTAATAAAGACTGAGGTCACTGTTAGTTTAACCTCCCTGTGTGCAATCTCATCTGTGTTAGGAACACAATAACTGGCGACGAGTATACGAATCCAACGCAAAGATGCAGCAAACTGTGGGCATCCTGGAGAAGTTCTCAGAGGGTGAGGACTGAGAAACCTATGTCGAACGGCTAGACCAGTACTTTGTAGCCAACCAGCTGGACGGAGAAGGAAGCGCTGCAAAAAGGAGATCGGTCCTCCTCACGGTCTGCGGGGCACCGACCTATAGCCTCATGAAGAATCTTCTGGCTCCGGTGAAACCCACAGATACGTATGAGGAGCTGTGTACACTGGTTCGGGAGCATCTTAACCTGAGGGAGAGCGTGCTGATGGCTAGGTATCGGTTCTACACGTGCCAACGATCTGAAGGTCAGGAAGTGGCGAGCTACATCACCGAGCTAAGGCGACTTGCAGGACAATGTGAGTTTGATGGCTATCTGGAGCAGATCGTCAGAGACTTTTTTGTACTGGGCATTGGCCATGAGACCATCCTACGAAAACTTTTGACTGTAGAGACACCGACCCTCAGTAAGGCCATTGCAATAGCACAGGCATTTATGTCCACCAGTGATAACACCAAACAAATCTCTCAGCACACAAGTGCTAGCAATGTTCTTGAATTAACTGGAACTGTGTTTGCGAGCAGAAATGTACAGGGCAGAAACCACGAGTCTGCAACTGCTGGCAGGCCTCAGGTGACTCAGGTGACTCAGAGTCCACAACAAAGGATGAATGCAAGGCAATTCACACCTTGTTGGCATTGTGGAGGCTTCCATTTGGCCTATTCATGCGGCTTCAAAGGGTATGTTTGCAAGAGCTGTGGAACAATGGGGCACCTCCAACGAGCTTGCAGACGAGCTGCAAGCTCTGCAAAACCTGCTAACCACCACGTGGCAGAGGAAGATCGGTCCATGGTGGATCAAAACAATTTTGAGCCTCAGAGAGAGGAAGCAGATGCTGAAATACATGGGATGCACACATTTTTGATGAAATGTCCACCTATAATGAAAATGTAAAATTGAATAGCTTACCCATAGCCATGGAACTGGACACTGGCGCTAGCCAATCCATCATGAGTAAAAATATGTTTGAGAGACTGTGGTGCAACAAGGCACTCAGACCAGCCTGAGTCCCATCCACATGAAACTGAGAACGTACACCAAAGAGCTCACCATTGTCCTGGGCAGCGCCATGGTCAAGGTCACGGGGCACGGTGCACGAACTGCCACTCTGGATTGTCCCGGGCAATGGCCCCATACTGCTTGAAAGGAGCTAGCTGGGCAAATCCGCTGGAACTGGGATGATGTCCAAGCACTATCACATGTCGATGAGGCCTCATGCACCCAGGTACTTAACAAATTTCCTTCCCTTTTTGAGCCAGGCATTAGAAACTTTTCCAGGGCGAAGGTGCGGATCCACTTGGTCCCAGAGGCAAGACCCATTCACCACAAGGCACGAGCGGTACCTCACATGATGAGGGAGAGAGTGCAAATCGAGCTGGTCAAGCTGCAACGCGAGGGCATCATCTCCCCAGTGGAATTCAGCAAGTAGGCCAGCCCAATTGTTCAAAGGTGATGGCATGGTCAGGATTTGCGGCGAATATAAAGTAACTATTAATCGTTTCTCGCTACAGGACCAATACCCGCTACCCAAGGCAGACGACCTATTTGCGACGCTGGCAGGAGGCAATGACGTTCTCCAAGCTCGACCTGACTTCGGCCTACATGACGCAGGAGCTGGAGGAGTCTTCGAAGGGCCTCACCTACATCAACACGCACAAGGGACTGTTCATCTACAACAGATGCCCGTTTAGAATTCAGTCAGCTGCTGCGATCTTCCAGAGTAACATGGAGAGCCTACTCAAGTCGGTACCACGCACGGTGGTTTTTCAAGACGACATATTGGTCATGGGTCGGGACACTGTCGAGCACCTACAAAACCTGGAAGAGGTCCTCCAGCGACTGGATCGCGTAGGGCTGCGGCTGAAGAGGTCGAAATGCGTCTTCATAGCAACAGAAATGCAGTATTTGGGGAGAAAGATCGCGGTGGACGGCATTTGGCCCACAGTCGCCAAGACAGAGGCTATCAGGAACGTGCCCAGGCCATAGAACATCACGGAGATGCGGTCGTTCCTGGGACTCCTCAACTATTTTGGTAACTTCCTACCGGGGTTAAGCACCTTCTTAGGGTGTTATTGCATAAAGGTGAGAGTTGGGTATGGGGAAAAAAACCAAGTAATTGATTTTGAGAAAGCCAGAAACCTTTTATGCTCCCACAAGCTGCTTGTGTTGTATAACCCGTGTAAAAGACTTGTGCTAGCATGTGATGCGTCGTCGTATGGAGTTGGGTGTGTATTATAACAAGCTATCGTTGCGGGGAAGTTGCAACCTGTCGCCTATGCCTCCAGGAGCTCGTCTAAGGCCGAGAGGGCCTACAGCATGATTGAGAAAGAGGCATTAGCGTGTGTGTTCAAGGTAAAGAAAATGCATCAGTACCTGTTTGGCCTCAAATTTGAGCTGGAAACCGATCACAAGCCCCTCATATCCCTGATCGCTGAAAACAAGGTGATAAATACTAATGCCTCAGCCTGCATACAAAGTGGGCACTCATGCTATCAGCATATAACCACACCATCCGCCACAGGCCAGACACCGAGAACTGTGCGGATGCTCTCAGTCGGCTACCATTGCCCACCACGGGGGTGGAAATGGCGCAGCCTGCAAACTTGTTGATGGTGGCGCAGCCCGCAGACTTGTTGATGGTCATGGAAGCATTTGAAAATGATAAATCACCTGTCACGACCCGCCAGATTAGGACTTGGACCAGCCAAGATCCTCTGCTGGCCCTAGTAAAAAACTGTGTACTGCATGGGAGCTGGGCCAGCATCCCCGTTGAAATGCAAGAGCTAATCAAGCCATTCCAGCGGCAAAAGGACGAGCTATCCATTCAAGCAGATTGCCTGTTGTGGGGTAACCCAAAAAGGGCAGGGAGACGTTTATCTCGGATCTCCACAGCGCACACCCGGGCATAGTAATGATGAAAGCGATAGCCAGATCCCACATGTGGTGGCCCGGTATCGACTCTGACTTAGAGTCCTGTGTACGGCAATGCAGCGTGTGCTCAGTTGAGCAACGCGTCCAAGAGGCACCACTAAGTTTGTGGTCCTGGCCCTCCAGACCATGGTCGAGGATCCATGTCGACTATGCGGGCCCGTTTCTCGGTAAAATGTTCCTGGTGGTGGTGGTGCTTTTTCAAAATGGATTGAATGTGAAATAATGTCGGGAAGCACCGCCACCGCCACCATTGAAAGCCTGAGGGCCACGTTTGCCACCCACGGCCTGTCTGACATACTGGTCAGTGACAATGGGCCATATTTCACCCGTGCTGAATTTAAAGAATTCATGACCCGCAATGGGATCAAACATGTCACCTCGGCCCCATTTAAATCAGCCTCCAATGGGCAGGCAGAGCGGGCAGTACAAACAATCAAAAACAGCCTTAAACGAGTCACAGAAGGCTCACTCCAAGCCCACCTGTCCCGAGTACTGTTCAGCTACCGCACGAGATCCCACTTGCTCACAGGGGTGCCCCCGACTGAGCTACTCATGAAAAGGACACTTAAAACCAGACTCTCGCTGGTTCACCCCAACCTGCATGATCAGGTAGAGAGCAGGCGGCAGCAACAAAATGTAAACGATGGTCGCGCCACTGTGTCACGGGAAATTGATCTGAATGACCCTGTGTATGTGCTAAACTATGGACATGGTCCCAAGTGGATCGCAGGCATGGTGATAACTAAAGAAGGGTGTAGGGTGTTTGTAGTCAAACTAGACAATGGACAAATTTGCAGAAAGTACCCGGACCAAAAAAGGCTGCAGTTCACAGACTGCCCTGAACAACCCACAGCAGACACCACCTTTTTCGAGCCCACAACACACACCCAAAGGATCAACGACACCACGCCAGACCAGAGAATCGAACCCATCACGCCCAATAGCCCAGCAAGGCCAGGTTCACCCAGCAGCCCTGCAAGGCCAACAACATGCCAGCCCAGCGAGGGCACAGCCAACACACCAGAACAGACATTTGTACCGAGGCGGTCCACCAGAGAAAGAAAGGCTCCCGACCACCTCATCTAGTAAATAGTTTTCACTTTGACTTTGAGGGGGGGGAGTGATGTTGTGTATCTGTAAAGCATGCACTCCCATGTTCCACCACCAGGGAGCTCATTCCCCAAAGTCCCAAGGGATCCCAGCATCCCTTGGGAGCACTGCATACAAGCTGGCCCATAAGGCCTGTTCCTCACTATGAAGTGTCTTAATAAAGACTGAGGTCACTTTTACTTTAACCTCCCTGTGTGCAGTCTCATCTGTGTTAGGAACACAATAGTTATAATCAGGGATGCTCAAGAGGGCAGAATTTGAGGAGCGCAGACATTTAAGTTCAATTATAATTAATAATATTTATAGAAAACTCACCATTTATACAGAGCCTTAGCATGTCGAAGCATATTATGCAAGGAATAATTATTTGAAGTGTAGTGATTACAGTTATGCAAGTAACATAGTTCCATCCCAAAAACAGCAATGTGATGAATGGTTAGTTAATCTATTTGCTAGTGGTATTAGTAGAGGGAGAACTTTTGGCCAGGCTACCAGCAGAATTTTCTGCTGTTGTTCAAAGAGTGCAATGGATTCTTTAATGTCCACTTGAACCACTAGAACAGATAGGAGTTCAGTTCAACATCTCATCAATAGGTCAACACCATCAACAATGAAGCACCTTCAACAATGGGCTCTGACAGTATTCGCTTGGGGTGGGTGTGAAGCCTAAAAGCACTGGTGAAGATGTGGTTAGTCCCTGGGAGTACTTGAGGGGGGAAGGTGGGAGCACTCTAGAAGTACATTTGGAGGTTGTGAGGACTCGGGGATTTGGAAGAACCTGCGAGTGCTTTGTTAAAGGTGCTATATAAATACAAGTTATTGTTATTGGTTTTGTAATGGTTAATGATTGGTGGATTTTACATCTGTCCAATGAACGCAATTGGCTTTTGATTGTTTCTCATTTAGTTAATGGCACATTTGAGCCAATCGCATGGTTAACTTAACATGAAGTGATTTTTTTTAAGTCAATCACTAACAGATTCATGGTGCCTTTAAGAGGTGTGATGCTACTGGTGTGCGCAGGGCATGAGAATTTTAATTATACAGAAATAACTAATCAAAATTTGTTAACAAATTAACTGACATGAAACAAAGCACCTTTCTCATGATATATTAAGACAATGGTGATATCAAAGATAAAGAAATGCTTTATGTGTCAGAATGCTCTAAAAACTGAAGATGCTGGACACAGGAGGATAACATCATTATTTTATTTGCAAATTCAGAAAAAGAAAAGATTGCTTTCTCAGGTTCAGCATTGCAAATCACATGGTACTTGCAGACACATTGGGGCCGAAATTGCCCTCCAACCAAAACGAGGTGGTCGCACCACCATTGGCCGTCCGTTACCACGGATATGATTGCGGTGGTAATAAGATCGAAATGCATTTTTTTTTGTCATAAACAGAGCGGAGTCATAATTTCCGGTGGTAATGGCTGTTTTCAGTGGTGTGGCTGCGGTGTGGTGTTTGCTCTGTGAAATGCCCCTCATCCATTTGATGTAAAACCATCATGCTAACGATACAGCTGCTCCCTGGCCTTCTTAAAGGGAGGGTTTTGCAGCTGTGTCTTCAGTTCATCTTGACCTTCCTTTGCACAGGCTGGCCGCTGCCCTGGAGGCTCAGAATGCTCTCATGCACTCTGGGCAACAGGGCACAGAGCGTCTGACTGCTTTTGTCTCTGATGGCTACCAGAGTGTGGCTGCTGTCATGCAGTGTCAGCTGGAGGCTATGTGAGATCTGAGTGCTGCCTTTGTGGCTGGGCCCCCCGGGGGCCTAACGGTGCCATCACACCCCGCCGACTTGTGCTCCAGCAGCATGGTGGGGGAGGTGGGGTCTTGCCCTGGGAGTGTGGCTATGGCTCCTCGGACCAGAATACTGATGTTGTCACTGCAGCTCACAGCAGCACTGAGCCGATAGATGCCACTGCGCAATTGCTGTCGACCATGGCTTCCCCCCAGACACTTCCAACTGAAGATGCACAGGAGGATGAGGCCCATTCTTCAGCCGGCCCTTCCAGGGCAAAAGCTGGTCAAGAGCGTCTGAGAAGGACATCTGCAGGTTCCTCTACACACACACAGCCATGAGGCAGGCAAAGGGGAGATACTGCGGCGTACTGTAAGGATAGGTCTGCGTAAGAGGGATAAGAAGGAGTTGGACAAGGGTGATAATGGATAATGTAAGTGCTTTTGAGACCCATTGTTTTGGGTTGTAATAAATCTTTATTTAGTGTTTGAAATTTGTGATCAGGTCTCTCATGACAGTGTGCGGGAATGATGTGTGAGAAGGCTCACAGGTTGAGCCATGGAAATAGCCAGATGCAGGCTTAAGTGGAATCTCAGTCTGCACAGGCACTGATCATCACTCATATCAGTGTATGCGAATTTTTGGCAGATGACCCTTCCACGATATGCTCTCTCACCCCAACTTCTGTGTGGTTGTGTTGCTAGGTGAAGTGGCTCATTCGCTGCTCCCTGCTGCTGTTGTGCCTCCTCCAACTCTGCAGGCTGGTGCTGCCCAGCATCTGACCTCACTGCAGGCTGCCTCCTGGGCTGCTGGCCCATTATCTGCTGGAGAGGGTCGGCCAACCTGACTCTCCTCCTTGGGGGAGGCCTTTGAACATAAGAACATAAGAATTAGGAACAGGAGTAGGCCATCTAGCCCCTCGAGCCTGCTGCGCCATTCAACAAGATCATGGCTGATCTGGCCGTGGATTCAGCTCCACTTACCCGCCCGCTCCCCGTAACCCTTAATTCCCTTATTGGTTAAAAATCTATCTATCTGTGACTTGAATTCATTCAATGAGCTAGCCTCAACTGCTTCCTTGGGCAGAGAATTCCACAGATTCACAACCCTCTGGGAGAAGAAATTCCTTCTCAACTCGGTTTTAAATTGGCTCCCCCGTATTTTGAGGCTGTGCCCCCTAGTTCTAGTCTCCCCGACCAGTGGAAACAACCTCTCTGCCTCTATCTTGTCTATCCCTTTCATTATTTTAAATGTTTCTATAAGATCACCCCTCATCCTTCTGAACTCCAACGAGTAAAGACCCAGTCTATTCAATCTATCATCATAAGGTAACCCACTCATCTCCGGAATCAGCCTTGTGAATCGTCTCTGTACCCCCTCCAAAGCTAGTATATCCTTCCTTAAGTAAGGTGACCAAAACTGCACGCAGTACTCCAGGTGCAGCCTCACCAATATCCTGTACAGTTGCAGCAGGACCTCCTTGCTTTTGTACTCCATCCCTCTCGCAATGAAGGCCAACATTTCATTCACCTTCCTGATTACCTGCTGCACCTGCAAACTAACTTTTTGGGATTAAAGAGTTTCTGGCCACACTAGTCTGAAAATGCACGATCTCGTCTGATCTCAGAAGCTAAGCAGAGTCAGGCCTGGTTAGTACTTGGATGGGAGACTGCCTGGGAATACCAGGTGCAGTAAAACTCCAAAAGAGTTTCATGCACAAGGACCCCCAGGTCCCTCTGCACCACAGCATGTTGTATTTTCTCTCCATTCAAATAATATTCCCTTTTATTGTTTTTTTTTCCAAGGTGGATGACCTCACATTTTCCGATATTGTATTCCATCTGCCAAACCTTAGCCCATTCGCTTAACCTATCTAAATCTCTTTGCAGCCTCTCTGTTTCATCTACACAACCCGCTTTCCCACTAATCTTTGTGTCATCTGCAAATTTTGTTACACTACACTCTGTCCCCTCTTCCAGGTCATCTATGTATATTGTAAACAGTTGTGGTCCCAGCACCGATCCCTGTGGCACACTACTAACCACCGATTTCCAACCCAAAAAGGACCCAATTATCCCGACTATCTGCTTTCTGTTAGCCAGCCAATTCTCTATCCATGCTAATACATTTCCTCTGACTCTGCGTACCTTTATCTTTTGCAGTAACCTTTTGTGTGGCACCTTATCGAATGCCTTTTGGAAATCTAAATACACCACATCTATCGGTACACCTCTATCTACCATGCTCGTTATATCCTCAAAGAATTCCAGTAAATTAGTTAAACATGATTTCCCCTTCCATGAATCCATGTTATGTCTGCTTGATTGCACTATTCCTATCTAGATGTCCCGATATTTGTTCCTTAATGATAGCTTCAAGCATTTCCCCACTACAGATGTTAAACAAACCGGCCTATAGTTACCTGCCTTTTGTCTGCCCCTTTTTTTTAAACAGAGGCGTTACATTAGCTGCTTTCCAATCCGATGGCACCTCCCCACAGTCCAGAGAATTTTGGTAGATTATAACGAATGCATCTGCTATAACTTCCGCCATCTCTTTTAATACCCTGGGATGCATTTCATCAGAACCAGGGGACTTGTCTACCTTGAGTCCCATTAGCCTGTCCAGCACTACCCCCCTAGTGATAGTGATTGCTGAGGGCCTTTGTGTGCCAGCCCTCTTGCTTGCCCTCTGTGGCCATCTCCCTGGCCCTCTCTATCATGCTCCACTGACCTTTGCCTGCTGTCTCGGCATCCTTTGCCCCCGGCGATGCCTTCTCCTCCGTGCCTTGGCAGCACGCACAATGCACAGGAGGCATTGGCCTGCAAGCACTGCCCCCATCTCAAGACCCTCCACAAGCGCAGCCTCCTCAAATTGGCCTCCCTGTTCTGCCGCTGGAAGGCACCTCCAGCACTCAGTGCACACTGAAGCCTTGCACTGCAAGTCTAACAACGCAAAAAAAGTTGCCGGCACGAAATTCTTTGACATCAACCAGCCTTTAAGAGGCTCCGGTGGTATGCATCTGCAACGATGCAACACCCGAAAAAAGCAACTTTTGGGACCGCCGAGTAGCCGCACGACTTTGGAAAGGGAATCTCGCTTCCTGCCCGGGATCTCGGCAGTGCGCGGAGTGAGGGGGAAGAGGTACAGAGCTGCAGACCGCTGCAAGACCGCATTAAGGGAATATCGATATTGGCAGCCATTTGATGGGAGCTCGGCGGCCACTGCACTCCGCAGTGTGGCTGCCAATTTGAGGTGCTAGCAAGAGGGGCAATTTCGGCCTCATAGTATCTTATGTCAGTGTGTACATTTGAGTGACAATACTCATTGGCGGGGTTAGCATCCCAACCTCAGCAATTTTTAAAATATGAAGTATCAGTTGTTTACTTGCATCAAGGAAAATTTTACTGGATGCTGTGATAATGACAAATATTTTACTCAGGAAGTCTTCCAATTACAAAAAGATAAATCCTCTTGAAGTTTTGTTAGGTTCCCCCGGTCTCCTGCCTTGACTTTGACAGATCAGCAGAATCCCTGGAGAAATGGGGTACATGGCCACTTCTAGCCTTTGAGCTGGAGAGCAAAATGAAAAATAATAGTTTACTTAACTATTAACTTATATAATGGCAATGAAAATATTAGCACAGGAACTAAGCCAAACCTCTTAAGAACTTAGCAACAACAACTTATACGTATATAGTGCCTTTAATGTAATAAAACGTCCCAAGGCGCTTCACAGGAGTGGTATTTTTTTTAAACTTAAGCACTGAGCCTTATAAGGAGATGTTGGGGCAGATGATCAAAATCTTGGTAGAAGAGGTAGGGTTTAAGGAGGAATGAGGAAGGAGCAGTGGCGAGGCGGAGAGATTTAGGGAATGATTTATTTCTCATTGTTAAGGCGGTAAATTTTGATAATTTCAACTAAGTAACCACTGGACGGCTTATACCACAGACACCAAGTATTTGCGACCAAATCAGCTTCAATGCCTCCACAATAAATTTCCCCCTCTATGAGATTGCAGAAACAGAAACTCTGCTGGAATAAATAACATCACCAGGATCACTCAAATAGTTTGACAACAGTGTCTATATAGGGCTAGAAATTCGCCACCATCGACTTCGCTCCATTTTTTGGAGCTAAAAGGTTTTTTTGGAGCTAAATTCTGGCCTCTTGAACATCCCTCATTATAACTGCTCAACCATCGGTGGCCGTGCCTTCAGCTGCCTGGGCCCTAAGCTCTGGAACTCCCTCCCTAAACCTCTACAACTCTCTACCGCTCGTTAAAACCTGCCTCTTTAAATAGGTTTTGATCATCTGCCTTAATTTCTTCTGTGACTCGGTGTCAAATGTATCTGTTTGTCTGTAATACAGTTGTGAAGCACCTTGGGACGTTTTACTATGTTAAAGGCGCTATATAAATAAAAGTTATCATTATTATCAATAAATTTAGGACCATTTTGCTAGTTTTGCCAGTGGTGTCACGCCATCCTTAAAAAATAAGGGCCGATTTTTTTTGAGAACTGTTTTTGTGACGTCACTCGGGGTCAAACCGAATGATAACGCCGTTTTTGCGAGTTTCCCCAATAAGGGTATTTTTAAAGACAGTGCTAAATACCACTTTTAAAAAGCTTGCCTCACCTAGTCGAGTCCGATCAAAATCGGCCTTAACGGGGCCATCTTGGGAAACAGAGCTAAAAGGTAAAGCTTTGGGAGGGAACAAAACCTATATTTTATAGAACAACTACTTTAAAAAGTGCTGAACTTTTGAGGTTTTAAAAGTTAAAGGACTACTTTGACTACGAAGCAGCAATTTCAAAAATGTAAACGTTTCGGTAATTTTGTTTTATTCTTCAGCCTGCACTATCAGCTACACTGCACTGCAGCAATCTCCCTGCCCTCCTCCTCAAAGCAGGCACACTGGCCGTAACTGGCCTCAGTACCCGACCTGGGCAGTGGGAAAATAAAGACCAGCAGCCCAAGGACATGAAACTACATGGACATTTCAGTCTCATTTCCAACCGAGGCAGACTTGTTACAGGGGTTTAGGGGCCGTGGTTAAGAAGAGAGAGAGAGAGAGAGAGGAGAAAGAATGAAATGAGACAGTGTGAGAAAAAGAGAGAGAATGGAAAGAGACAGTGAGAGAATGAAACAAGACAGAGAGAGATTGAACTCAAAACTCTATGGGCCCGAAACTGGCAGACATACCGCCACATACCGCCCGCGATCAAAATCGCGAAATTCATCAAGAAATACCAAAATACCGCCCACATAACGCCCGGTGGAAAATTCATCAGTGACATACCGCCGGGTGATATGCATATCGTCAGCCCCTGCACACCACCAACATACCGCCCAAAATTGCCAAATTGATGACATACCGCTGACCCTGCAGACCACCCAAGAAAAGGTGGTTTTAAGTCGATCTTCCGTCGTCGGTATGCATCCTCACCTGTGAAAATGTTTTTATCTCTCACCCCTCCGAGTCTCTCCCACCTCCCAGTCTTTCCCCCCCCCACCACCCCACAGCGATCTGTTCCCCCCCACAGCGATCGTCCCCCAAATAGCGATCTCCCCCCCACCAATTAGCGATCTCCCCCCAATTAGCGATCTCACCCCCAATTAGCGATCTCCCCCCAAGAAGCGACCCTCCCCCACCCCCCCAAATACCTGCACAGCGCTCTAAGGCCGGCAGTCTCTGTTGATTCTGGTCTGTGTCTCTCGGGGGGGGGGGCGGAGCTTCATGCGCATGCGCAGAACTTGGGACCCGAAGATTCCCGCGTGTAAAGGACTCACCACTCGCACACCGCCGGCAGCACTCTGCTCCGCCGACTGCACTCCGCTCGGCATACCGCCGAGAAAAAAACTGATGAAAATCGCGCACACTCCGCTCCAGCGGTACCCAGAGGTATGAAACGACATACCGTTGAGAAATGGGCGAATTACCAATTTTGACCCCTGTATGGTCAGGCCATGATTATTTTACAGAACAAGTTTCACTAAAAGATGTCTAAATATCCATTCACCAGCATCAAAGCAACGAATAAGGAATTTTTCGGTCAGAGTAATCTCCCTGCCTGCATTTTAACTTTAGAGCCTCAAGTATCTTCTCTTCTTCTTCTTCTTCTTCTAAGGCAGTCCCTCGTAGCGAGGATGACTTGCTTCCACACCAAAAAGGGATGAGTTCACAGGTGTTTCAATGAAGGGCCTGACATTCCAGGTCACAAACTACATATTGAAGGTTGGAAGATACCTGTGCATGGATTCTGTTAACGTGTGGTGGCCGTTGCACATCAGCCACCTCATGGGCTTGACAGAGCTAGGTCTTGTTTCAGTGACAAGGATTAACCAAGACGACTGGAGACCAAGCTCTGCTGCACAGACCTAGTGCACACACATATCGCAGTGTGGGCTGGCCCGTGCTGCCCCTGGGCCCTCGCCTCTTCTGGGCCCCAACTCACGCCTCTCCTGGGCCCCGATCGTGTCGCTCTACAGTCTCTCGCTGTTCCTTCACCCCGACCTGGCCGCTCCTCTGCGCTTGTCGCCTCTCCTGCTGTACCTGCATACGCTCCAATCAATGACCTTGATTTTGGTGACGTCCATCCAGTCACCCTTCTCCAAGTCGTCGCCCTCCTGCACCAGCTCACGTTGCTTCCTGAAGTGGCATGCCTCCATGCTGCTCCTGGGCCGCCACACCTCCACTCCTTTTATGGCCCTGACCTGCGGCTGGCTGTGTTGGGCATGCGCAGAATGGCCGTTATTTTGAAGGCGAAAAAATTTTGCTCCGTCCTTTAAAATAGTGATATTTGTGGTGCAATTTTGGCATTAAAAAATCAGCCGTTATTCACAAATAGCGCCAAAAAACAGAGCTATTTTTCAATGTGGAATGTCTGGCCCTATATCCCTTGCACCTTAGTTGTTCCCATAGCAATAGCGATGCTACTTAAAAGCAAAAGCTCATTTTTCTCCCTCTCCTGTTCATGTAGTCTTATCACCACCACAGCTGGCTTGCTGTGTCCGTGATGTCAACAGGGAATACTCGAATCTCATCAAACCAGTGTACATAGTCGAGAAACCAGTCTCACATTAAGTATGTAGTGCAAACAACTTGGCAGAATATGAGAACATAGAACTCCCTGATGAATACAACTTCATTGCTAAGTTTGATCAGAGAGTAAGCATCTCACAGGATGGTCTGAAGGAAAACGAGTCACCTCTTACATGTTTTCCAGTGGCTGATTTCACAGGAGTATTGACACAGTCCTAGAAACAGACCTATCTATCCTTTTGTAACCCAATTGGCAGGAATTTTATTTGCTGCTATTTTTTGGACCTGCCATTTAGTTTTAAATTCAGTGACCCGCCCTGACTCCAAATACTCCAATGGGGTCAGAGCAGGATCTCAAAGGTGCAGAGGTTGCAAGTGACTCTGCCACACTTCCATCAGCAGATCAGGGCTAAGGAATTTTGGTCCCTCACCTCTTTCCTAGAGGAAAAATTGGAGAATAAAGTAACAAAAGAAAAATAAATAATATGATCTTAGGACCAAAGATCTGGTTCTTAATCTAGTCCATGTCGACCAACCTGTCTTTATCAAGGACTGCTGGGCAGTGGGAAACATAAAAAGACTCTTGAACCTCTTCCACTATGTTGCTGTATATGTCTATGATAACTATCAATTCACATGCAATCTAAAGCAATTTGTTTTTATTAAACTACTTACGTTCTGCACCAGTCTTGTTTGGACCATAGTTTCTTTCCTAGAAAAATCAGTCCTCTTTAATTACTGTACTCAACTCTCACAGATCATTTCTATTAACTACATTTTAGAGGAGTACATTTTCACACTTCTGAGAATATGGCTAAGTACAAAATTCACATCCATGTATCGAATGTATCTAGTTCTGGTAGCTGGTGAGCTCAAAAAGAAACACCAATGATTTATTTTCCTGCAGTCAGTAACTGTGCTAATGTCAAGGTTTACAGTTTTAAATGTACACAAGAAATACCATTTGCATCACTATGGGGCCGAGATTGATGAAAGCTAAATTTCACCCGTTTTCAGCGGTACCCGGGCGGTGCTTGCATTTTACCACTGGGGCCGAGTGGGCGGGAGATTCATCCCGCTTTTCTCGGCAGGAGCGGACTGTGGCGGACAGAGGAGTCCTTCCGACTTGGACTCATCGGCTCCCGAGTTGTACGCATGCGCGCCACGTGACTGTCAAGCTCCGCTCCCCAAGAAGCACCAACGAGAGGCCAGAGACTGCTGACCTGAGACCGCTGGAGTTGTTGGGGGGTGGGGGGGAGGGGGGGGAGAGATCACTGTAGGGGGGGAGAAAGAATAATAACATTTTTATTATGGTTCATTAATAAAGGAGTAAATAAGACTTTATTAGACCGTTTATAAAATAAGATCACTCTAGTGAACACATACACAATTTCCAGACTCAGTAGTTATATTGCTATTCAAACTGCATTGGCTAACACTAGAGAATACTAAAAAACCAATCCATGTAAAAATACATCAAACTGTGGAGAACTATAAGATCTCGTAATATCAAACATGCCACACTTCTGTGAAACAATTATACCGGTCAGCTCTGTGTCCAAAGCACCCACTTAAGATCCAGTAAGACCTGCTTTTTCAGGACGGTATTAAGGTCTGGCGGTAAATGGATCTTAATGATGAAAGTTCCATTTTGGGCAGTAATATATGGGCAGACAATATCAATACCGCCCGGCAGTAATGACTGATGACTTTATTGCCGGGCGTTATCTGGGCGGTAAATGTGTTTTTTTGATGAAACTTCTATTTCTGGGCGGCAATTGGGTGGTAGTGGGCGTTAGTGGCTGGTAAGTTGTTGAATTTCGGGACCTATGTCCCTTAAAAATATTTTTTGGCTGATCACAGATCAAACGAATTCTGTGCATACTTTTATGGTTCTATTTTCAAAAACTGGTGATAACCTTGCAAAAATATAGGAGAAAATATGAATTCTTACTGAATTGCATCCTAAGTTAATATTAAAATATAAACATCAGATACCCATTGGTCGGAAATGGAGGGGGAAAGAGTATTTCCACAGTTATCATTTAGACTCTCTTTCCTAGGCGAGTTCTTGCTGCATCACCATTATTAGTCACTGTTTTCTTTCTACATGTGCACACAATGAGCATTCTTATTCCACACACCATCGCCTGCATATTATTATTATATGATTAGTATCTTGATTCTGATTGATGGAAGTCAATATTCAGCCCAATCTGCACACACAAGAAAGTTTCAGTGTTTACCACATTTCCAAAATGAGGGCATACGCACACAATTAGCAATTAAGAAACATAGAAACATAGAAACATAGAAAATAGGTGCAGGAGTAGGCCATTCAGCCCTTCTAGCCTGCACCGCCATTCAATGAGTTCATGGCTGAACATGCAACTTCAGTACCCCATTCCTGCTTTCTCACCATACCCCTTGATTCCCTCAGTAGTAAGGACTTCATCTAACTCCTTTTTGAATATATTTAGTGAATTGGCCTCAACAACTTTCTGTGGTAGAGAATTCCACAGGTTCACCACTCTCTGGGTGAAGAAATTCCTCCTCATCTCGGTCCTAAATGGCTTCCCCCTTATCCTTAGACTGTGTCCCCTGGTTCTGGACTTCCCCAACATTGGGAACATTCTTCCTGCATCTAACCTGTCTAACCCCGTCAGAATTTTAAATGTTTCTATGAGGTCCCCTCTCATTCTTCTGAACTCCAGTGAATACAAGCCCAGTTGATCCAGTCTTTCTTGATAGGTCAATCCCGCCATCGCGGGAATCAGTCTGGTGAACCTTCGCTGCACGCCCTCAATAGCAAGAATGTCCTTCCTCAGGTTAGGAGACCAAAACTGTACACAGTACTCCAGGTGTGGCCTCACCAAGGCCCTGTACAACTGTAGCAACATCTCCCTGACCCTGTACTCAAATCCCCTCGCTATGAAGGCCAACATGCCATTAGCTTTCTTAACCGCCTGCTGTACCTGCATGCCAACCTTCAATGACTGATGTACCATGACACCCAGGTCTCTTTGCACCTCCCCTTTTCCTAATCTGTCACCATTCAGGTAATAGTCTGTCTCTCTGTTTTTACCACCAAAGTGGATAACCTCACATTTATCCACATTATACTTCATCTGCCATGCATTTGCCCACTCACCTAACCTATCCAAGTCGCTCTGCAGCCTCATAGCATCCTCCTCGCAGCTCACACTGCCACCCAACTTAGTGTCATCCGCAAATTTGGAGAGACTACATTTAATCCCCTCGTCTAAATCACTAATGTACAGTGTAAACAGCTGGGGCCCCAGCACAGAACCTTGCGGTACCCCACTAGTCACTGCCTGCCATTCTGAAAAGTCCCCATTTACTCCTACTCTTTGCTTCCTGTCTGACAACCAGTTCTCAATCCATGTCAGCACACTACCCCCAATCCCATGTGCTTTAACTTTGCACATTAATCTCTTGTGTGGGACCTTGTCGAAAGCCTTCTGAAAGTCTAAATATACCACATCAACTGGTTCTCCCTTGTCCACTCTACTGGAAACATCCTCAAAAAATTCCAGAAGATTTGTCAAACATGATTTCCCTTTCACAAATCCATGCTGACTTGGACCTATCATATCACCTCTTTCCAAATGCACTGCTATGACATCCTTAATAATTGATTCCATCATTTTACCCACTACCGATGTCAGGCTGACCGGTCTATAATTCCCTGTTTTCTCTCTCCCTCCTTTTTTAAAAAGTGGGGTTACATTGGCTACCCTCCACTCCATAGGAACTGATCCAGAGTCAATGGAATGTTGGAAAATGACTGTCAATGCATCCACTATTTCCAAGGCCACCTCCTTAAGTACTCTGGGATGCAGTCCATCAGGCCCTGGGGATTTATCGGCCTTCAATCCCATCAATTTCCCCAACACAATTTCCCGACTAATAAGGATTTCCCTCAGTTCCTCCTCCTTACTAGACCCTCCGATCCCTTTTATATCCGGAAGGTTGTTTGTGTCCTCCTCAGTGAATACCGAACCAAAGTACTTGTTCAATTGGTCCGCCATTTCTTTGTTCCCCGTTATGACTTCCCCTGATTCTGACTGCAGGGGACCTACGTTTGTCTTTACTAACCTTTTTCTCTTTACATATCTATAGAAACATTTGCAATCTGTCTTAATGTTCCCTGCAAGCTTCTTCTCGTACTCCATTTTCCCTGCCCTAATCAAACCCTTTGTCCTCCTCTGCTGAGTTCTAAATTTCTCCCAGTCCCCGGGTTCGCTGCTATTTCTGGCCAATTTGTATGCCACTTCCTTGGTTTTAATACTATCCCTGATTTCCCTTGATAGCCACGGTTGAGCCACCTTCCCTTTTTTATTTTTACGCCAGACAGGAATGTACAATTGTTGTAGTTCATCCATGCGGTCTCTAAATGTCTGCCATTGCCCATCCACAGTCAACCCCTTCAGTATCATTCACCAATCTATCCTAGCCAATTCATGCCTCATACCTTCAAAGTTACCCTTCTTTAAGTTCTGGACCATGGTCTCTGAATTAACTGTTTCATTCTCCATCCTAATGCAGAATTCCACCATATTATGGTCACTCTTCCCCAAGGGGCCTCGCACAACGAGATTGCTACTTAATCCTCTCTCATTACACAACACCCAGTCTAAGATGGCCTCCCCCCTAGTTGGTTCCTCGACATATTGGTCTAAAAAACCATCCCTTTTGCACTCCAGGAAATCCTCCTCCACCGTATTGCTTCCAGTTTGGTTAACCCAATCTATGTGCATATTAAAGTCACCCATTATAACTGCTGCACCTTTATTGCATGCACCCCTAATTTCATGTTTGATGCCCTCCCCAACATCACTACTACTGTTTGGAGGTCTGTACACAACTCCCACTAACGTTTTTTGCCCTTTGGTATTCTGCAGCTCTACCCATATAGATTCCACATCATCCAAGCTAATGTCCTTCCGAACTATTGCCTTAATTTGCTCCTTAACCAGCAAGAGATTAGCCTCCAGAACTACATGAATAATGTGTCACCTTTTAACATTGATACCACTCACATTATATTTTTTCTTAGAAAAATTGTTACTGATCATCTCATGAGAAAAGGGTTTCAGTAACAAGAAAACTGTTCTGATTAATAGATATTCATAACAATTGTTAAAATTAATCATTTCATATGGTGGGTGCACTGATAATGTAATAGCTACTTTTACCTTGTAAGCAACAGCTATTGAATTCATATTATTTTGTGTTATGGTATGGTAAGGTGGTACGGTAGTGTTGTAGTATTGTTGCTGGACCAATAATCTAGAGACCTAGACTAATATTCTAGAGAATGTGAGTGCAAATCCCATCAGGGCAATTTGAAATTTGAATTCAGTTCTTTTTAAAAGGTGGAAATAAAAAATTAGTATAAGTAAAAGTGACTATGAAGCTGTTGGGTTGTCATTAGAAACCTGACTGGTTCATTAATGTTCTTTAGGGAAGGAAATGTGACTTTGCTACCCAATCTGGCCTATATGCGACTCTAAACCTACATTAAACGTGGTTGACTTTTAACTGCCTTCTGACGAGGCCGAGTAAGCCACTCAGTTGTATCAAACTGCTGCAAAGAACATTGCAGTGGTTCGAGAAGACGGCTGAGTACCACCTTCTCAGAGCAACTGAGGATGGGCAACAAAATACAGCCGTACCAGTGACACTCACATCCCAGGAATGCATTTTTAAAAACTATATTTGTTTTCACAATGAATTTTTTTAAGGTTCCTTTGAAACACGCTAATTAGTTGAGAACAGCAGATGTTGTAAATACCAATGCTACAAATAATCATAATTATTTGCCTTTTATTGTTCTGTATAAGTACTAATGTAGCTTGTTGGTTTATATTTTGACGTAAAAAGCACAGGGCTGAAGCATCCTGTGCGTGTCTTCAGCTGCCTGGGCCCTAAGCTCTGGAACTCCCTCCCTAAACCTCTCCGTCTCGCTACCACTCTTTCCTCCTTTAACACGCTCCTTAAAACCTACTTCTTAGACCAAGCTTTTGGTCATCTGCCGTAATTTCTTCTTATGTGGCTTGGTGTCACATGTATTTGTTTTGTCTTATAACACTGCTGTGAAAGGCCTTGGGTCGTTTTACTACAGTAAAGGCACTATATAAATAAAAGTTGCTGTTGTTGTTGTTGCGGATGTCAAGTCTCTTCTGCACAGACCATCACAGGCAAATCCTGAGAGTGCTATCTTCTGCACTTGTGCAAGGTAAGTTTCTGGCAATGGTAAGTTAATTCATTAAATGAAAAGGTAACTATTTTATTGTGTTCCTAACACAGATGAGGCTGCACACAGGGAGGTTAAAGTAATAGTGACCTCAGTCTTTAATAAGACACTCCAGAGCGAGGAACAGGCCTTAGGGGCCAGCTTATATACTATGCTCTCGAGGGATGCTAGAATCCATTGGGACTTCAGGGGATGAGCTCCCTGGTGGCGGAACATGGGAGTGCATGCTTTACAGATACACAACATCACTCCCCGCATCCCCCCCCCGCCCCGCCCAAAGTCAAAGTGAAAACTATTTACAAGGTGAGGCGGTCGGGAGCCTTTCTTTCCCTGGTGGACCGCCTCGGTACAAATGTCTGTTCTGGTGTGTTGGATGTGCCCTCGCTGGGCTGGCGTGTTGTTGGCCCTGCAGGGCTGCTAGGTGAGCCGGCCTTGCTGGGCTGTTGGGCATCATGGGTTCGATTTCCTGGTCTGGCGTGGTGCCGTTGATCCTTTGGGTGTGTGTTGTGGGCTCGAAAAAGGTGGTGTCTGCCGTGGGTTGTTCAGGGCAGTCTGTGAACCACAGCCTCGTTTGGTCCAGGTGCTTTCTGCAAATTTGTCCATTGTCTAGTTTGACTACAAACATCCTATTCCCTTCTTTAGCTATCACCATGCCTGCGATCCACTTGGGACCATGTCCATAGTTTAGCACATACACAGGGTCATTCGGATCAATTTCCCGTGACACAGTGGCGCAACCATCATTTACATTTTGTTGCTGCCGCCTGCTCTCTACCTGATCAAACAGGTTGGGGTGAACCAGCGAGAGTCTGGTTTTAAGTGTCCTTTTCATGAGTAGCTCAGCGGGGGCACCCCTGTGAGCAAGTGGGGTCTCGTGCAGTAGCTGAGCAGTACTCTGGACAGGCGGGTTTGGAGTGAGCCTTCTGTGACTTGTTTAAGGCTCTGTTTGATTGTTTGTACTGCCCGCTCTGCCTGCCCATTGGAGGCTGGTTTAAACGGGGCCGAGGTGACATGTTTGATCCCATTGCGGGTCATGAATTCTTTAAATTTGGCACTGGTGAAACATGGCCCGTTGTCACTGACCAGTATGTCAGGTAGGCCGTGGGTGGTAAACATGGCCCTCAGGCTTTCAATGGTGGTGGTGGCGGTGCTTCCTGACATTATTTCACGTTCAATCCATTTTGAAAAAGCATCCACCACCACTAGGAATATTTTACCGAGAAACAGGCCCGCTTAGTCAACATGGATCCTTGACCATGGTCTGGAGGGCCAGGACCATAAACTTAGTGGTGCCTCTCTGGGTGCGTTGCTCAACTGAGCACATACGCTGCATTGCCGTACACAGGACTCTAAGTCAGAGTCGATACCGGGCCACCACACGTGGGATCTGGATATCGCTTTCATCATTACTGTACCCGGGTGTGTGCTGTGGAGATCCGAGATGAACGTCTCCCTGCCCTTTTTTGGTAGCACTACGCGGTTACCCCACAACAGGCAGTCTGCCTGAATGGACAGCTCGTCCTTTCGCCACTGGAACGGCTTGATTGGCTCTTGCATTTCAACGGGGATGCTGGCCCAGCTCCCATGCAGTACACAGTTTTTTACTAGGGACAGCAGAGGATCTTGGCTGGTCCAAGTCCTAATCTGGCGGGCCGTGACAGGTGATTTATCATTTTCAAACGCTTCCATGACCAGCAACAAGTCTACGGGCTGTGCCACCATCAACAAGTTTGCAGGCTGCGCCATTTCCACCCCCGTGGTGGGCAATGGTAGCCAACTGAGAGCATCCGCACAGTTCTCGATGCCTGGCCTACGGCGGATGGTATAGTTATACGCTGATAGCGCGAGTGCCCACCTTTGTATGCGGGCTGAGGCATTAGTATTTATCCCCTTGTTTTCAGCGAACAGGGATGTGAGGGGCTTGTGATCGGTTTCCAGCTCAAATTTGAAGCCAAACAGGTACTGATGCATTTTCTTTACCACGAACACACACGCTAATGCCTCTTTCTCAATCATGCTGTAGGCCCTCTCGGCCTTAGACAAGCTCCTGGAAGCATAGGCGACAGGTTGCAACTTCCCCGCAACGTTAGCTTGTTGTAATACACACCCGACTCCGTACGACAACTCGTCACATGCTAGCACAAATCTTTTACACGGGTTATACAATATAAGCAGCTTGTTGGAGCATAAAATGTTTCTGTCTTTCTCAAAAGCAATTACTTGGTTTTTTTCCCCATACCCAGTTCTCATCTTTGCGCAGTAACACATGTAGGGGCTCGAAGAGGGTACTTAACCCCGGTAGGAAATTACCAAAATAGTTGAGGAGTCCCAGGAACGACCGCAGCTCCGTGATGTTCTGTGGTCTGGGCACGTTTCTGATAGCCTCTGTCTTGGCGTCTGTGGGCCGAATGCCATCCGCCGCGATCTTTCTCCCCAAAAACTCCTCTTCTGTTGCCATGAAGACGCATTTCGACCTCTTCAGCCGCAGCCCGACGCGATCCAGTCGCTGGAGGACCTTCTCCAGGTTTTATAGGTACTCGGCGGTGTCCCGACCCGTGACCAATATGTCGTCCTGAAAGACCACCATGTGTGGTACCGACTTGAGTAGGCACTCCATGTTTCTCTGAAAGATCGCTGCAGCCTACCGAATTCCAAACGGGCATCTGTTGTAGATGAACAGTCCCTTGTGCATGTTGATGCAGGTGAGGCCCTTCGAAGACTCCTCCAGCTCCTGCATCATGTAGGCCGAAGTCAGGTCGAGCTTGGTGAACGTCTTGCCTCCTGCCAGCGTCGCAAATAGGTCATCTGCCTTGGGTAGCGGATATTGGTCCTGTAGCGAGAAACGATTAATAGTTACTTTATAATCGCCGCAAATCCTGAGCGTGCCATCACTTTTGAGTACTGGAACAATCGGGCTGGCCCACTCGCTGAATTCCACTGGGGAGATGATGCCCTCGCTTTGCAGCCTGTCCAGCTCAATTGCCACTCTCTCCCTCATCATGTGAGGTACCGCTCGCGCCTTGTGGTGAATGGGTCGTGCCTCTGGGACCAAGTGGATCCGCACCTTCGCCCCTGAAAAGTTTCCAATGCCTGGCTCAAAAAGTGAAGGAAATTTGTTAAGAACCTGGGTACATGAGGCCTCATTGACATGTGATAGCACTCGGATGTTATCCCAGTTCCAGCAAATTTTGCCCAGCCAGTTCCTTCCAAGCAATGTGGGGCCATCGCCCGGGACAATCCAGAGTGGCAGTTCGTGCACCGTGCCCTCGTAGGTGACCTTGACCATGGCACTGCCCAGGACAGTGATGAGCTCTTTGGTGTACGCTCTCAGTTTTGTGTGGATGGAGCTCAGGGCTAGTCTGAATGCCTTGTTGCACCACAGTCTCTCAAACATCTTTTTATTCATGATGGATTGACTAACGCCAGTGTCCAGTTCCATGGCTACGGGTAAGCCATTCAATTTTACGTTTAGCATTATCGGTGGATATTACGTCGAAAATGTGTGCACCCCGTGTACTTCAGCATCTGCCTCCTCTCTCTGAGGCTTGAAATTGCTTTGATCCACCATGTACCGATCTTCCTCTGCCACGTGGTGGTTAGCAGGTTTTGCAGAGCTTGCAGCTCGTTTGCAAGCTCGTTGGAGGTGTCCCATTGTTCCACAGCTCTTGCAACCATACCATTTGAAGTGGCATGAATAGGCTGAATGGAAGCCTCCACAGCGCCAACAAGGTGTGAATTGCCTTGCATTCATCCTTTGTTGGGGACTCTGAGTCATCTGGGTCACCTGAGGCCTGCTGTCAGTTGCAGACTCGTGGGTTCTGTTCTGTACATTTCTGCTTGCAAACGCAGTTCCAGTTAATTTATGAACATTGCTAGCACTTGTGTGTTGAGAGATTTGTTTGATGTTGTCACTGGTGGACATAAACGCCTGTGCTATCGCAATGGCCTTACTGAGGGTTGGTGTCTCTACATTCAAAAGTTTTCATAGGATGGTCTCATGGCCAATGCCCAGTACAAAAAAGTCTCTGACCATCTGCTCCAGGTAACTATCAAACTCACATTGTCCTGCAAGTCACCTTAGCTCGGTGACATAGTTCGCCACTTCCTGACCTTCAGATCGCTGGCACGTGTAGAACCGATACCTCACCATCAGCATGCTCTCCCTTGGGTTAAGATGCTCCCGAACCAGTGTACACAGCACCTCATACGACTTATCTGTGGGTTTCACCGGAGCCAGAAGATTCTTCATGGGGCTGTAGGTCAGTGCCCCGCAGACTGTGAGGAGGACCACTCTCCTTTTTGCAGCGCTTCCTTCTCCATCCAGCTGGTTGGCTACAAAGTACTGGTCTAGCCATTCGAGATAGGCTTCCCAGGCCTCACCCTCCGAGAACTTCTCCAGGATGCCCACAGTTTGCTGCATCTTTGCATTGGATTTGTGTACTCATCACCAGTTATTGTGTTCCTAACACAGATGAGACTGCACAAAGGGAGGTTAAAGTAACAGTGACCTCAGTCTTTAATAAGACACTCCAGAGTGAGGAACAGGCCTTAGGGTCCGGCTTATATACAGTGCGCCCAAGGGATGCTGGGATCCCTTGGGACTTCAGGGGATGAGCTCCCTGGTGATGGAACATGGGAGTGCATGCTTTACAGATACACAACAGTAATGGAATCACACAAATTAATCAGGCTCACAAATGCAGATGGCCTTTGGTAACCAATGCTAATTATCTGTCTTAAACCTTCCTCCCTTTCCAAGATCTGTGCAAGTACTGTACAAATAAACAGTGCTGTTGAATGTACCTTAATTTACATTAGCTATAATCAATAAAAGCCCAAGTTTACTTGAAAGCCATGTTTCAGAGAGCAAAAACTTCTCAAAGCAGTAAAATAGTTTATTGAAGAAAAAGACACTATGGCCAGAATTTTGCCAGTGCTAAGAGGGCGGGTTCGGAGGTTGGTCTGCTGTGAAAATCTAAAAGATTGTCAGCGGTTCTGCATTCCACTGTCAACCTGCCTCCACGTCCCAAGTGCCGGGTCTGTCTGCACTTCACAGACCTGATACCAAGTGGCGGGGGAGGCAATTAGCATCATTAACAGCTTGTTAAAAGGTACTTAAACAGTATTTGATGAGGTTCATGACGCTTGCCGACCATGTCAGGTAAGTAGGTCGAGTTTTCAATGAGTATATATTCTTCTGAATAGTTGACAGCTGCAAAAGTGGGATAAAAGCTATCATTTCACAACTGTTCACTTTCCAATCTTGGAAACTGGAATCTTCAGGAATTGGAATATACTTTTGAGCTTCATGCAGGTTGCAAGTGCTTGGCATAAACTCTCTATCCACTGTCATCTCCTTGGAACAATCGCTCAACATTGACAGATCGCTTCTTTCATCTCAACTTCAGCTGCCAGCTATTCCATCAGCATCGTTGCTCTTGAAAATTTCTAACCTTGGTCCTCAGAATCCCACGACGATCAACCCCAACCCCAACATCACCAGGCTCACCAGCATCACCAGGAGCACCAGCAACACCAACAACAACACCAACCTTCTCTGCAATCACCTGATGCTGCACAGGACACAGGGCATCAGCATCTGACCACGTTGCTGCCCGAGAGGCCAGGGATGACCTCACCATGGCCAGATTTACTTCAGTTGATGCTGTACACGCTGGCTGCCTCATGATGCACCAGTTTGGCACCACCCCACACCAACACCATAAAGCATTCCTGTAATGTCCAAATCATTCCTTTCACACTCATCATCCATTACGAGGGGTACCATTATGTCTCACCGTTCACTTCAACACACTAAGCCACTTTCAAAGCTACGCACAAATCTGTTCAAGAACGCAAAGTGTTGAAAATAAAGGTTTCAATGTTTGACAGCACATTAACAGAAACTTTACATGCACATTGGCTAAAAGACTCAAGTTCTTAACCTTGTGCATTGTTAATTGGTATGTTTGGACAAGAATGAGGGTGAGTGTGAGGGGTGGCTAGTGAGATGGGGATGTGATAATGTAGAGAGAGAGGGATAGATGGAGGTGCAAGGTAAGGATGTGCAGGAGTAGGGTAGGGAAGGCAGAGAGATGGGGATGTGATGAGAGGCACAGCAGGATGAGGCTGAATGTGGCTTTGCAGTAATGTTTTGTGATCTACTGAGATCATTGAAAGGTTTTTGTCACTGCAGCCAGATCCTCCTGACGAGATCCCTGCTTGTACCCTCCTGTGCAATGTGCAACCAGGCTGCATTGTTGGTCCTGGCAAGGTCTATTCCGTCCATTGGAAGGGAAGCGACCCTCTCTGCGTGCTATGACTTCCTCCATAAGCATATGGAGGGAGTCATGGGAGAACCTGGGTACAGCCGTGCACCTTTGTGCAGTGCTTGTCAGTGTTTGCAACACCTTAATGCTGCAAAACACTGACAGCACAACTGTCAAAATCAATGTGGACATGGTCCCTTTAAGGAAACCGGCTGATGATGGATGCATCATCAAATGACGTCATCAAATCCTCTTATTGTTAATTGGCCGGGAACCTCACAGGCGGGCTTGACAAGCCCCATCAACGTAAAATTATTTTCACAGAGGGGGATAGAGCCAAGAGCAGGGTAACAGTCCGCCACCTACTCCGGCTGCACTGGATCAGCCTCGGTAGGCGAAATTGCGGCCTATAATTCCCTCAACAAATTACCTTCAACTATTCTGTGTCAGAACTAAGATATCTAGAAAAATAAGCAAAGTGTTAAAATTACCAAGGCTGTTTTTAATAAAAATGACTCCTTCACATTAAACTGTGCCAGGATTGGCTTTATTGTTGTAATATTCCCATACAACTAAAAATAAAGACCTAAAAATAATTCCAAATAAAGTAAATACTTGCATCATCCTTCTACTTTTAGTTTAACTTTATTTTGATTTTATTTCTAATATATCCAGCTGTACTATTAAGTTTAACACACCAGAAATCTCTTACTTTTGCCTCCCAAAGTGGATGGTGGGAGCCACATTTTTAATATTGGCCTCCGGGTGAAAAAGGGTTCCAAAAACCAACTAGAGCTAATTCAAAGTCGGAATATTGACATCTGTGTTGTAGTTGAAACCAGTCAGCTTTTCATGCATCCATAAAAGGACAAATAAATGAGCTCTGCTTAAGTGTAGTTTGTCTTGTAGATGGATAAAATAACACACCGTGTACTGCAAGAGTTAGTTCCTAATGTGCATTGATCCATTATGGCTGAGTTCAAATCACTACAGGAAGTTTTGAACAGGCAGTTTTTGTACAGAAATATTATTAACAGCAAAGTAACCATATCATCATAAAGAGTTAATCGATAACATTACTGCATAAACAACAATTCCAGTCAGGTGGTCCCATCAAGAATATTATACTGTGCCATATTGGCCCTGAAATTCCGGCTTCCCCAGGTCCGTACGGAGTGTGTACGGACCCGGGAAGGCAGCGCAAAAGCCGATTCTCGACGCACAATGCGCATGCACTGAAAACTGGCTTTTCCGATCTGTCAAGTTTCTGGCTTGACAGATGGCCACATCTCGGGAGCGAGGATATTCTCACGGCAGAGGTTGGGCTATTTGCCCATCTCTTGCCCTGCGAATGTTCTTAAAACTCGTGCGTCTGGTAGCCTATAGCCTATTTTTACCAGCGTAAGAGTTTAAAAACATATCGAAAACGTATCAAAATAAAATTTTAAAATACATATTTATGGTAAAAACCCTGCCCACTCAGGTAATTTTATTTTAAACCATAATTAAAACTTTTTTTTTAAATCGTCACTTTTTTTTTCCAAAAACATTTCTATCAACCTTAATTTCTTTCATGTTTTTATGTGAGGTGTTTTTTTTAATGTTTTATGTAGTGTTTGGGTGTTTGGGGGTGTTTCTCATTCATAGTAATCGGAGTTTCGGACTTACGAAACTCCTATTACTATGAATGAGAAAATACTTTACCGTGATTGGATGTCCAGGCCCATGTGAGTCCTACAGACTTCCCAATGTGAATGCGCTCCGTTGCGCAAGAAGAGGAGGCCTTGAGTCCGGGATCTCTGGCATGCATTCAACAAAAAGGAAAGTGTTATGTATGCAACCTTATGCAACCGGTATCATACCACCACCAAAGGGCATACCTGTTGGAGTCCCAAGGGATCCCAGCATCCCTTGGGAGTACTGTATGTAAGCAGGCCTCCCATGCAGTACCAACACTCTGGAGTTTAAATAAAGGAGCTAAGGTCACATTTACTCATGTCTACAGTACTCAGTTACATTGTTTAATTATGAACATAACAACTGGCGACGAGATAACGAACAATCACGTGAAAATGCAGAGAACTTTTGGTATCCTGGAGAAATTCTCAGAAGGAGATGATTGGGAGGCCTTCGTGGAGCGAATCAACCAATACTTCGTGGCCAACAAGCTGGAAGGGGATGAGAATGCTGCCAAACGAAGGGTGATCCTACTCACCGTTGTGGCCTCATGAAGAATCTTCTAGCTCCGGTGAAACCAACAACCAAATCATATGAAGAACTGTGTAAGCTGGTCCGGGAGTACCTAAATCCGAAGGAAATCGTTCTGATGGCAAGGTATCGATTTTACATGTGTCAACGGTCTGAAGGCGAGGAAGTGGCGAGCTACGTCGTCGAACTAAGGCGCCTTGCAGGACATTGCGAATTCGATTGATTCCTTGAGCAAATGCTAAGAGACTTCTTTGTGCTTGGCATTGGCCATGAGGTTATCCTTCGCAAATTATTGACTGTTGAAACACCGAACCTGAGCAAAGCCATAACGATAGCCCAAGCATTTATGTCCACCAACGATAACACCAAACAAATTTTGCAGCATAAAGAGGTTTCGACAAATACTGTACACAAAGTAATGTTCTTTTCAGGCAGGAATGCATATGGCAGAATGTACGCGGCTACAGCTGCACGACCTCAGATGACCCAGAGTCTGCCATCAAACGTTAACGCAAGGCAGTTAACACCTTGTTGGTGCTGCGGAGGTGATCATCGAGCCCATCAATGCTGTTTCAAACACTATGTGTGCAAAGGCTGTGGAAAAATGGGACATCTCCAGCGAATGTGCAGACGAGCTGCAAACCCTGCAAACTACCACGTTGCAGAGGAGGATCGATCCATGGTGGATCAGACTGAACTAGAGACTCGAACCAAGGAGGCAGAAGTGTACGGGGTACACACCTTCACCACGAAATGTCCACCGATCATGCTAAAAGTCAAACTGGATGGAATTCCAGTATCCATGGAACTGGACACGGGTGCGAGTCAGTCTATCATAAGCAAAAAGGCCTTCAACAGGCTGTGGTGCAACAAGGCACACCGGCCTAAGCTTAGCCCCATTCATACCAAGCTAAGAACTTACACTAAAGAGCTGATCCCTGTATTTGGTAGTGCAGCAGTAAAAGTCTCCTATGATGGAGCAGTGCAGGAACTCCCACTATGGATTATACCAGGAGATGGCCCCACACTGTTCAGCAGAAGCTGGCTGGGAAAAATCCGCTGGAACTGGGACGACATCCGAGCACTCTCGTCCGTCGACAACACCTCATGTGCCCAGGTTCTGAGCAAGTTCCCGTCATTGTTTGAGCCAGGCATCGGAAGTTTCTCGGGGGCGAAGGTGCAGATCCACTTGGTTCCTGGTACACCACCCATCCACCACAAGGCACGTGCAGATGCGAGAGGAAGTGGAAATTGAGCTGGACAGGCTGCAGCGAGAAGGCATCATTGCGCCAGTGGAGTTCAACAAGTGGGCCATTCCAATTGTTCCGGTTCTCAAAGGCGACGGCACGATCAGAATTTGTGGGGACTATAAAGTAACGATTAACCGTTTTTCGCTACAGGACCAGTACCTCCTACCCAAGGCAGACGACCTATTTGCGACCCTGGCTGGAGGAAAGACGTTCACCAAGTTGGAACTGACCTCGGCCTACATGACGCAGGAGCTGGCGGAATCTTCTAAAGGCCTCAGCTGCATCAACACACACAAAGGTCTTTTCATCTACAATAGATGCCCATTTGGGATTCAATCGGCCGCGGCTATTTTTCAAAGGAACATGGAGAGCCTGCTAAAGTCGGTTCCGCGCACTGTGGTTTTCCAGGATGACATACTGGTCACAGGTCGGGACACCATCGAACATTTGAAGAACCTGGAAGAGGTTCTAAGTCGGTTAGATCGTGTGGGACTCAGGTTGAAACGCTCGAAGTGTGTTTTCCTGGGGCCAGAGGTCGAGTTCTTAGGGAGAAGAGTCGCGGCAGATGGCAGCAGACCCACCGATGTCACAACGGAGACCACAGAACGTGACGGAGCTGCAGTCGTTCCTGGGACTCCTCAACTATTTTGGTAATTTCCTATCCGGGTTAAGCACCTTGCTAGAACCTCTACATGTGTTGCTACGCAAGGGAGATGACTGGGTATGGGGGAACTCACAAGAGACTGCTTTTAAGAAATCCAGAAATCTGCTATGTTCCGACAAACTGCTTGTTCTGTATGACCCATGTAAACGTTTAGTGCTAGCTTGTGATGCGTCTTCGTATGGGGTCAGGTGTGTGTTACAACAAGCTAACGAATCGGGAACATTGCAACCGGTCACTTATGCATCCAGGAGTTTGTCCAAGGCCGAAAGGGCCTACAGCATGATTGAAAAAGAAGCTCTGGCATGAGTTTACGGGGTGAAAAAAATGCACCAGTATCTGTTTGGTCTCAAGTTTGAGTTAGAAACCGACCATAAGCTGCTCATATTGCTATTCTCAGAGAGCAAAGGGATTAATACCAATGCCTCTGCCCACATCCAAAGATGGGCACTTACGCTGTCTGCATATAACTATGTAATCCGCCACAGACCAGTCACAGAGAACTGCGCTGATGCTCTCAGTCGGCTACCATTGTCCACCACTGGGGTGGAAATGGCACAACCTGCAGACATGCTCTTGATGATGAATGCATTCGAAAACGAAAAGTCACCCGTTACGGCCGCCAGATCAGGACCTGGACCAGCCAGGAGCCTTTGCTGTCCCTTGTAAAAAAAACTGTGTCCTCCATGGGAGCTGGTCCAGCGTCCCAGCGGAAATGCATGAACAGATCAAACTGTTCCAGCGGCGCAAAGACAAAATGTCCAAACAGGCGGACTGTCTTTTGTGGGGCAATCACGTGGTTTTGCCGAAGAAAGGCAGGGAAACATTCATAAGCGACCTACACAGTACCCACCCAGGCATAGTAATGATGAAAGATATAGCCAGATCCCATGTGTGGTGGCCTGGCATTGACTCAGATTTGGAGTCATGTGTGTGCCAATGCAACACTTGCTCTCAGCTGAGCAATGCACTCAGGGAGGCACCGCTAAGTTTGTGGTCGTGGCTCTCCAAATCATGTCTAGGATCCACGTTGACTTTGCGGGCCCGTTTCTAGGCAAAATGTTTTTGGTTGTTGTGGATGCTTATACAAAATGGATTGAATGTGTAATAATGTCTATAAGCACGTCCACTGCCACCATCGAAAGCCTACGAGCCATGTTCGCCACGCACGGCCTGCTTGATGTCCTTGTCAGCGACAATGGGCCGTGTTTCACTGGTGCTGAATTCAAGGAATTCATGACCCGCAATGGGATCAAGCACGTCACATCTGCCCCGTTCAAGCCCACATCCAATGGCCAGGCAGAACGAACAGTCCAAACCATCAAGCAAAGCTTGAAACGTGTGTCGGAAGGCTCCCTGTAGACCCGCCTGTCCCGAGTCCTGCTCAGCTACCGCACTAGACCCACTCGCTCACCGGGGTTCCCCCAGCCAAGCTGCTCATGAAAAGGACGCTCAAAACAAGGCTCTCTCTAGTCCACCCTGATCTCCATGATCACGTCAAGGACAGGCGGCATCAACAAAGCATGTACCATGATCGCGCAAACTTGTTACACGATATTGAAGTCAATGACCCTGTATTTGTACTCAACTATGGACATAGTCCCAAATGGCTTGCCTGGCACAGTCATAGCCAAAGAAGGGAGTAGGGTGTTTCAGGTCAAACTTGCAAATGGACTAACTTGCAGAAAGCATTTGGACCAAATTAAACTGCGATTCACAGACAGCCGTGAGCAACCCAAAGAGGACACCACCAACTTCGACCCTCCAACACACACACAAGTGGCAACTGACATCACGGTTGACCACGAAGCTGAACTCACCATCCCCAGCAGCCCAGCAAGGTCAGCTGCCCAGCAGCCCAGCAAAGGACCAACCAACTCACCCATGCCTGCATTTGTACCGAGACGATCGACAAGGGAGTGAAAAGCCCCAGATCGTCTCACCCTGTAAATAAGTGTACCATTGACTTTGGGAGGGAGTGATGTTATGTATGCAACCCTATGTAACCTGTATCATACCGACACCAGAGTGCATACCTGTTGGAGTCCCAAGGGATCCCAGCATCCTTTGGGAGCACTGTCTATAAGCAGGCTTCCCATGCTGTACCAACACTCTGAAGTTTGATTTAAGGAACTAAGGTCACACTTACTCATGTCTACAGTACTGTTACATTGCTTTATTATGAACTTAACAGTAAGTGCGCATCTTTTCTCCTATTTTTAGTCAAACGCCCGTGGGAAGAAGAAACCGGGATTTCAGAGCCATTGTATCTCATCTCTGCAGGGTTATTTTTGTTATTACCATGGAATATGAAACACGGCTTCCATGGCTAGGGTTGGATGTTAGGGTTACCTAGTTTCCATTGATTCACATCACAGCTGAAATACAATAGCCCATCATCTCAAAGCCCCACTATTTCCAACAAAGCTCTCCACCACCGCACTAACTCTGTTTTAAGGCTACTGGACCCGGGCACTGCATAGGTCTCATATTAAGTGATGTTCATTACAGTTCACACCACAAAAGGAACATACAAAATACATGACTCCAAAAGTAAAGAAAATATTGATGTTACTCTATAATGAAAAGAGTTGAGTAGGTTTACAGAAAGAAATTTGTGGGGGGGGGGGGTGGTTATTTTAAATGAAGATCTACTCCTCATTTCACCATTAGTGTAAATCTCATTTAATACCAAATAATTTAAGTCTAGGACTCTGTAGACACTTGGTGCAGATGTAACATATACAGTAACATATTTAGTCTTTCCGGGCGAGAGTTTCTGGAAAGTTAAAAATGTGTCACAGATTGAAATGTTTATATTGCCTGAACTGATGAAGCAAAGTGCTATCAGCTAATGGCAGCTAATTACTGCCATTGGCTTATTGCTTTATGACGACAGTTCATGTCAAATCGCTGAAGGGAGGAAGAGGCACATGGTTAGAGGCAGAACCCTCCAGCATCCAATTTGAGCATGAAAGAGATTTTTGTGTATAGAAGAACTCCACGAGCCTGAGTACTGTGAGCTAAACTTAGTGTGACCTTAGTCTTCTTTATTATAACTCCAGAGTGCCTAAACAACATGGCAGCCAACCTTTTATACTGGCCCTGCACGTGTGTGCAGGTGACCATTAGGACTCCAACAGCCACGCCCTCTGATGGCAAGTATTACAAAGTTACACACATAACATCACTATCCTCCAAAGTCTTCGGTACAAGTTATTTACAAGTTGAGACGATCCGGAGCCGTTCGTTCCCTGGTTGATCATCTAAGTTCAAACCCTGGCGTGTGTGAGTTGGTCGGACCATTGCTGCACTGCAGCGCGGTTGGTCTGACCGGACTGTCAGGAATGATGGGTTCATCCTCATGATTGACAGCGAGGTCGATTGCTGGTTGGGTGTGTGTTGGTGGATCGTCGATGGCGATGTCCTCTTCAAGTCGTTCCTGGTTGTCAGTAAATCACAATTTGGTCTGATCTAAATGCTTTCTGCATGTTTGGCCATTTAACAGTTTGATTATAAACGCCCTATTCCCTTCCTTGGCCAAAACAGTGCCAGCAACCCACTTGGGACCATGACAGTAATTCAGAACAAACACAGGGTCGTTAACATCAATGTCACGTGAAACAGTTGCGCGATCGTGGCACATGTTCTGCCAGTGTCGCCAGGTTTCCACGTCATCATTAAGATCCAAGTGGACTATGGAGAGCCTGGTTTTGAGGGCTCTCTTCATTAACAATTCTGCCAGGGGAACCCCGGTGAGCGAGTGAGGTCACGTCCGGTAACTGAGCAGAATGCAAGACAAGCGGGTCTGCAGGGAGCCGTCCGTCACGCGTTTCATGCTCTGCTTGATTGTTTGAACTGCCCGCTCCATTTGACTGTTAGACGCGGGCTTAAACAGAGCAGAACTGACATGCTTGATGCCATTGCGGGTCATAAACTCATTGAATTCCGAGCTGGTGAAACACAGTCCATTGTCGGGCAAGCCATGGGTGGCGAACATCACCCGGAGGCTTTCAATGGTGGCTGTGGAGGTATTGGATGACTTGATTATGCAATCAATCCATTTGGAGTAAACATCAACAACTACTAAAAATATATTTTCTAGAAAGGGGCCGCAAAATCTACGTGGATTCTGGACCACGGTTTGGAGGGCCATGACCACAGACTCAGTGGAGCCTCCCTTGGTGCATTGCTCAATTGCGAGCAAGTGTTGCACTGATGCACGCATGACTCCAAGTATGAGTCAATGCCGGGCCACCAAACATGCGACCTGGGAATTGCCTTCATTATGACAATGCGTGGGTGGGTACTGCGTAGGTCGCATATAAATGTTTCCCTGCCTTCCTTTTGGCAAAACCACACAATTACCCCATAAGAGACAATCCGACTGGATAGACATTTCATCTCTGCATCAGTGAAACGGCTTAATTTCATCTTGCATTAACCCGGGAACGGCCGACCAGTTCCCATTTAGGACGCAATTCTTTACTAATGATAGCACAGAATCCTGGCTGGTCTAGGTCCTGATCTCGCGAGCTGTGACAGATGATGCCTCGCCCTCAAAAGCATCCATGATCAGTAGCAAGTCTGCGGGCTGCGCCATTTCAACTCCAGTGGTGGGTAATGGTAGCCAGTTGAGAGCATTGGTACAGTTTTCAGTGCCTGGTCTGCGGCGGATAACATAGTCATAAGCGGATAATGTTAGTGCCCATCTTTGGATGCGGGACGAAACATTGGTATTTATACCTTTGCTCTCTGAAAACAGCGAAATGTGCGGCTTGTGGTCAGTTTCAAGCTCAAACCGAAGTCCAAATAGGTATTGGTGCATTTTCTTAACCCCATATACACATGCTAACGCCTCATTCTCGACCATACTATAGGCTCTCTCAGCCTTAGACAGACTTCTAGACACATATGCAACCGGTTGAAGGTTGCCCGATACATTGGCTTGCTGTAACACACAGCCAATCCTGTACAATGAGGCATCACAAGCTAGCACTAAACGTTTACATGGGTCATAGTGTACAAGTAACTTATTTGAACATAGCAGGTTCCTGGCCTTCTCAAAGGCTGTGTCTTGAGATTTTCCCCAAATCCAGTCATCATTCTTACGTAGCAACATGTGCAAAGGCTCTAACAACATGCTCAACCCGGTTAGAAAGTTACCGAAATAGTTGAGGAGTCCCAGGAACGAACGCAGCTCTGTCACATTCTGTGGTCTGGGTGCATTCTTGATGGCCTCTGTCTTTGAGTCCGTGGGCCTGATGCTGTCTGCTGCAATCTTTCTCCCCAAAAATTCGACTTCTGACGTCAGGAAAACACACTTGGAGCATTTCAGCCTGAGTCCCACTCTGTCTAGGCGACTTAAAACCTCTTCCAGGTTGTGTAGATATTCAATGGTCTCACGACCAGTGATCAGGATGTCGTCTTGAAACACAACGGTGCGCGGAACAGATTTCAGCAAACTCTCCATGTTTCTTTGGAAAATGGCTGCAGCCGAGCGAATCCCGAAAGGGCACCTGTGGAATATAAACAGCCCTTTATGCGTGTTGATGCACATCAGTCTTTTCGAAGATTCAGCCAGCTCCTGTGTCATGTAGGTGAAGGTTAGGTCCAACTTGGTGAACGAATTCCCCCCGCTAACATTGCGAACAGGTCATCCGCCTTGGGCAGCGGGTACTGGTCCTGTAGTGAGACTCGGTTAATCGTTACCTTGTAGTCACCACAGATTCTGACCGTGCCATTGCTTTTCAACACCGGAGCAATTGGACTGGCGCACTCGTTGAACTCGACTGGCAATATGATTCTTTCACGTTGGAGTCTGTCCAGTTCGATCTCGACTTTCTTCCTCATCATGTACGGAACCACCTGAGCCTTGTGATGGATGGGCCATGCACAGGGCCTAGATGGATCTGTACCTTGGCGCCTGTGAATTGCCGATGCCTGGTTCGAATAGCGAGGGAAACTTGCTCAGCACTTGAACACACAAGCTTTCATCCACTGAAGATAGTGCTTTGTTCTCGTTCCAATTCCATCTAATCTTTTCTAGCCAGTTTCTGCCGAACAGCGTTGGGCCATTGCTTGGAACAATGCACAATGATAGGTCATGCGCAGCTCTATCATATGATACTTTCACTGCTGCACTTCCAATGATTGGTATGAGCTCCTTGGTGTAGGAGGCAGCTTTGCATTAATCGGGCTCAGTTTGGGCCTTTGTGGCTTATTGCCCCAAAGTTTCTCGAAAGCCTTCTGGATCATTATTGACTGACTCGCACCCGTGTCCAACTCTATGGATACTGGAACTGCATTTAAGTTAACTTTCAGCATTATAGGAGGGCTCTTGGTGGTGAAGGTATGTACCCCATACACTTCTTCTTCGGGTTGAGTTGCCTGTGCTGCGTGATCCGCGCCGGATCGATCATCCTTGCCACGTGGTATGTCGCAGCATGTTTGCACATTTGCTGGAGGTGCCCCATTGTTGCGCAGCCTTTACACACGTAGTGCTTGAATCAACATTGATGGGCCCGATGATTACCCCCACAGCGCCAACATGGTGCTAATGGATTCACATTCACTCCCGATGGTGGACTCCGAGTCATCACAACTCTTGCAGCCGCAGGCGTACAGGCCTTGCCATGTACAGTTCGGCCTGCTAGCGACGTCATTTTATGCACAGTACTTGCCGGTGAGCTTCGATGTTGAGAGGATATCTGTTTGGTGTTATCGTCCGTGGCCATGCATGCCTGGGCGATCGCGATGGCCCTGCTCAGGTCTAGGGTTTCGGCAGCCAGCAACTTTCGAAGAATGACCTCATGGCTGATGTCCAGCACGAAAAAGTCCCGCAGCATTTGCCCCAACGCAGCTCCAAAATCGCAATGTCCCACAAGGCGTCTCAGGTCAGTGACATAATCCGCCACATCCTGGCCCCCAGAGCGATGGTGCGTGTAAAAATGGTATCTGGCCATGAGGATACTCTCCTTCAGCTTGAGGTCGTCCCGAACCAGCATGCACAACTCTGTATATTCCTTCTCCATTGGTTTTGTCGGTGCGAGCAGATTCTTGATGAGGCCGTATATTTTAAGCCCACAGACGGCGAGGAGAACCGCCCTGCGCTTGACGGCATTAGTGTCTCCTTCCAGCCCGTTGGCTGCAAAGTACTGGTCGAGACGCTCGACGAAGACTTCCCAATCATCAACCCTCTACAAATCTCTCTAATATTCCAACGGCAGCCATGGTTGCGTGAAGGTTCGTATTCTGTTACTCGTCGCCAGTTGTTGTGTATAGAAGAACTCCATGAGGCTGAGTACTATGAGCTAAACTTAGTGTGACCTTAGTCTTCTTTATTACAACTCCAGTGTCTAAACAACATGGCTGCCAACCTTTTATACTGGCCCTGCACGTGTGTGCAGGTGACCATTAGGACTCTAACAGTCGCGCCCTCTGGTGGCAAGTGTTACATAGTTACATACATAATACTTTGTGTAGAACTGAACAAAGGTGTCACAGAATACCAAATATTAAAGATACTGAGCCTGAAATTCCTGGAGCCACGGTCAGCCCCTGACCTCGGCCCAGTTTCTGGGCATCGGCTCGTTTGTATGAAGGGAGTGGGCATCAGTGCCATTTCCAGTATGTCCCGTACATCTGCTCTGGAAGGGGCCAGGAATTCAGAGTAGCACTTTGCTGCTCTATGGAGGAAGGCATTCCAGACAAAGATCATAGATTTTTTTTCTTAAAAGGTGCTGCACTATACAGTTGCCACTTTCTTAATGGCAATTGATTGCTCCATTAGGAAACAGACATTGTGGACCCCACGTCTGCCAGGATCATGCAGGTATATTGTGCACTGGAGGCATAGGAAACAGAATCGGTGGGATCTCTGGTGGGTGATATCAGTTCATCAGTGCTGCCTCTTCTTCTGATGTCAGCAAGGGTGGGGGAGGGGGGAGGAAATGCAAGAATCCCCCGCCTCCACTTCCGCCAACATTTTTAAATATAAAAACAAAATCCCGCTAATATTCATTGAATGTAATATTTTGTATGTCACATGAATTCCAACCCCATCGCTTGGGTTACACCAGCAATCGTTTCCCTGGCCCTTTAATGTCAGGGCTATTGTAGTGAAAAATGTTCATTCAAATTATAAAATAATGTTCTATTGCAGCAATGGGGAAATAGGAACTGCTTTCCTATGCATGAGAGATAAATGCAAATCTGCACACCATTTATACATTTACAGTTGCAATGCAGATATGATTAGAGGTGACTGAGTCAGCAGTTTGTCAAGTTAAGCACATAACAACATAATAATTAGGATCAGGAGTAAGTCATATGGTTCCTCAAGCCTGCTCCGCCATTCAATAGATCATGGCTGATCTTCGACCTGAACTCCAATTTCCCACCCGGTCCCCATATCCCTTGATTCCCCTAGAGTCCATAAAACGATCTCAGCCTTGAATATACTCCAACGATCCAGCATCCACAGAAACCCTCTAAGTGAAGAAATTCCTCCTCATCTCAGTCATAAATGGCCGACCCCTTATCCTGAGACTGTGCCCTCTAGTTCTCGACTCACCCGTCAGGGGACTCAAGTACAGTTTACCCTGACAGTGCAGCCCCTTTGAACAGCAGGCAGAAGTTGAAAATGAACTGAAAGCATTTCTCTTTACTCAAGTTACAAATAGTTGAATACAAAGATATCTCTATATTCAAGCCACCTGCTTAATAGGTCGCCAGATGTGCAATTAAAAGTCACATGAAACCCTGGTGAAATTCAAACTGGATGGCCGAGTACAATAACCGCTGTAAATTCATACTCAGCCCTAATGCACAGTAAAACAGTCTCTACATTTGTAGGATTCAGCAAATTCCCATCAAAATGGTGACTGGCGACAATTTTGCTGCAGGCAATTTCACGAAACCCAAATTCATCAGTGAGAATGGAAAACTGGCCAATCATAGGGATATAACGTCCCTAAAACCCGCCATCGCCGGATTGTCATCCAAAAAGATCGCTAAGATTCTTCAAATAATGCCGGCGAAAAATTGCATAAAAAAGGGAAAAAATACCGCCTGGCGAGAAAATGGATCTTACACATAAATTCTCAGTGATTAACTGCTGAGAAAATTGGGGCAAATTGGGCAGTTCTTAACCAAAATGGGCAGTAATTACTCAAATTTAGACCGAGGCTGCGGTTGGGCCTAGGAGGGAGGAAAACACAAAAAATATTTTTTCCAAGAAACAAAAAATAAAAAATCAGAAAGCACTCTCAACACCCTTTTTAACTTAATTGCTGTAAAAGAGTTTTAAAAGAATGATTTAAAAAAAAACCTTTAACTTACCTTTCGTTGCAGGGCTACTGACCTACCGCCCAGCTCCGGCTGCTTTTCATGGGTGTTTTTTTTCGACCTTACCTACAGGTCACCACTGAGCCCAAACTTGGACGGTAGCAGTTTTTCCAGCGGTGCACATGAGCGGTCCGCTCCCCAGCGATATTTTGGAACGCTTTAAAAAATGAAGTGGAAATTTTCACCAGGTGGTTTTCTGCCAAAAACAAGCAGTACCACCAAGAAAAACGCCAGAAATGAAGTGGAAATTCTAGCCCTAATGGTAATCGTAACCCAGCTGTAATAATAAATAAAGACAAAAAATGCTGGAAACACTCAGCAGGTCAAGTAGTGTGTATAATAATGGTACTGCTGAAACCGCAAAATAGCCACTGAACCAGGACAATTGATGCAAAGTTTAGAATCCAGCTGTGGAATGCAAAATACCTGCGTGTTATAGCTTCAAGAAGTTACAGAATATGTTGATTTACCCACCAGACCTGCATGCTGTAAAAGCTTCCAGTGTGATTCTCTTCTCCGTGTCTTCACTTACCTGTCCTGCTCTGCTGGCTCTCAGTTCCTTGAACTGCTCTTGCTTGTGATTGTGCTGAGGCATTTGATCGCAATTTAGACACGAGGGGAGATTGTCTTAGCCCCTGCACCCAAGCTCGTCAGATTGTCTGGGAACATTAATGTGGGAAAATGGTGCGGGTCAAATGGAGCAGGAATGTCAGGCGGGTTCCATTATAGGCAAGGATTCCAACCCTCCCAATTATCCAATTTTCGCTGCACCTAGCTGACCCAGTGAGACTGAGCACAGATCAGGGAAATCTCCCCTGTGCTCTTTAGGTTTCTACTGATCACACGGCCTTGCACAGACAACAGAGACAAATATTGCCCTTGAAAATTGAATGTGCCGTGCAAACCATCACATTCAATGAATATACACAGGAATTAAACAAATGTATTTATCTTTGTGTCATTGTTACAGAATCATAGAATAGTACAGCACAGAAGGAGGCTATTCGGCCCATCGAGTCTGCACCAGCTCTTTCGAAGAACAATCCAGTTAGTTCCACTCCCCCTAAAATAGGGCTACTTTGGGTACATTTGAACCTTGGGGGATAATATTTAGCCTGGTTAGCTGATAGAAAAGCATTAACACCACAGAATTTTAAATCGATTCCAGAGTCTGCCAGTAAAAATATATATTTTTATATATATTTTATATAAATTCATTCATTAATTTATGGTGCAATTAAAAAAAATAATGTGACTACTAATTTGGTTTTAAAGGTATGTACTTAAGAAGCAAAAACAGAAACACACTGCAGGTCAGTCAACATCTGCGGAGAGAACAGATATGATTACATTTTGGATGCAGATCCTTCTGAACTGAAAAATAAGAGACTGGAAGGCATATTAATATAATCAGATAATGCGAAAAATATATTAAAATACAGACAAACCCAGAGAGCAATCATGACTGGAATGATGTAACCAGTCACCTCAGTCAAGAAGCACACAGCAGCACTAAGACATTAAAAAGACAAAGGGCCGAAATTTGGTGAATCCCAAGGGCCGCCATCGTGTCGCCCAAAGGATTGCCAATGGCTGCTGATGTCCCTGGTGGTTCTTTGGACGGGATATTCATGAAGAATGTCCCTCGAAGGTCAGCCGACAGCAAATGATGGACTTATGCTGCCAAGCTGGGTGGTAGTTAGCGGGAGCTCCCATTCTCGGCGGCAAAGGCGCTTGCTGCCCAAGTGCCACTGAGGATGGAGTCGGACCCATGGAGGGTCAAAGACCCGCAAATTAAAATCATTGGGAAAAAAAAAAAATCCATCAGAAGACCTTGAGGGGACCCCAATCTGGTAAGTCGCTGTTAAAAAAAAAATGAAGAAATGTTCGTTAACCTTTTTTTCAGGATCTTCATACTTACCGTCGGGGACAGACCAGCCTCCAGCCAGAGGTCGTTCCCCGTTCTAGTGCCAACTCCCACCCGCACCAATCCTGAAGCTCGGCGGGCGGGAGTCCACTTACACCACTCGGCCGTCCGCTGAGATCAGTGGGCAGTTCCCAGCGGTTCTCCCCTCCCGCCCACTCCACACCAAATGGAAAGTGGCATAGGGCGGAAACCGGAGAAGAATCGCGGCGGCAGTCGGCGACAGCAGGCGGCAGTGGGCGGTAAGGCCACCACATTCGGCCCCAAAGGATGTGCAAATAACTAAGGAAGTAGGAGGCCTGGGGAGAAATGAGATGGAAAACATCTGCTACATGGTTGAACTTAACAATCATGAGTTTTACTGTGTTTTTAAAATTATCTTGGAATCATAGAATTGTACAGCACAGAAGGAGGCCATTCGGCCCATCGTGCCTGTGCCAGCTCTTTGAAAGAGCTATCCAATTAGTGCCAATCCCCTGCTCTTTCCTGATAGCCCTGCATGGTGAAGATACTATTGTAATGTCGGATACACGGCAGCCAAATTGCACACAGCAAGGTCTCACAAACAGCAACAACATGTTGACTGGATAATCTGTTGTAGTGAATGTTGGTTAAGGGATAAATATTGGGCCAGGATACCGGGGAGAACTCCCCGACTCTCCTTTCAAAAAGTGAGATGGGATCTTTTACATCCGCCTGAGAGGGCAGATGGGAACACAATTTAATGTCTCATCTGACAGAAGCCACCTCCAACAATGCAGTATGCCCTCAGCACTGCATTGGAAGGAGTGACAACCTAAATTTTGCACTCAAGTCTCCAGAGTGGGACATGAATCCACAACCTTCTGACTCAAAGGCAAGAGTGCTACCACTGTGCCACAGTTGAGGCATATATATATATATATATAAAATATATTCCCATACCCTTTTTCTGATTCCATTATTTTGCAGTTCATTTATGCTTTTGAAAGGAATTGATAGGGTAGATAGAGAGAAACATTTTTCCGCACAGGTATCAAATTAAAACAAATATCATCTCCAGCATCTGCTGCGATGTTGCGGAATACTATGAATTCTTTCTATTCAAATAGCTGTTCTGTTTTGGTTTAAAGTTTCTTCCCGCCAACCCCAATCAGCTAATGTTGCACGATTTTCTCTTTAATAGTCTTGGAACAAGATCCAGAGGGGCCGAAATTGCCCCTCTTGCTAAAGCCCATTAGCACCTCAAATCAGCGGCCACGCTGCGGAATGCAGTGGTCACCAATATCGGTATTCCCTTAACGCGGTCTTGCAGCGGTCTGAAGCTCCGCAACTCTTCCCCCTCACTTCTCAAATGTGTCATCACTCCGCGCACCGCTGAGATTCCGGGCAGGAAGCGAGATTCCCCTTCCAAAGTCGTGCGGCTGCTCGGCGGTGCGAAGAATTGCTTTTTTCGGGTGTTGCGTCATTGCAGATGCACACCGCCGGCGCCTCTTAAAGGCTTGTTGATTTCACAGAATTTCAAACCCGTGACTTTTTTGCGTTGTTCGGCTTCAATGTGCACTGCTTTGCCGAGTGCTGGAGGACAAGGAGGCCACTTCGAGGAGGCTGCGCTTGTGGAGGGTCTTGAGATGGGGGCAGTGCTTTCAGGCCCACACCTCCTGTGCATTGTGTGTGCCGCCAAGGAGGAGAAGGCGGCGCTGGGGCAAGGGATGCATAGGCACCGGGCAAGGGCCAGCAGAGCATGGTGGAGAGGGCCAGGGAGATGGCCACAGAGGAAAAGCAAGAGAGCTGACACACAAAGGCCCTCAGCAAGGAGCACCCCCAAGGAGGAGAGTCAGGTTCACCGAATCCCTCCAGCAGATAATGGGCGAGCAGCCTGCAGCGAGGTCAGATGCTGGGCAGCACCAGCCTGCAGAGTTGGAGGAGGCATAACAACAGCAGGGATCAGCCGATGAGCTACTTCACCTAGCAACACGACCACACAGAAGTGGGGGTGAGAGAGCATATCGCGGAAGGGTTTTCCGCCAAAAATTCGCAAACATCGATATGAGTGATGATCAGTGCCTGTGCAGACTGAGATTCCACTTAAGCCTGCATCTGGCTATTTCCATGGCCCAACCTGTGAGCCCTCTCACACATCATTCCCGCACACTGAAATGAGAGACCTGATCACAAATTCCAAACACTAAATAAAGATTTATTAGAACCCAAACAATGGGTCTCAAAATAACTTACATTATCCATTATCATCCTTGTCCAACTCCTTCTTACCCCTCTTACACAGACCTATCCTTACAGTACGCCGCAGTGTCTCCCCTTTGCCTGCCTCATGGCTATGTGTGTGTGTAGAGGAATCTGTAGATGTCCTTCTCGGACACTCTCGACCAGCTCTGGCCCTGGAAGGGCCGGCTGAAGAATGGGCCTCATCCTCCTGTGCGCCTTCAGTCGGGAGTGGCTGAGGGGAAGCCATGCTTGGCAGCAATTGCGCAGTGGCATCTATCGGCTCAGGGCTGCTGTGAACTAGAGACGCAACATCAGTATCCAGGTCCGAGGAGCCAATACCACTCCCCCGGGACAACACCCCACCTTCCCCACCAAGCTGCTGGACCACAGGTCGGTGGGGTGTGGTAGCACTGTTGGGCCCCCAGTGGACCGTGATGGACCCAGCCGCAATGGCAGCAGTGAGATCACACGTAGCCTCCAGCTGACACTGCATGACAGCAGCCACACTCTGGTAGCCATCAGAGACGAAAGCTGTCAGAGTCTCCATGCCCTGTTGCCCAGAGTGCATGAGAGTATTCTGAGCTTCCAGGGCAACAGCCAGCCTGTGCAAAGAAAGTTCAAGAGGAACTCAAGACACAGCTGCAAAACCCGTCTTTAAGAAGGCCAAGGAGCAGCTGTATCGTTAGCATGATGGTTTGCATCAAATGGATAGATGGGGAATTTCGCAGTGCAAACAGCTCACCGCAACCACACCACTGAAAATAGCCATTACCACCGGAAATTAAGACTCCGCTCCATTTATGACAAATAACAGAGCAATTTCGATCTTATTACCACCCCAATCATATCGTAACGGACGGCCAATGGTGGTGTGACCACCTCATTTCGGGCGGAGGGCAATTTCGGGCCCAGAGTCTTTAAGCACTTTTTTTCCCTCCCAATCATTTCCTTTCACACATTTTAGAATGACAACAAAACAAAGGGTAATGATATTAATGGATGAAAATCCACTACAACTTTCAACGGTTTTTGCTCCCCATTTTCTACTCGCATCTTTTTCTGTTAAAATAAACACACAGAGGGTGGTGGACAATTAAACAACTAGCGGGGGGTGGGGGGCGGGGAGGTTGCATGAACATCCCATTTGTTAGTGCTGTTGGAGAGGGTTTAAACTAGCTTCTTAAGAGACTAGCATATGAAGAAAGGTTAAGTAGGTTGGGCCTATACTCGCTGGAGTTTAGAAGAATGAGAGGTGATCTTACTGAAACGTATAAGATTTTGAGGGGGCTCGACAAGGTGGATGCAGAAAGGATGTTTCCCCTCGTGGGTGAATCTAGAACTAGGGAGCATAGTTTCAGAATAAGAGGTCGCCCATTTAAAACAGGATGAGGAATTTCTTCTCTCAGAGGGTCGTGAATCTATGAAATTCTCTACCCCTGTGGAGATTGGGTCTTTGAATATATTTAAGGTGAAGATAGACACATTTTTGAATGATGGGAGTCAAAGATTATGGGGGACGGGCAGGGAAGTGGAATTGAGGCCAGGATCAAATCAGCCATGGCAGAGCAGGCTCGAGGGGCCAAATGGCCAACTCCTGCTCCTATTTCTTATGTTCTTATGTTCTCTCCCGACTAGATTTAGTTGGGAGAGAAGCAAAGCTGAAAATGGATGGCAGTAAATTAGCAAGTGAGTTTGGAAGGCAGAGGAAGCAAAGGCTAGAAAATGGACAACAAAGGAGCTACGCAGCACTTGATGGTACATACTTCACTGCAAGGAGTCTAGTGAACAAGGTAGATGAGCTGAAGGCACAGATAGACACATGGAAGTTATAATATCATAGTTATTACTAAAATTGGCCTAAAGAGGGGCAGGAATGGCAGCTCAACATTCATGGTTACAGGACTTTCAGACGAGTGGCAGCATAATTTCAACACAGGTATGTGTGAAGTCATCCATTTTTACCAAAAAGAGATAGATCTTAGGATCTTTTAAATGGTAAAAATAGGAACAGTGGAGGTCCAAAGTGATTTAGGGATTCATGCATACAGATCAATAAAATGTAGTGGTCAAGTACAAAACATAATCAAAACATAATCAAAAAAGCTAATGTAATGATAGCCATTAAAACTAGAAGGCTAGAATATAATGGGGGAGGAAGTTTTGCTACAGCTATACAAAGCCCTGCTTAGCCATCTGGAGTACTGTGTACAGTTCTTGGCATCGTACCATCGAAAAGATATATTGGCCTTGGAACGAGTGCAGCGCAGATTCACCAGAATGTTACCAGGTCTCCAAGGGTTAGATTATGAGGAGAGATTAAATAAATTAGGCTTGTATTCCCTGGAACATAGAAGGCTAAGGGGTGATTTGATTGAGGTTTTGGGAATTTTGAAAGGAATTGACAGGGTAGATAGAGAGAAACATTTTCCACTGGTGGGAAAGTTTAGGACAAGGGGACATAACTTTAGAACCAGATTCAGGAGAGAAGTTAGGAAATACTTCTTCTCACAAAGGATGGTTCCTCCCACAAAGAGAAGTAGATAGTAGCTCAATTAATAATTTTAAATCTGAGATCGATAGATCTTTGCTAGACAAGGGTATTAAGGGATATGGAGCCAAGGAAGGTAAATGGAATTAGGAAGCAACCAGCCATTATGTTATTGAATGGCAGCACAGGCTCAAAAGGGTGAATGGCCTACTCCTGTTCCTATGTTCCTGTGACCTCACCCAGCAGCTTGAGGCCACATTGGCCCTGTTCCAGTCACAAATTGATTACATTCGATTACGCTGCTTGATTGCGCTGATTCATGGGAGAAATGGTCGGGCTTATTCTAATAAGTTTGCACAGAAACTTAAGCGGAACTTCACCTCGGCAAAACTGCAGTGTCCAGGGCTTCTAGTCACATGTTGCCAATTGTGGCCCTAGCAGAAACCCTACAACGTTATGTGTTTCGGCCTCTTCTGGTTCCGGATCATCTTCTCCACTGTCTTCACCTGATGAGAAAGCCATTCCAGCTTTCCACTCAAGCAGTTGAGTTGAAACTGCAGTCGGGGCCCAAAGATTCCATTGGCACTGGACATGCATATGTAAACAAGGACTCCGACAACTTTAGGTGGATGGCCTTGTCGCTTGCTAAATTGAACAGGTTAAAATCAGCAATGGTCAGCTTTCAACAGCTCCAGGGCGGGTAAGTAACCCGGGCAGGTAGGGTTAAAATTGTCCACACACCTTCAGTTTGATACTCATCCTAATGTATAACAAGATAAATGGGCTGAATGTCATTTACAGTTCTAAATTGCAAGTCCGCTCAGAGGAATCCCATTGCGAAACCTATTAATGCCAGTAATGGTTCTGGTGGCAGAAACAATAATTAAGGATAACTAGTACAAAGGCTCATGAAAGCCGAAGGACTGGATTTTCGGCTTTTGCGATTTTGGGGCGGCGGGGCAGCCCCGACACCACCTAGAAAAAGTTTGCGCCCTCGTTTTCAAATTTCTCCAAAAAATAAGGATCCATGATCGGGGGCGCAAAATCAGGCGCAAGGAAGTTTTTGCGCCCCAGCCAAAAATCGTGGCGTAAAAAAAGTTTGTCATTTTGCGCATGCGCAGACACCTTTCAATTTTCCTGGGCGCAGTCAGTACTTTAGGCCGCAGCGGCTTCCTGCGTGCATGGGCAGATGATCCAGCCCACTTCAGAGACTTTGGCAGAGATCGTGCAGCAAGAGGGCAGGCAGCATGTCAGATGATTTACTACAGTGCCTGCTGAGGCCTTAGTGCGGGCCGTTGAAAGAAGGTGGTCTGCATTCCATCTGGTTGGGCGAGGAAGGCAATTGCCCAGCATATTTAACAGCAGACACGGTGGCCAGAACTGGCACACAATGCAGCAAGAAGTTCAACGACCTCACAAGGGTCTTCAGGGCGAGTAGGCTTCACATTTATGTAGGCCTGCCATGCTTGCAAGATCAACATCTGACACAATGGAACTGCCCCTTCTCAATGTGTTGCAGGCCATGGTGTGGGTTGCAGAATGCAGCAGAAAACTGAAGGTTCACTTATCCAGCCATTGCCTCTGCATTCAGGATGCACATACCCTCTTGTACCCTAACCATTGTCAAGCCTCCTCACATTCCACTCCCACTGCTGATATACATTTTATAAACATCGCCCTAAGCCACTATGCTACCTGCCTCTCACCTCCTCCCAAGTTTTGAAAAACCTTAGTCACCAGCCACACAGATTGAACATTTGCACATCCACACAGTTAAGTTCAGAATAACTCCACGAGACTGTGTTGTAAGCTCAAACCATTGTGACCTTGGACTCTTTAATATAACTCCAAAGTGAGGCAGCAAGGTGGTGGACTGCCTTTTATACCTGCTTGCACCAGGGTACACAGGTGACCCATGGGTCTCCCACAGGTGTGCCCTCTGGTGGCAAGTCTTACACACAGGTGAGGTTCACATACATAACATCATTTCCCCCCAAAGTCTTGAGTACAAGTTATTTACAGGTTGAGGCGATCTGGCAGTCAGCGTTCCCTGGTCAATCACCTGAGTTGACATCCTGGCATGGGTGAGTTGGTCGGGTCATCGCTACACGGCAGCTCGGCTGGTCTCGTCTGACTGTCCGGCAAAGTGGGTTCATTCTCATGGTTGACAGCGAGGTCACTTGCTGGTTGGGTGTGTGTTGGTGGATCAGAGATGGTGCGGTCTTCCTCAAACTGTTCTTGGCATCCATGAATCGCAGTTTGGTCTGATCCAGGTGCTTTCTGCATGTTTGCCCATTCACCAATTTCACAACAAACACTCTATTCCCCTCCATGGCTAAGACAGTGCCAGCAATCTACTTGGGACCGTGACCATAATTTAGAACAAACACCGGGTCAATGACTTCAATGTCACATGATAGAGCGCGCGATCATGGTACACGTTATGCCGGTGCCGCCGGCTTTCTACGTGATCATTGAGGTCTGGGTGGACTAAAGAGAGCCTGGTTTTGAGTGCTCTCTTCATTAACAATTCTGCAGGGGCAACCCCGGTGAGTGAATGGGGGCGCGTTCGGTAGCTGAGCAGAACCCGAGATAACCGGGTCTGCAAGGAGCCGTCCGTTACGCGTCTTGCTTGATGGTTTGGACTGTCCGTTCCGCTTGGCCGTTGGATGCGGGCTTAAATGGGGCAGACCTGACATGCTTGATGCCATTGCGGGTCATGAACTCGTTGAATTCCGAGCTGGTGAAACATGGTCCATTGTCACTGACAAGGATTTCGGGCAAAACGTGGGTGGCGAACATGGCCCTGAGGCTTTCAATGGTGTCAGTGGATGTACATGATGACATTATTATACATTCAATTCATTTTGAGTAAGCTTCCACTGCTGCTAGAAACATCTTCCCCAGAAAGGGGCCAGCGAAATCTACGTGGACCCTGGACCACCCACAGTTTGGAGAGCCATTACCACAGACTCAGTGGGGCCTCCCTGGGTGCGTTGCTCAGCTGTGAGCAAGTGTCGCATTGCTGTATGCCCGACTCTAATTCGGAGTCAATGCCGGGCCACCAGACTTGCAATCTGGCGATGGTCTTCATCATGACTATACCTGGGTGGGTACTATGTAGGTCGCATATAAACGTTTCCCTGCCCTTTTTGGGCAAAATGACGCAATTCCCCCATAGCAGGCAATCCGACTGGATTGATAGTTCATCCTTGCATCGGTGAAAAGGTTTAATTTCCTCTTGCATTTCCCTGGGAACCCCCGACCAGCTCCCATTGAGGATGCATCTTTTTACTAGTGATGACAGGGGGACTTGGCTGGTCCAGGTCCTGATCTGGCAAGCCGTGATGGGTGACCCCTCGTTCTCGAAAGCATCCATTACCAGAAGCAAGTCTGCGGTTTGCGCCATTTCCACCCTGGTGGTGGACAATGAAAACTGACTGAGGGCGTCAGCGCAGTTCTCTGTGCCTGGTCTGTGGCGGATTACATAGTCATATGCAGACAATGTTAGTGCCCATCTTTGGATGCGGGATGAAGCATTGGTGTTGATACCTTTGCTTTCTGAGAGCAGTGAAGTAAGCGGTTTGTGGTCGGTTTCGAGCTCGAACCGGAGACCAAATCGATATTGGTGCATTTTCTTAACCCCATATACACATGCCAATGCTTCTTTCTCAACCGTACTGTAGGCTGTTTCAGCCTTGGATAAACTTCTGGACGCATATGCAACCGGTTGCAGTTTGCCTGACACATTTGCTTGCTGTAACACACAACCAGCCCCGTACGATGACGCATCACATGCTAGTACTAAACGTTTACATGGGTCATACAATACAAGTAATTTGTTAGAGCATAGCAGGATTCTGGCCTTGTTAAAGGCTGTTTCCCAAACCTAGTCGTCACCCTTGCGTAGCAACAAATGCAAGGGTTCCAGCAAAGTGCTCAGCCCCAGTAGAAAGTTACCAAAGTAGTTGAGGAGTCCCAGGAACAAACGCAGCTCCGTCACATTCTGTGGTCTGGATGCATTCTTGATGGCCTCCATCTTGGAGTCCCTGGGTCTGATGCTGTCCGCTGCAATCTTTCTCCCCAGAAATTCGACCTCTGGCGCCAGGAAACACACTTGGAGCATTTCAGCCTGAGTCCCACTCTGTCCAGTCATTTTAAAACCTCTTCCAGGTTGTGCAAGTGTTCGATGGTGTTGCGACCAGTGATCAAGATGTTGTCCTGGAACACCACTGTACATGGAACCGATTTCAGCAGACTCTCCATGTTCGTCTGGAAGATGGCCGCCGCAGAGCGAATTCCAAAGGGGCACCTGTGGTACACGAACAGTCCTTTGTGCGTATTGATGCACGTCAACTTCTTTGACAGTTCAGACAGTTCCTGCGTCATGTACGCGGAGGTTAGGTCTAGCTTGGTGAACGACTTACCCACTGCTAGCGTGGCGAATAAGTCCTCCGCTTTGGGTAGTGGGTACTGGTCCTGTAGCGAGACTCAGTTGATCATCACCTTGTAGTCCCCGCAGATTCTGACCATCCCATCGTCTTTAGTACCGGCACGATTGGACTGGCCCACTCGTTGAACTCGATTGGCGATATGATTCCCTCTCGTTGAAGCCTGTCCAGCTCGATTTCGACTTTCTCTCGCATCATATATGGGACTGCTCGAGCCTTGTGATGAACGGGCCTGCCCCAGGAACAAGGTGGATCTGCACTTTGGAGCCTGTGAAGTTGTCGATGCCTGGCTCAAATAATGCCGGGAATTTGTTTAGCACCTGGCCACACGGAGCATCATCTGCCGAGGGCAGTGCTTTGATGTCGTCCAGTTCCACCGAATCTTGCCTAGCCAACTCCTGCCGAACAGCGTTGGGCCATCGCCTGGTACAATCCATAGCGGTAAATCATGCACCATTCCATCATACGATACTTTCACTGCCACACTGCCGATAACAGGTATGAGTTCTTTGGTGTAAGTGCGCAGTGTAGTCTGAATCGGGCTCAGTTTTGGCCTCTGTGCCTTGCTACTCCACAGTTTCTCAAAGGCCTTCTGGATCATAATCGATTGACTCACCCCCATGTCTATTTCATGGAGACTAGAATGCCATTAAGTTTGACTTTTAACATTATCAGAGGGATTTTGATGGTGAAGGTGTGTACCCCATACACTTCCTTCTCATCCTCCGGTTGAGTTGCCTCTCCTGCTCGTTCAGTGTGATCCGCACTGGATCGGTCGTCCTCTGCTGACTTTGCCATGTGGTGGGTCCGAGGTCACTTGCACAATCGCTGGAGGTGCCCCATTGTTCCACAGCCTCTGCACACATAGTGCTTGAATCGACATTGATGGGTTCTGTGACTGTCCCCGCAGTGCCAGCATGGCGTTAATGGATTCACATTAGCACTGCTCCGCGGCCTCTAAGTCACCCTGGGCCAGGCCTCTGCAGTCATGTGGGCCCTACCATGTACAGTCCTACCTGCTGAAGGCATTATTTTAAGCACAGTACTTGCCGGTGAGCTTCGAGTCTGTGAAGATATGTTTCATGTTGTCGCTCGTGGATGTGAAGGCTTGGGCTAACGTGATGGTCCTGCTCAGATCCAGGGATTCGGCAAACAGCAGTTTGCGAAGGATGTCCTCGTGGCCAATTCCAAGCATGAAAAAGTCCCGCAACATTTCCCCCAAGGATCCTGCAAAGTCGCACTGCCCCGCAAGACGTCTAAGGTCGGCGACAAAACTCACTATGTTCTGGCCTTCGGAGCGGCGGTGCCTGTAAAAGCCGTAACTGGCCATCAGGATGCTCTCCTTTGGCTTGAGATGTTCCTTAGTCAGCATACACAGCTCTGCGTACGATTTGTCCATTAGTTTGACCGGTGCCAGCAAATTTTTAAGGAGGTCATATAACGATTACCAACAGATAGTGAGAAGAATTGCCATGCGCTTGATCTCTGTTTCAGCCGTGTCCAATTCGTTGGCCACAAAGTACTGGTCGAGATGCTCAGTGAAGGCTTCCCAATCATCACCCTCAACAAATCTCTCTAGAATACCAACGGCAGCCATTTCCGCGTGAAAGTTCGTGATCTGTAACTCGTCGCCAGTTGTTAAGTTCAGAATAAGCTCAAACCATTGTGACCTTGATCTCTTTAATATAACTCCAAAGTGAGGCAGCAATGTAGTGGTCTGCCTTTTATACCTGCTTGCACCAGGGTACACAGGTGACCCTTGGGTCTCCCACAGGTGTGCCCTTTAGTGGCAAGTCTTACACACAGGTGAGGTTCACATACATAACACATACATAACAGTGGCAGCTATTGAACTATGGAAGGCACATGTGGCACAAGAGGAGGTGGACCCTTACTGAATCGTTTTTCTTGCTCTTATTGCGGGCCAAGCTCTCCCATAATAAAAGGGAGCAGCGATGAACAGGAGGTGGACAGCCGGAGCTGCTGGAGCTCACAGAGGTCGAGCAGCGAGTGTCGGCACTCATGGGTACCCCAGTTCGCACAGTGGCCGGGGCAATGCCGAGTGTGGGTATGTAAATAGAACTTGCATTTCCTTGACCCCTAATATCAAGTGGCCTAGCCCCTTTACATATATATGTCCAATGCCATCTTCCTGCTATCACCCTGCCCCCTCCCCTGCTGCTAACCACACGTCTGTTGTTTTGTGCTTACAGATGACCAGCCACAAACGCGCCAGCCTTCCCATGAGCCATCAACATCTGGCCACAGGGGAGATGATGAGGGAGAGGATAAAAGTGTGCTGCCTGAACCTCACAGCCCAACAGTCGCACCGTCTGCTGACGTAACATCTGGGGATGAAAGCGATTGCCCGGGGTTTGAGCACTCTGAGGCTCCTGGCCCCAGTGGCCTACAGCAACGCAGAGCGGGAGGGGAAGCCCAGAGGCCAGCTTCCCGGAGGGTGAGTCGGCACAGTGGTCCTGCTGAAGAACAGGCAGATGTGGGCCTGTACTTGGTGGCAATGTCGAGGGAGAACACGGAAATGCACCGCGAGCTCATGGGTGCATTGGGTAGGATCCCCCAGAGCACAGACAAACTTGCTGAGTGTTGCGGAGGCTGCCTCAGGATGACAGCATTCCGGCTTCCACCACTGACTCTCCCACCATGTACCTTATGCAGCCCATACCCGAGCCACCAGAGATGGCTTCCGCTGATGCTGAGGCACAGCAGTCCGTAGCCGGGCCTTCCAGGCCCAGAGCTGATCCAGGGCATCACGCTAGGCCATCTGCACTGTCTGGCCCACCAACACAACAGCCCTCAAGAAGCCTTACTGTAAGCACTGAGGCCTCATTGAGGAGGAGCAGCAGGCATGGGAGGGTGATGAAAGGAAGGGGGGGGAATCTCAGGGCAAGTCTCATTAAGGGGTGGGACAACCTTGTGCAGATGCCTTGATGTATTCTGTGTACACATGTAAATAGTTGTTTTTCATTAATGCAATTGTTGTTGAGTTACTTGCAGCAGAACGGTGTTTATTGAATCGTTTGGTTTTGGTGGGGAGGGGGGAGAATTGTTTGTTACTTTTTTTGATAAAAATGTCACTTTGACCCTTTGTCGTTGGTGTCGTGTGCATCATTCCAAAGTTCAGCATAGATGTGCCTCTACGGTGGCACATAACGCGGCCAGTATTAGATGCATCTCTCAGCTTCCTCCATTCAAGTAACTGGTCCATTATGAGCTGGCGATGTGCGGCTCTTGCTCTGGCAGCATCTTCATGCTTCCTCCCCTGTGGATGGGGTGGCTGTCCAATCAGTGCCTCGCCAGGCTCCTCTTCATCGTCCTCCTCCTCCTGAGGTGGGCCTGCAATGCCTGGTCCCTCATGGTGGCCAAGTTGTGTAGCATGCAGCACACCACAATTAATTCAGAAACCTGTTGAGGGGAGTATTGAAGGCTGCCTCCAGAGCGGTCCAGGCATCAGAAGCGCTGCTTGGGTACCCCAATTGTCTGTTCGGATTATGTTGTGGGTGGCTGTATGGCTCTCATTGTAATGCTGATCGGCCTCTGTGGTGGGGTTACAGAGAGGGGTCATAAGCCAGGTGGCCAGGCCGTATCCTTTGTCCCCGAGCAGCCAGCCCTTTGTCGCTGAAACATTTGTGAGACACTGCTTTCACGCAAGGTGAAAGCATTATGCGTGCTCCCTGGATAGCGGGCATTCACTGCGAGGATGTGCTGAGTATGGTCGCACACCAGCTAGATCTTTAGGGAGTGATATCCCTTTCAGTTTCTGAATAACCCTGTGTTGTGGAATGGTGCTCGCAAGGCCACGTGTGTGCAGTCAATGGCTCCTTGAAGCCTGCAATCCTGCCAAACCCAAGTGCCCGGCCATTCTGGATGTTTCTGCTCATTGGGAACCTTATAAAGTCCATTCTGCGGGCGCACAGAGCCTTTGTGTCTTGGCAAAAGCAACGATGTGTATTAAGAGATGCTGCATATGTCCCCTGCTGCTGCCTGGAAGGAGCCAGAGACATAGAAGGCCAGCACCACAGTCACCTTCACTGCGACGGGCAGTGTAGTCCTGTTGACACTGCTAGGCTGTAAGTCTGCCTGTAGGAGCTGGCATGTCTCCGTCAGCACTTCCTTTCAGAAGCGCAGCCTCCTCACACACTGCTCACACAGAGAGCTGGAGGTATGAGCATTGGTGCCTGTAAACACGTGGGGGGTGTAAGGTCTCCTCATCTGTGGCCCGCCATGGCCAAGAACCCTTATTTTAGCTTGACGCTGCCTGGCAATAGCATGCAGCATGATACGCTGGTGAAATAGTAATGCCCCCATTAAATTCTCTCACTTACCTTTTATGGACACTGTACTGGCAGATAAAACAGATAAAACTGCTGTTTTCAAGTTGGAGCATCACGCATCCTGCTGTGCGCAACCGTTGCAGTCAATGTGACCTGCGATGTAGGATCCTCCTCCCTCCATTTAAATATGCCGCCAATACCACCTGCTGCACCCTGGGAAAGCCTGGTTTTTCAGACGTTTCCTGGGGCGGGTGTTTAATGAGGTGTTAAGGCCTAATTTTGCATCCAGGGTGTTAGTGGAGTGTTGCACGACGATTAACATCATGATTTCAGTGAAACTAGAGGACGAGGCGGTAAGGTTTTGCGCTGCTGCAAACCATGAGCCAAATTTGCTGGCCGGGCGGTAAAAGCTGTACACACGCCGTAACGCCTAGAAACACCTTTTACCGCCCCTCTGGGGTACTAACAGAGGCACAAGTGAGCCAAAAACCCAGCCCCTAAATGCCTTTAGATAGAAAAACAAAAATAAAAATAACAAATATGGCTCAGAAATGGGCTAAAAACTCTTACCATACCGTTGTATGCCCTTTAAATCATCTCTACAGTCCACCTTAAGCAACCCTAGATGTCAGGTTTCCTGGGCGTGGATTGGATTTGGCATCTGCATAACCCCACACCAGGAAGTTCCATGCAGATTATCTCCCCCTCCCTCCATTTTTGAAGATATTGATGATGCTCCCATTTGCTTTAGACAGGAGTTTCCAAAAATTCGCTCTAGACCCAACTAAATAATTAAGCAGGGTCGTGAATAGTCACTGAATTTAGTATTCTATCTGCACCTATTTCCAGGGCATAATAGAGATGCAAATTTGCCTGATAATATCACAAAAATATTTGTGTCCTTTAAAACATAATAATGAAGTTTATAAACAAATGTTATTATGTTCCAAGTAAAAATTAGATGAAGTCTAGTTTTTGAATTCAAGAAGGACTTCAGTGCACATAAGGAAGGGGCCAATTTTCCACATTGCCAATTTTTTGCCGCTGACTGTGGCCAAAAAAAAGTTGCAAGTTTCGGCGTAATAAATTTTGAATTTGGCACGACGCAGATTGTCATTAAGCTCTGTGGATGGAGCTTAAGGTCTGCTCCAAAAAACTGAGGTTGCCAGGGTAACGAGGGACACACTGAAGGGCTGAGGCTGGAAAGTGAAACATACACAAGACATAAGCAATTGTAGAGCCGCAGCTGCTGCTATCCCAGGCCGAATGTCTCCCACCCCCGCCCTCCCCCGGTGCCGCTCCTATCCCAGGCTGAATGCCCCCCCACCCCCCGCCCCCGGTGCCGCTCCTATCCCAGGCCGAATGCCCCCCCCACCCCCCGCCCCCAGTGCCGCTCCTATCCCAGGCCGAATGTCTCCCACCCCCACCCCCGGTGCCGCTCCTATCCCAGGCCGAATGTCTCCCACCCCCACCCCCGGTGCCGCTCCTATCCCAGGCTGAATGCCCCCCCACCCCCGCCCTCCCCCGGTGCTGCTCCTATCCCAGGCCGAATGCCCCCCCACCCCCACCCTCCCCCGGTGCTGCTCCTATCCCAGGCCGAATGCCCCCCCACCCCCGCCCCCGGTGCCTCTCCTATCCCAGGCTGAATGCCCCCCCCACCCCCGCCCCCGGTGCCTCTCCTATCCCAGGCTGAATGCCCCCCCCACCCCCGCCCCCGGTGCCTCTCCTATCCCAGGCTGAATGCCCCCCCACCCCCGCCCCCGGTGCCTCTCCTATCCCAGGCCGAATGCCCCCCCACTCCCGCCCCCGGTGCCGCTCCTATCCCAGGCTGAATGCCCCCCCCACCCCTGCCCCCGGTGCCTCTCCTATCCCAGGCTGAATGCCCCCCCCCACCCCCGCC